>NC_134788.1:64595880-64855880 GCF_046742065.1 Oratosquilla oratoria | reverse complement strand
ATGGCAACTATTGTCAATTTAGAGATAATTACCCATAAAATCCAAACCGCTGGCCCAATTGACATGCAACTTGGCATGTGAAGGTTTTATGTGTTAACAAATCACCTGAACATGTCAGAAACAATGTAGGGCCTTCCTTTTGTACTATTCTTACTAACAACTTTCATGTTGCCATGGGAACTATTGTCAATTTAGAAATAATCATCCATAGAATCCAAACCGCTGGCCCAATTGACATGCAACTTGGCATGTGAAGGTTTTATGTGTTAACAAATCACCTGAACATGTCAGAAACAATGTAGGGCCTTCCTTTTGTACTATTCTTACTGACACCTTTCATGTTGCCATGGGAACTATTGTCAATTTAGAAATAATCATTCATAGAATTCAAACTGCTGGCCCAATTGACATGTAACTTGGCATGTGAAGGTTTTATGTGTTAACAAATCACCTGATCATGTCAAAGACAATGTACGTCCTTCCTTTTATACTCTTCTTACTAACACCTTTCATTTTTTTTTTCTTCCCCATTATTATTACACAGGTGTCACAACTAGAAAGGGAGATCTCACAGGATTCCATGAAGACAACCAGGTATATGTATATAATTCCTCTTATGTTTAAATGACCTGTTGGGTACAAATGATGAAAAAGCTAGAGCAAAATTTGAGTCATTGTGGTTGAGGTGGAGTATGCATGTATTATCTATAGGATGATTTTCACCTCATTTCTAATGAAAAAGTAGAATGGAATATATGATAGTACCATATCTGTTAGTGTTTCTTCCTATTTCATGTTAGGTCATGTCATGACGTCAGTCCTCGCTTCGCTCGCGAAGTGAGGACTGACGTCATATTTTTCTGGTGTTTGATCAAACATTTTGGTGTTTTATGATTTTTTGTTTTATTTGACCAAATGACAAGAATCTTGTCATCGGAGTTTAATGGGTTAAAAGGTTGATTTAGGTTCAAACTTGAGTATGAAATAGTTTGTGTACAAAACATCCACTGTCCAATTAGAGAATATTGCACACTTTCAGAGTTAGATGTCAATAGTATAATTTTTTTTTTTTTTTTTCAGGATGAGAATAAATATCACCACTTTCGAAGAGCTATCTGTAGATTCCATACTTGTCCTATGATGAAAAGGACCCAGTGTGACAGCTGTGGCATAGTTATATCACTGGACGTCTTAGATATTGTGTGATGAGCCACGCTGGAGGGAAGCCTTTCCAGTGTGACCTGTGCAGTTGTGCCTTTTCACAAAAAGGTTCTCTCACAAACCATATGATGAGCCACACAAGAGAGAAGCCCTTCCATTGTGAACTGTGCAATAAAGCTTTCCCACGAAAGAATGAGCTCAGAGATCACATAATGATCCACACAGGAGAGAAGCCTTTCCAGTGTGACCTTTGTGATTCTGCTTTTGCACAAAAAGGTAATCTTACACAGCATATGAGGATCCATACTGGAGAGAAGCCTTTCCAGTGTGGCTTGTGTGATAAAGCTTTCTCACAAAAGAGTCATCTCGAAAAGCATATGAGGACTCACACAGGAGAGAAGCCTTTCCAGTGTGACCTTTGCGATTCTGCTTTCTCACAAAAGGGTTCTCTCACGTTGCATATGAGGACCCACACAGGAGAGAAGCCTTTCCAGTGTGACCTTTGTGATTCTGGTTTCTCGCAAAAGAGTTATCTCACAGAGCATATGAGGACCCACACAGGAGAGAAGCCTTTCCAGTGTGACCGTTGTGATTCTGCTTTCTCACGAAAGGGTTCTCTCATACAGCATATTAGGACCCACACAGGAGAGAAGCCTTTCCAATGTGACCTGTGTGAATGTGCTTTCTCACATAAGGGTCATCTCAAACAACATATAAGGACCCACACTGGAGAGAAGCCCTTCCAGTGTGACCTGTGTAATAAAGCTTTCTCAGACAAGAGTAATCTCAAAAAGCATATGAGGACCCACACAGGAGAGAAGCCTTTGTAGTGTGGCCTGTGTGATAAAGCTTTCTCACAAAATTATCCTCCCAAAGGTCACATGATGAGGACCCACAGAGTAAAGAAGCCTTTCCAGTGTGACCTGTGTGATTCTGCTTTCTCAGAAAAGGGTATTTTCAAACAACTTATGAGGACCCACACAGGAGAGAAGCCTTTCCAGTGTGGACTGTGAGAAATACGTTTCTCACATAAGGGTAATCTCACATTGCATATGAGGACTTGCACCGGAGAGACACCTTTCCAATGTGACCTGTGTGATTCTGCTTTCTAACAAAAGGGTGCTCTCACACAGCATATGAGGACCCACACAGGAGAGGAGCCATTACTTTGTGACCTGTGTGATTCTGCTTTCTCACATAAGGGTCATCTCACAGTGCATATGAGGACCCACACATGAGAGAAGCCTTTCCAGTGTGACCTGTGTGATTCTCGTTTCTCACCAAAGAATTCTAAAGAGTACATGATGATCCACATTGGAGAGAAGCCATTTACCTAGTCGTATCATACGGGAAGAGGAGCTATGCTCGTGGTGTCCCATCTTTGTATCTCGCAGTGTCTAGTTTGCTCTTAAATTCGTGTATGGATTTTGCACATACTATTGTTTTATCCAGCTTGTTCCAAGTGTCCACTCTGTGTGGAAAACTTTTTCCTCAGATCTCATCTATAGCTATCCTTTATGAGTTTCTTTCCATGTCCCCTTGTGTTTTCTTATCCCAATTTAGTAAGTCCTCTCTGTCAAATATTTCTGTGCCTTTTATGAGTCTATAGATGGTCAATAGGTTGCCTCTTTTCTTTGTTCCAAAGTTGGTGACTTCAGTTTAGCCAGTTTCTCTTCATATGACAAGTTTGAAAGTGCTGGGGTCATTTTTGTGGTTGCTCTTTGGATTCTTTCAATTTTCTTTATATTCTTTTGGTACTGGGTGACCATAATGTAGTGGTATACTCCAGTCTAGTCCTTATTAATGAGACTAATATTTTTTTAAAATAATTTCTTCATCCAAATAGGTAAATGCCACTTTTATTGATCTTAGCAAGTTATAGGATTCTCCAACAGTTTTGTTTAGTTGTTTATCAGAGGTTAAGTCATTTGAGATAATTACTCCCAGATCATTTTCAGATCCCACTTTTTTACCTCCTTAGTTTTAGTTGTATATTGTCCTCTTTTTTTTTTTTTTTTTTTTTTTTTTTATCACTATTACTGAACTCCATTATGTTACATTTCTTAATGTTGGAAGTCCACTTCCCACTTTTGACTCCATTTCCAAGCCTTGTTCATGTCTCTGTAGTAATGTCCAATCTGTTTTGGTTTTCACTTTCCTCAACAATTTGGCATTGTTTAAAGAAGCTCATGTAGCACTCTACATCATCATCCATGTTATTCACATAAATAGCAAACATTATTGGAGTCAATAAAGATCCTAGAGGGACTCCACTAATCACCTCCTTCCAACCTGAATACTTTTCTCTGAGTACTGCTCTTACTTTTCTATCATGCAGGAAGTCCTCCATCCAGTTTAGAAGGTTGCCTTGTACCCCTCCTACGTTTTCCAATTTTTTAAAATAATTTTTGGTGTTACTTTGTCAAAGGCCTTTTGTAAGTCTAGGACAGCACAATCAGCCCATCCATCCCTTTCTTGTATCATATCAATTAGTCTTGAATAAAAACAGATTAAATTTGTGGTACATGATCTTCCTTGTCTGAATCCAAATTGTCTTGGGTTTATTATATTGTTTTCTCACAAATTTTGACTACAGTGCTTGTTAGGGAGACTGATTTGTAATTAGTGGGTTCTTCCTTGTTTCCTTCTTTATATTTTGGTACAATGTTGGCATTTTTCCAGTCCTTTGGTATTTTTCCTTCTTTAAATGGGCAACTTATTATGCATATTTTATCCATTAGTTCTTTGCATTATTTTAGTATCCAGTTTGCAATTCTGTCCAGGCTGTGCAATTTCCTTATGTCAAGGTTTGTTAAATGCTTCATTATTTCTTTTTGTATTATTATTTCCCTCATGGGGGAGATCGCACTTCACTTCCTTTGTCTGAATGCTGTACTTTTTTTTCTAGTGAAAACCGACTTGAAGTGATTGTTCATGGCTTCAGCCATTTCTAGATCATCTGTGTATTTTGTATTTCCTTGGCGTAGTTTCACAATTTCCTGTTTATATTTTTAAGATTACCATTCACATATAGAATAATTTGGGTTGGTCTTTACATTTTTCTATGATGTCTTTTTCATAGTATCTTTTTTCCTCTCTGTGCATTTTATATATTCATTTCTATAGTTTATATATATTTGCCATTTTCCATTTTCCATTTTTTTTTTTTTTTTTTTTTTTTTTTTATCTTATCTCCATCTTTTCCAATTTTTGTCCTTTTTATCTTTTGCCTCACTGCATCTTCTGTTGAACCAGCATTTAATGTACATCCTGTCTTGTTTCTGTCTTGGGGTATACCTATTTACTCTTTCATTATAGATTTCCATCAAGATTACCCATTTCTCTTCCACTTTAGTCTCTTCAATGTAGAATTTTCCCCAATTTGTATTTTGAAAGAATTTCTTAAGTTTTCCAAAGTCTTTTTTGTTGTACATCAATCTTCCTTTTCTGTACTTTTCATTTCTCTCCATATATATTTCTTCCTTCAGTTCAGCCTCTATTAGTATGTGGTCACTCTTCCCAAGTGGTGTCTTGTATTCAATTTTATCTACAATTTCAAATTCTGTTGTAAATGTTAAACCCAGTCTCGATGGATCTTCATTATTTCTGTATCTGGTATTTTCATTGACCCATTGTGTCATTGTATGTTCCATGGTCATGTCTAGTAATATATTTCCCCATAGGTCCTCTCTGCCCTTCACTGTCATCTCTTCCCAACAGATTTCTTTGCAGTTAAAGTTCCCCATAAGTCCCAGGTTACCTCTGTCCTCTCGTATCTTGTTTAATGAGTGGCTTGTATATTTTAACAATTTTTAATGCTTGTTCTCTTTCAAGAGCCCATTTTTGAGGGCACATAAATCATCACAAACTTTCTGCTTTTCGTTTCTCTGTCGACTTTTATCATGATCATTTCTACATTGTTTTTACTCTCATTAAACTTTGTCGCATTCAGGTTTTTCTTGGCCAAAAATATGATTCCTCCTTCCTGTTTCTCACTTCTGTTTTTAATCCAATAATTGTATAACCCGGGTCCAACACTATTAGGTGGTATTGAAACCCTTAATTTTGTTTCCACAAATCTCATTATGTCTGGTTTCTCATCTGACAGGTGATCATTTAGTTCATTCAATGCTGAGATTAATCCATCAGTGTTAGTATAGGCCACTTTTAATTTTTTCTTTCTCCATCTTGTTTTCTCTCTTTTTTTTTTCTTTTCTTTTTTTTTCTCAGCCTCATGTCTATGACCCTCCAATAGAACTCCTTGTTTTTGGCCTCCATTCTCTTCTCATTCTTTTCTTAGCTTCGCCTCTTAGTGTCTTCTCTCTATTTCCTCAACACTCATTACTCTTTTTGTAGTGTTTGCTCCTTGCCAACTTACTTGCTTTTTCTAATAGGTCTTCTACCATTTGTTATCTTAGTTTTATTTTTAGTGGTCGATTTATTTCCTTAGAATATTGTCCCATTCTGTATATCTTTCTCTACTTCCAGGTCACCATCTTGTATTTCTTTTAGAATTGATATTTCTGTTTCTTTTTCTGCCTTTTCTCTCATGTGCCTCACCAGACCATGTTTTCCCATAGTCCATATACCACAATACATTTTTTCTATCCACTGTATCTCTAACCCATTTGCCTTTTCCTTAACCCATTCAACTCCGATGACAAGATGTCTTGTCATTTGGTCAAATAAAACAAAAAATCATAAAACACCAAAATGTTTGATCAAACACCAGAAAAATATGACGTCAATCCTCGCTTCGCTCGCAGCGAAGCGAGGACCGACGTCATATTTTTCTGGTGTTTGATCAAACATTTTGGTGTTTTATGATTTTTTGTTTTATTTGACCAAATGACAAGACATCTTGTCATCGGAGTTGAATGGGTTAACCCATTCATATATAAGAAAACTTGCACTCAACTTATATCTCTCTTGATAGCATAGTTGGTTAGTAACTATGGCACTTTTCATGTGATCACTGAGTTCGAGTCCTCGGCAGTACCACATTTCAATTTCTGCATGTGGCCCGATTGGATCTCCCGATGTTGATGGCTTAGAATTAAAGTGCATTGTTGTTGTTGAAATGTATCTCTAATCGCTGGGACCCATTCAGTGTTGTACAAATACTTTCCTGCATTTGTATACTGTACTTCCAATTGTACTATCATAGTGGAGATGGGTTGAATGCAAAATTTCATGTATGTGTATGGAATTCAAGCATACAAATATATAAGAAAACTTGCACTCAAATTATATCTCTCTTGATAGCATAGTTGTTTAGCTACTACGGCACTTGTCATGTGATCGCTGAGTTCAAGTCCTCGGCAGTACCGCATATCAATTTCTGCATGTGTCCCCATAGGGTCTTCCAATGTTGATGGCTTAGAATTAAAGTGCATTGTGGTTTTTAAAATGTAAATATATATGTATATATATATATATATATATATATATATATATATATATATATATTTCATACTAATCAGATGAATATAAAATATGTATTAAATATTTTTGTCAGCTCTCTCATTAATGTCACACAAAGGACTCTTGAAGTACAAAAAAAAAAAAATGATAATAATAATAATAAATGAAATAAAATAAATAACATATATGTCTAATGAATTGTCTTATTTATGGAAAGCCAAATTTAAGAGGTATTTCTAATACATGATGAATTATTACACTAGATGGCACTCAGAGATCAATAACTCCATCAATCACAAAATCGTAGAAGATAATTTTTCCCACATAAATGATAGCAGGTGCCACTGTGTATACAATTCATGAAATTTGTATACTATAAATGCCATTAAAAAGAAATCCTTGATCCGCATATGTATCCAAATCTACTTCAACATCTAATAACTTATTCTTTGGCCTAAGACCTGCCTTCCCACAAGATTTCAATGAAATCTATAACTTTTTGAGTGCAGTTGGAAACAGACAAACCAACAAACAAATACTGGCAAAAACATAACATCCTTGGTGGAAGAAATTATCCACATGAAAAAATTGTGTGCACTCAGTTAACTGGTCATACTGACCAGTTAACTGAGTGCACACAATTTTTTCATGTGGATAATTTCTTCCACCAAGGATGTTATGTTTTTGCCAGTATTTGTTTGTTGGTTTGTCTGTTTCCAACTGCACTCAAAAAGTTATAGATTTCATTGAAATCTTGTGGGAAAGCAGGTCTTAGGCGAAGAAATAAGTTATTACGGTAGATGTTGAAGTAGATTTGGATACATATGCGCATAGATGGTGGCTCGCATAGATGTGCACATACTTTGCAAAAGAAGTCAAATTTTGCATACAAGCAAATTCTTGCAATCACGGCAAAACATTCGAACATTGGTGATGAAGCTTTTGCACAAAAATCACCTCAAAAATCATGTGGCAACCCATACAGGAGAGAAGCCTTTTCAGTGTGACCTGTGCAGCTTTCTCCCAAAAAGTTTCTCTCACACAGCATATATGGACCTATACTTGTGAAACGTCCTTCCAGTGTAACCTGTGTAATGCAGCTTTCTCACAAAAGGCTGATCTTGCATGGCATTTTATGACCCATACTCATGAGAGATCTTTCCAGTGTAACCTATGTGAAACCGCTTTTTCCACAAAAGTTCCCTCATATATCATGTGATGACCCACACAGGAAGGAAGCCTTTCAAGTGTGATCTGTGTGATGCAACCTTTTTACAAAAGTGTAATCTTAACACACATGATGATCCGCACAAGAGAGATGTCTTTTCAGTGTAACTTGAGATTCTGCTTTCTCACAAAAGGGTGCTCTCACATGGCATATGATGACCCATATCCATGAGAAGCCTTTCCATTGTGGCCTGTGCCATGCAGCCTTCTCAGGAAAGAGTGCTCTCAAATGTCACATGATGACCCACACTGGAGAGGACCCTATTCAGGTGTCACCTGTGTGATACAGCTTTTGCACAAAAGTGTCATCAAACTTCATATCATGGCTCACGCACTGGATAGAAGACATTCCAGTGCCATCTGTGTGATGCAATGTTCTCCTCACAAAAGAGTGCTCTCTAATGTCACATGATGACCCACATAGGAAAGAAACCATACCAGAATATTCATCTCAAACATCATGTGCTTACTTAACTACTTAACCCACTCTGAAGAGTAACCTTTCTAGTGTGACACGTGTGATACAGCTTTCTCCTGAAAGGATGATCTCAAATATAATATGACCCACACTGGGGAAAGGCATGTCCAGCAGCAGCGTGACCTGTAACATGGAACTTTCTCACAAAAGGGTGATCTGAAATAGCATGTGATGTCCTATGTGGTGAGAAGCCTTTCCACTATTCTATTTGCCACCCTGAACTTATAGTACACTCCCACAATCATGCTGATATGTCTGTCAGGTGGACAGGTTGTCTTATAGCAAGACTCCCAAGTCTTTCTCCTCTCTTGTGTAATGAGTTTACTTACCAAGGACTAGTTTAAGGGTGACCTTTTGCCGCTATTGCCCATTTCCCGTACTTTGCATTTTTTTATATTGAGCTTCATTTTCCATTCTTGGTTCCATGTTAAAATAAAATCTAGATATTTTTGCAACAGTCTACCATCCTCGTTTTTCACTCTTCTCGTGATTTTTGCGTCATCTTCAAACATGTTGGCACAGTTTGTTGTTGTTCCTTCCATCATGTCGTCAGTGACATAGACAAGAAATATGATTGGTGCAAGCACTGAACCTTGTGGAACTCCGCTCGTTACTCCTCTCCAGCTTGACATCTTATTCTTTACTACTGTCCTTATGTATCTTTCCTTCAACTGTAAGGTACTTTATGTTTGTGTATATGAATGCATGTGTTATGATGATAATGAAGCACCTTTGTCACTGAGAGGATAAATGCTATGACAATAATAAAGCACCTTTGTAGTGATTAGTTTATGGAATGTGATGATACCGTTTTATTTGTATATTGTGCACTGTAATGATGTTGTCATGGAAATGTCTCGGGTTCTGTAATGCTGTGTGTATTTCCATTAATGTTGGAAAATGTTGAATAAAGCTTGAAGTTGGGAATACTATTTGACATAATTCTTCAAATCATATGTCACCCTTCACTGAAGTATCCATGCTGTGATATGTATATATTCCTTTTTTCGTCCTACATACATTTCAGTTTTGTTTTTGCTCATTTTTAGCCCATTAAACTCCGATGACAAGATTCTTGTCATTTGGTCAAATAAAACAAAAAATCATAAAACACCAAAATGTTTGATCAAACACCAGAAAAATATGACGTCAGTCCTCGCTTCGCTCGCGAGTGAAGCGAGGACTGACGTCATATTTTTCTGGTGTTTGATCAAACATTTTGGTTTATGATTTTTTTTTTTATTTGACCAAATGACAAGAATCTTGTCATCGGAGTTTAATGGGCTAAACTACTTCTCTCTAGTCCTGTGTTCCATCTCCTGCAGTTGCTCTGTCGTGTCAGCAATCACAGTCATTATGGAAATATGTGGGGTGAGAAAGGTTATTTACTTACTTGATTTATGTAGAAATCCCGTTCCTGTGGTTCCCTCTGCGTCAGTCCTTAATCCTCCTTGGATACACACCGTACGGTCCCTATGCTAATTTCCCTACCGTCTAACCTCTAAAACGGCCCATACACGATCAATTATATTGCGCAATTTCATTGTCAATACTCTGAATTGACAATTGAATTAACCGTGTATGGGCGTTATATCGCCCATACACGGTCAATTTAATTGTCAATTCAGAGTATTGACAATGAAATTGCGCAATATAATTGATCGTGTATGGCCCGCTTAACACAACCCCTTCTCCGCGTCTCCTACCTTCGTTCCACTCACACACACGTGCACACGTCCGTGGCCATTGCTACACTGGGCACCAGGGTTGCCGTTTCGTAGAATCTTGTACCGAAACATAGAAAAATAGTGGCATGTGGCAACTGCACGAGGACACGAGGAATTTTTTTCTACATATCAGTAGGCTGTTCAAAACATTTAAAAACTCAAGCTGTTGTTTAAAAAAACACTTAACTAGTTATCCAATAATAAATTGTACATCAAAATATGATTTTTATTGGTAATTACGTTAATTATAATATATTGCACCCCAAAAGATACGTTTTTACGGTGTAGAAAAAAAATTCTACGCTCAAGTTTCAGCTTTCTTTTTGCGATAATGATATAAAAAAAAATTCTTATATTTTACTGAATATGTTAGGGCATGGGGTTCTTATATACATTCAAGAATAAAAAACTAGAACCAACATTTTGTCAAAATTTGAAAAGTATATCTTGCTATGAAAGTCTGCACACGCCCGAGAAAAATGTATGCCCCGGTATGGCAACACTCCCATTCTACACAGCAGTGTAGAAAACGCGGCATCCCTGCTGGGCACCCACACCAACGCGTGAGCATTCCCCCCTTCTCGGCATCAACAACGTACGACCTTTGACCCTCCCACCTGGGGGGGGGGGGGTTGCCAACCGCGCGTCCCCGTCCGTGCTACATTCATTGCATTCACACCACAACGTAGAAAGATATAGAAAATATAAAAGGAGAGAAAATCGATATAGCAAATTGGAGAAAATAGAACATAGAAGTAGCATTCGAAAATGTAAAACAGAAAATAGAAATAGCACTATAAAATAGTATTATGAATAGAAAATAGAAATAGTAAATACAAACATGAAATAAAGAATATACATAAAATATAAATATAAAATGAAAAGTACATATGATAAAGCAATAGAAAAATAGAAAATACAAAATATAATCTATGAAAATATTATATATAAATTTCAAAACATAGAATGGGGGTATTGGTTGCAGGTTATTGTGGCAAAGTAACATACAGATAATACTTTAGGGTCTATATGGAGCCTCCCTAAGGACCAAAGCCACACATCATTTTGTTTGTGATAGAGGAAGTTTCTGTTCATAGAGAAATGATGACACTTTTATTATACTGCGACTGTCCCTCCGTTATGCTGTCCTCCCACCCCTTGTTACTGTCCTGTACCATTTCTCTGAATATTCATTTCCTTTTTTTTTCGCCTACCCTGTGGTGGGGGAAAGAATGCTGCCACCAAGTCTTCCCATTTGAGTCATAAGAAGAAAAAAAAAAAAAAAAAAAAAAAAAAAAAAAAAAAAAAGGACGGGGGTAGGACTAGGAATCCTGCTACCTGTAGCTCCAAAGGGGACAGAACTTTAAAAAAAAAAAAAAAAAAAAAAAAAAAAAAAAAAAGGCATAAGAGGGTCTAGGACTATCCCGACCAGTACCTTAAGGTTTGGATCTTTTAATGTGCGTGGATGTGGTACAGATGAGAATAAAAGGGAAGAGATAGGCAGTATGATTGTGAGAAGAAAGATGGATGTGTTGGCATTGAGTGAAACTAAGTTGAAAGGGAGGGGAGAGTGTGAGTTTGGAAGTGTAGTTGGGAGGTTCTCAAGGGTGAAGAGAGGAGTGAGAGAAGGGGTGGCTATACTAGTAAGTGAAGGGATAGGTAAGCGTGTAGTGGAGTGGAAGGAGGATTCTTCAAGGTTAATGTGGATGAAGGTGAAGCTGGGAAGAGAGATGTTGGTTTTTGTAAGTGCGTATGGGCCTGGTAGAGAAAAGCATAGAGGAAAGGGAGGCTTTTTGGGTGGATTTAAATGAGTGCATAGAGGGATTAGGGAGAAATGTCAATGTAGTTGTATTGGAAGACCTTAATTCTAGGGTAGGAAATGAACCAATAGACGAAGTGATTGGGAAGTATGGAGTTCCAGGAAAAAAAATTGTAGTGGAGTTTTGATGGTATAGATGTGTCTTGAAAGAGAGTTGATAGCAAACACAGTGTTTAGGAAGAAAGTCAAGCATAAGTACACATGGGAGAGGGTTGTGGGTGTAGGGATAGTAGATAGAGCGTTAATGGATTATATAGTGATTACCAGGAGTATGGTAGGAAGAGTTAAGGATGTACATGTTCTAAGGGGAGAGATTGGGGGAATAGCAGATCATTTTTTGGTGGAAGGTAAGTTGAGAGTGGAGAATAGGTGAAGAAAGAGGAAAATGACAGAAGGTAGGGAGGTACTTAGAGTGAACTGCTTAAACGAGAAAGAAAAAGAGAAGGAGTATAAGAAGCTGAGAGAGGAGTGGGAGGGAGTGAAGGATAGAGTAGAACTAGGAGTGAAGGAGGAATGGGGATGGTTCAAGGAAGGAGTCATAAGGTGTGCAGAGATAGTGTGTGGAACAAGGAGGGCGGGAGGAAATAGAAGGAAGGGTAGTGAGTGGTGGTATGAGGAAGCAAAGATGGGTGTAGAAGAGAGGGAACAAGCTTTCATAGATTGGTTACAAATTAAGACGAGGTACAAAGTAAAGAGAAGAGAAGTAAAGCAAAAGATAAAGGAGACAAAGAGGAGAACAGATGTGAAATGGGGTAAGAGTATGACAGAAATTTTTGAAAGTAATAAAAAAAATGGAAAGAAATTAAGAGAGGAAGAGGAGGCGAATCAAGTAGAGAAGAAAAGGTAAAAAGGTGCAGATGGAGAGAGGATAATGGAAGAGAGGACAGTGAGAGGAAGATGGGCAGAATATTTTAGGGAATTGCTATATGTGAAGGAGGATAGGGAGAGAAAGATAGTTGCAGTGGGAAGCGCCAAGAAAATGAGAGGAAAATGGAGGAGAAATAAAGAAAAATGAAGTGGAGGCAGCTGTTAAGATGATGAGAGCAGATAAGGCACCTGGGTTGGATGGATGCCTTGCAAAATGTCTGAAAAAGGGAGGTGCAGTGATGGTGGACTGGCTGGTGAGGTTATCTAATGTTTATCTAAGAGAGGGTAGAGTGCCAGTGGACTGGAGGAGTGCCTGCATAGTTCCACTTTACAAGGGAAAGGGGGACAAGTGTGAGTGCAGTAGTTCCAGAGGGATCAGTTTGTTAATTGCAGTTGGGAAGGCTTATGGGAGGGTCTTGATTGAGCGGATTAGGAGGGGAACAAAGGGAATAATTGGTGAGGAACAGTGTGGGTTTAAGACAGGTAGGGGTTGTGTAGATCAGATTTTTGTGGTAAGACAGATATGTGAGAAAGCTATAGGAAAGGGTAAGGATTTTTTTTTTTGGGGGGGGGGCTTGTATGGATCAGGAAAAGGCTTATGACAGGGTAGACAGGGAGGCACTGTGGAAGGTATTGAAGATATATGGGATAGAAGGAAAGCTGTTAAGGGCAGTCAAGAGTTTTTACGAGAGTAGTAGAGCTTGTGCTAGGGTTAGAAATGGAGAGAGTGAGTGGTTTAAGGTAAAGGTGGGACTTCGTCAGGGATGTGTTATGTCACCCTGGCTGTTCAATTTATACATGGATGGGGTGGTGCAAGAGGTGATTGCAAGGGTAGTGGGTCAGGGATTGGAGAGGGTTAAAGAAAATGGAGAAAAGTGGGAGATAAGCCAGTTGTTGTTTGCTGACTACACTGCGCTTGTAGTAGGATTAGAGGAAAGGTTGAGGAAGTTAGTGACGAGTTTGGGAAGATTTACGAAAGAAGGAAGTTGAAGATAAATGTGGGTAAAAGTAAGGCGATGAGATGTACAAGGGGAGAAAGTGGCAGCAGACTGGAAGTGAGTATCAAGAGAGAGACTGGAGGAAGTTGATAGTTTTAGATACTTGGGTGTGAATGTGGCAGGAAAGGGAGGAATGGAGGTGGAGGTAGAGTGTAGATTGAGAGAAGCTAGTAAATGCCATGGTGGATTTAAAGGTGTAATGAGAAATAGACATTTAGAAAGGGGTGCTAAGAGACGATTGTATGAAGGAGTGATTGCGCCGACAGCACTGTACGGTGCAGAAACATGGATCATAAAGGAAGAGAGAAGGAGTTTGAATGTGTTTGAGATGAAATGCCTGAGAAGTATGATATGGTTTACTAGGCTAGAGTGAGGAAATGAGGGGGTGAGAAGGAACACAGGAATGGAAAGGGAGTTGGGAGATAGGGTTGATGAAAGAGTATTGGGATGGTTTGGACATATGGAAAGAATGAGTGAAGAAAGACTAGTAAAAGAGGTGTGGAAGGCAGAAGTGGAAGGAGGGAACATGAGGGGCGATCTAGGATGAGATGGGTGGATGGGGGTAAAGGGGACATAGGGAAAGAGGGGAATGTCTGTTGAGGAAGGACGGGAGAGGACAGAAGATAGGGGTGTGAATGGCGAATGGTTGTGTATGGATGATGCTGTGATGCATGAAGAGGAGTGGGTGGGGATGGGGATGAGAGAGTATGTATAAGAAATAAATTGACGCAGCCCGTTGAGATTTCTCCGCGTCTTCTCCTTTTCTGCATGAGGGGACGGAGTGGGGGGGGGGTCGTCTAATTAATGAAGCAGCCTTGCCGTGGATGTGATTTATCATGTGACACTACTTCTGACCCAGGGCAGTGGACAAGCTGCATGGATGACCTGTCATCCAGGAAGTGCCAAGATAAGAGAGAGGGAGGAGGGTAGAGGGGAGTGGAGTATGTAGGGGATAGAATGAGTGGGTGTGATTTTTATGCCTTTGTCTTTTGGCTACCTCCCGTGTAAGGGGGAAAAAGCCTTTGGTATATGTATGTAGGATATGAAGTATAAATAGAAAAGACATGTAGAAAATTTACACACACGTCATATTTGTTTACATATGACGTCATAGCCCATCAAGCACTGCGTTGCACTAAGTTATTCGAAGAGCTTGTTTTCGTGGCTCTTGTACAGGGCAAACAAGTGTGCATTTTTTTTTTTTTAATTCGTAAGTGCTATGATATGTGGGTAAGGTAGCTTAGTGCATGCATATTGTGTTCGCATTTGCTACTCTTCAAATTATCGTTTGTCAGTGTATTTGTCAATCTGAACTAGGATAAACGTGTTGGTATTTAGTAATTTCATATTTATAAAGATGTTTGTCAGTTTCACATGTGCAATTACCTTTACCATTAGTTAGCTCTTATCGTAATGAGGTATTCTGAACCACAGATATAGATACAGCAAGCTAATAGTAACGTCAGTAGCTTAAATATAAGAGAGATGGTAGAACGTCTGTATATTTACCAAGAAGTTAGATTAAGTTAGGTAAGATCTTGCATCTGCAATTCTTACTACTATCATTGGCTAGCTTGTATCATTGAGTATTTTGAACCCTATTTATAAGTAGTGGAAATTGATAGTTATTATGGCAGCAATTTTTAGAATATTGAGACTGGCAAACATTTTTGTATAATTTATAAAGATGTTTATTGGTCTCACAGCTGCAAATCTTACCAATATCATTGGCTAGCTCTTATCATTATGAGTATTTTGAGCCTCATATGTAAGAACCTTGGAAAAATTTAGTTGTGCACACATATGTGATATATCATTAGAAAATTTTGTAAATTATAATAGATCAACATAATATGCGATTTTCTTGGCAGAAATTGATGACAAAACAAAGTCGCAGTGGTTGAATGATATGCCAGGTTTGTTTTGATAGGTGCTGAGGTCGAAGAAATGAAAGGATGATAAATTAGGTTATTCTAACCTAACCTACCTCTCTGTCCCCTCAAGTAGAAAAAGATAAGACATGGAGAAATCCATATGGGCTGCATCAAAATATTGTTCACACATACTCCCTCACTCCCTCATCCCACACCCACTCCCTTCCATGCAACACAGCATCATCCATACACAACCATTCTCCACTCACCCTTATCTTCTGTCTTCTCCCCTCCTTCCTTCCTCAAAAGACATCCTCCTCTTTTCTAATGTTCCTTTTACCCCATCCATCCACCTCATCCTTGGTCACCTCCTCATGTTGACCTCATCCACTTCTGCCCATTTTTACTAATCTTCACTCATTCTTTCCATGTGTCCAAACTATCCTAAGACTCTTTCATCAACCCTATCTCCCAACTCCCTTTTTACCCCCATTCTCCTCCTCACCTCCTCGTTTCTCACTGTCTCCTACCATACTTCTCAGGCATTTCATCTCAAACACATTTAAACTCTTCCTCTATCATGTTCCATGTTTCTGCCCCATACAGTGCTGTCAGCACAATCACCCCTTCATACAATCTCCAAATGTCTATTTCTCATTAAACCTTTTAATCCCCCAAGGCACATGGTTTATCTGCCAGACTGGAGACCAGTTTGGTCGCTGCCCTTTGTATTCTCTCAATCTTGCTTATATCCTTTACTCTGTGTGGGGACCATACTACTGACATACATTCCAGTCTTGGACATACAGTCAACCCTCATTTATCTGGACCTTGTTAATCCTGATTTCAGTTTATCCTGACAATGTCTGCTTATCCAGATCTCATTAATCCAGATTTCGGTTTTTCCGGACAATGTCCGGCTAATAATTTGAGTTTGGATGGCTGACAAATGAATTAAAAAATGTGCCTCGCGTACTGCCAGAAATACCCGATAGATGGCAACATGCAATTGTAAACAAGTCCGGCTGACGCTTGTAATCACTGTTTTGTCCGGTATCAGTGAACAATTTTGTGCATTTTTCAGCATGAATAGATACCATAAAACTCTTAATTATGCCTCCCAAGTCTATTAAGCATAAGCAAATGGACCTAACTGCGGCTCAAAAGCTGGAATTAATAAGAAAATTAGAGAAAGGAGCTAGTGTTATGAATGTTTGTGAGGAGTATGATGTGGCCAAGCAAACTGTGTCAGACATTAGAAAGTTGAAAAATAAGCTGGTAGAATATTCTACCTAATACTGTGTGTATGTATTGGCAAGCAAAAGTGGTAAGGGTGCACAAAAAAAAAAAAAACAGGACTGCAAAAAATGCTGTATTAGATGCTGTGGTTATGAGGTGGTATGTGCAGCAGCAATCAGTTGGGATGAATATCCGTGGCATAGAAATCCTTGCAGCAGCTAGGAAGCTGGTACAGAAAATGGAAATAGAAAATTTCAGGGGGTGCGATGGGTGGCTGTTGCGATTCCACAATTGACACAGACTTTTTAAGGCGACTGTGTGGTGCAAAACTGGCGATGTGGACACAGCCAGCATAGAATCTTTTCAGATTAAGCTAGATAAGTTAAATCAAGATGAATATTTTAGCTACTTCCAAGTGATGGTGAGATGGGTTTCTTGTAGCATTCACTGCATAAGAATAGTCAGATGAGGAAAGACAAGGAAACTGTAGGGGGTAAAAAATTGAGTAAGGAGTGTCTCTCAGTGCTTGTCTGTGCCAATGCTAGTGGTACCCACGGTCTCAAGGTTACTGTCATGGGTACCTAGAGCTCTACAAGCCACAATGAATGATTTACCAGTGCACTACTTTGCCCTGGTAAAAGCATGGTTTACTTCTGCCATATTCCTTGAGTGGTTCAAAAAATATTGCCAGCTCTATGTGAGTACTTGATTCATATATTCAAAATTGCAACAGAGGATGTGAAAACACTCCTTATTTTAGATAACGCCCCAGCCCATCCCAGTGAAATTGTGCTTGTAAGCGATGATGGTTGCATTTGTGTGATGTTTATGCCTCTTAACATGACATCAGTGATACAGCCTATGGATCAGGGCATAATTTCATCACTGAAAAGGTGTTATATCACATGATATCTTGATAAGGTGTTAGTCATTCTGCAAGAAGACGACGAAGCTGAGGACACAAGAAAGGCAAGAACAATTGCCAATATCAAGGCTTATAGCATTCATTCTGCTCTCTACAATTTTGCACACAGCTGGGATGCAATGAAAGTGTCAACACTAGCCAGATGTTGGAAAAATCTCTGGCAGGACAAAAATATTGAAGCAAACTTTGAAGGATTTGAGGTTGAGGACATATATAGGCTGCTGCAGTGTGGTGGAAAGACAGGTCCTAGAGTTGATTATGTCCGAGATTGGCCAAAAGAACAAGAAAATGACCAGGTGAAGACTGAGGACGATATTGTGGCTTCTGTTACTAATCCTGAGAAGGAGAACAGCATTGAAGATAAGGATGAGGTGTTGGTCAAGAAAGTTAGATTATCTACTCTGAGAACTTACATAGATGCTCTGCTGGACTACACAGCATACAGCACCATTCCAGAAACCAGCTTACACTACGGGTCTCTCAGGAGGCTGAGGGAATTAAATTAATTATCAAGGAGCACTACCAAGGTGACTGTTAAACAAAAGTCACCAACTATTTCTCCAATTCACTGCCCATCCCCAGCCCCAGCCCGAGACAGCCCTGAACCTGGTCCATCAGGTCTTACAGCCCCAGACATCCCCGAACCTGGTGCCTGTGGTGACTTTGAGGACTTTACTTCAGATAGTGAGGCCATGGACCAAGAACAAATTTCTTGGTCCTGTAAATAGTGTAAATAAATTATACATATTGTTAAGGTAAACAAAACTATAGTTCTGTTGTCTTTTATCTTTTTCAGGATGATTATTAATTTTATTTGCATTATATACATTTGTGTTATCTGGACTTTTTCATTATCCGAAGTGGTTCCTGCACCATTTAGTCTGGAAAAATGAGGTTCAAGTGTATCAGGGTTTCAAAGAGTTTTTTCATCTCTTCATCCATATAATGGAATGCCACTTTAATCTTCTGCAGTAGTCCATATGTCTCTCCCACAATCCTGCTGATATGTCTGTTAAGGGACAGGATGTCTTTTATCAAGACTCCCAAGTCTTTCTACTGTTTTGCTTTTGTAATGTGCTGGTAACCCGAGATTGGGGGTCTGATGTAGTCGTAGGAATCCACTGAAGGGCTGTCTGATTCTCCCAAAGGAATCTTGAGGGGAGGTCTATTGAATCTTGGGACTCAGGAGATTCCCAGTAATGTTTCTGGTGAGACTGAGAAGGAACTGTGGGGGATTTAGTTGTTGATATTGTCCCCTAGACTAGCTAGACAAGCAGTTCCATCTGTCTGTGGAATGCCACAGCTGGAATTGTGTTTTCCCACAAATCCCTTATAGAGTGTTTATTGTGTTGGTGAGCATGATTGTGTATAATATAGTCTTCCATAATGTGTTGTATGGAGTGAAGTGTTACATCATAGACAGTTATATGTGATGCTATCATCCAGTGTCCTCTGGTAAATTAGAAGGGCTGGGTAGTGGTTGCACTGCAGTCTAGCCATGTGGATTTTCCTCCTAAGGTAGAGAAGATTCAGAGGGATGGATATCAGGGGGTCTGGCAACTGTGGTTACTGTGGAGGGTTTTGCTGATGATGTAGAAGAGGTTTTTGCTGAAGATTTAATAGAATGCTTTGCTAAAGATGAGGTGGAGGAGTTTGTTGAAGATACATGTTCGGTTTTACAAAAAAAGAGAACTTGCTCTGGACTGGAACAGGAGCAGGATTCTCATAGGACTAGGGGGAACAATTGATACTTGAGAAAGGCAGGAAATTGCCTTAAATGCATTTGATGGAGTGGAGGGAGGAGGCTATGGCTTTGTCCCACCATCTGTCTAAAAAGAAGTTCTCACTTGGCACTACCATTGTAACAAAACAAATGCTTTGCTACATGTAATGGTGATTTAGTGGGTGAGAATTCATATAGGTCTTGGTTGTAGATACGTCCATTGCAATTATTAAATGTTTGGTGTCATTTGATTGGTTCTAAAATTCCATCTAAAGGGCAAGGTAGATGGAGGAGCATAATGGCCTGTGTTAAATCCCTATCTTGGATCACCTTTACCATATCTCTTGAGGTTATTTGTAGGGATCAATCCAATCTCTCTAGATACTTAGCAGTGTGGATAAAGTTACCTTGATTTTCCCCATAGTATGCGACAAACCAGTAAGGTGTAGGGGCGTGGTGAACTTTAGGAGCACATTGTTCAGCATCATTGAAGAGGTTAGAAAAATGATCATTCTCTCTGCCAGCTACATTGTTTGATTGGATGATCTCAGTAATTAGGTTGTGGTCTATAAGGTGTAGGGAATTTATTACATCGTATGCAGTTTTGGCAGCATTATCAGATGTAAATGTCACATAGAATTGATTAGAAAGACAGTCACTTTTGTATTTGAAAAGGATAGGGAGAACTGTTACAAAAGGCTTGAGAGCAGAGCGGGTAGCATAGTGTGTTAAGGAGGTGTAGGTGTTGATCATTTGAAGGATGCTGAGACAGGACTTAGTAGGTGACCCACAGGTTCTTCCAGCATGAAACAGCAGCAGGGGGAGTACAAGGTCCAGTCTGCACATAGGTAGCATCACCATTATGACCAGAGAGTGACATTTCAAGGACTTGGACAATTCCCCATTGAGGACCAGAGTATTTTTAAAGTGTATCCATAGAGATATTTTGTGATATGATTATCTCCAGGAGCCAAGGGCAACCCTTTTCTGGGACTATGAGGGGAGCAAGAACTTCCTATCATAAATGGGGTACCTCATTGCCATGGGAGCCACTTATTTTAAAAGGTGGTTCTTTATGATTCAAAAGTTTGTTCATAACAGAACTAATACCTCCCCCCACAACTAATCCCAACATTCCATATGGGTAGCCTAGCTCCCTCAACTGTGACCTTGCTAGCATAGCTTGCCCTCTCCCTGTAAGTAAGGAAGAGCTGGGGCTTAAGCCCCCATAGCCTTTCTTGCCAGGTCATTGGGACGTGCAAGCCCACCCCGCCTCCTAACACCACAACAAAGTGGTTCCTATTGCAGGGAGACAACTAGGTGAATGAAAAACTAATGAAAGGGTGTTGGATAGGCAAAATGTTTATGTATGCTTTGACTGCTACCTCTCTAATAGGAGGAAAGGGCCTATTGGTATGTATTAGTGCCAGCACTTATAACTAGTACACTGGTTGAAAAGTGGCTCATGTTGATCTGGCAACTGTGTGTCTGCATTGTAGTAAAACAGTATGAATGGGTTGGATCATGTACCATTATAATGACCATTTTACCATTTGCAGAATTTCCACTCTATGAAGTTGATATGATGTATGTGTATAGATATGACCAAATAGATAATCGGTGACCAATAGTAACAGCAATTGAGTGGTGGTTGGTGGCGAGTAGTGTGGATACATAGATTGGCACCTCCTTGAGGCTAGGCATTCAAAGCAGTATTTTCCCATGGAATAGGCTTGGTGCTGGGGCAATGGAAACAGTGCAATGTGTGTCACCAACCTCCACTTGACTCTTGTTAGTATTGGTTACTATCTATTTGGTCATAGCAATATTATATCTATACACACACATATCAACTTCATAGATGTATTGGAAATTCTGAAAATGGTTAATTGGTCATTGTAATGGTCGATGATCCAAACTATTAATATTTTTCACTACAATATAAACAAATACATGGTTGCCAGATCAATTCTCTGACACAAGCCACTGTCCAACCTGTATACAGGATATAAGTGCTGACGATAGTACATCTGTCTGTACTGTTATTATGTCTTTGTATAAAATGTTCATATGGAAAGTGCCTATGTGAGCAGTAATGTGGGATAAGCTCTAATTAGAGCAAAGCTTGCAGAACATCCAACTTTACATTGATTAATGTTGATAGGCAGGGACATCTAAACTGAGATAGTACTAATGATATGGTTTAACATCACAAACTCCCCCCATCAGAAGGCTAGGACAGTGGCCCTCACACAGGACATTGTAGTGTAGTACTATTATCAAATAAAAGTTCCACAAATAAGAATTATAATTTTTTTTTTCCTTTCCAATTATTATCACACAAGTGTCACAGCCAGAAAGGGAGATGTTGCAGGCTTCTTGAAAGAAGACCAGATTTGTGTATATAATTCCTCTATGTTTAAATGACCTGTAGGTTGAAAATGTTTTATACAAACAGGTATCATACTAAATGTGACAAGAAGAAACATGGATAATACCTCGACAGTTTCCTAGATAAATTTTATATATTACATTTTGTTAAGAATAACACAGGTATACTACTTATCATTGTGTCTTAAATGATGTGACTTGCATCACTTATTTGAGTCAGATGAATTGAATAAACCTTCCTTGAGATGGTCATGTTTAGATTCAGGTATTGTGAGCCCAAACATGGAATGTTATGGAGTTGTATTAAAATATGACTGTTGTGGCCAGCTGGGTCATTGCCCACTTCCAAAACTCGTGACATGATGAAAAAGCTATAACAAAATTTTAGTCATTGTGGTTGTGATGGAGTGAGTACACATATAGCAATAGGATGATTTTCACCTCATTTCTAATGAAAAAGTAGAGTGGAATATATGATAGTACCATATCTGCTAGTATCTTTTCCTATTTTATGTTAGGTCATGTACAAAGGGTCTGTTTAGGTACAAACTTGAGTATGAAATAGTTTGTGTACAAAACATTTACTATCCAATTAGAGTATATTACACACTTTCAGAGTTAAATGTCAATATTATAATTATTCTGCTTATTTATATATTTCTTTATTACAGGAGGAGGGTAAATATCACCACTTCTTTGGAAGAGCTATCTGTAGATTCCATACTTGTCATACGATGAAAAGGACCCAGTGAGACATCTGTGACACAGTTATATCAATAGTCATCTTAGATATCATGTAAAGACCCACATTGGAGGAAAGCCTTTCCATTGTGACCTGTGCAATTGTGCCTCCTCACAAAAGGATTCTCTCACAAGGCATATAATAACCCACACAGGAGAGAAGCCTTTCAATGTGACCTGTGCAATGTAGCTTTCTCAAAAGAATCACTTCAAATTTCATGTGATAACTCACACTGGAGAAAAGCCATTCAATCTAACCTATGTGATAAAGCTTTCACATAAAACTGTCACCTTAAAAATTTCTTGATGGCCCACACAGAAGAAAAAAATTTCCAGTGTGACCTGTGTGATTCTTTCTCAAAAAATCATGCTCTCACAAAGCATACAAGGAGGCACACAGCAGAAGCCTTTCCAGTGTGACCTATGTGTTTCTTCTTTCTTACGGAAGGGTTCTCTCACACAGCATATGAAGACCCACACAGGAAAGAAACCTTTCCAGTGTAACCTATGTGATTCTGCTTTCTCAGAAGAGGGTCGTCTCAAACAACATATGAGGACCCACACAGGAAAGAAGCCTTTTCAATGCGAACTGTGTGATTCTGCTTTCTCACAAAAGGGTTCTCTCACACAGCATATGAGGACCCACACAGGAGAGAAGCCTTTCCAATGTGGCCTATGCAATAAGGCTTTCCCACGAAGAAATGACCTCAAAGATCACATGATGATCCACACAGGAGAGAAGCCTTTCCAGTGTGACCTGTGCAATTCTGCTTTCTCACATAAGGGTAATCTCACAAAGCATATGAGGACCCACACAGGAGAGAAGCCTTTCCAGTGTGGCCTGTGTGATAAAGCTTTCTCACAAAATACTCACCTCAAAGATCACATGATGATCCACACAGGAGAGAAGCCTTTCCAGTGTGACCTGTGCAATTCTGCTTTCTCACAAAAGGGTTGTCTCACTAAGCATATGAGGACCCACACAGGAGAGAAGCCTTTTCATTGTGACCTTTGTGATTCTGCTTTTTCAGAAGAGCGTCATCTCAAAGAACATATGAGGACCCACACAGGAGAGAAGCCTTTCCGGTGTGATCTGTGTGATTCTGCTTTCTCACAAAAGGGTTCTCTCACACTGCACATGAGAACCCACACTGGAGAGAAGCCTTTCCAGTGTGGCATGTGCGAGAAAGCTTTCTCACATCAGGGTAGTCGCAAACTGCATATGAGGACCCACACAGGAGAGAAGCCTTTCCACTGTGACCTGTGTGATTCTGCTTTCTCACAAAAGGGTTCTCTCACACAGCATATGAGGACCCACACAGGAGAGAAGCCATTTCATTGTGACCTGTGTGATTCTGCTTTCTTACATAAGGGTCATCTCAGAAAGCATATGAGGACCCACACATGAGAGAAGCTTTCCAGTGTGGCCTGCATGATGAAGCTTTCTCACCAAAGAATCACTTCAAAGATCACACGATAATCCACATAGGAGAGGAACCTTTTTAACCTCTTCACTCTGGGCCAAAATCTCGTGGGCAGCATTAGCTGCCAGACGTGCAATGTTGTGTCATAATACTTGCATTATAAGAAATAAAGTCACCGCTGTATTAATCGTTTTCTCTTTCACCCATGAATTTTGATAACCATAGAAAATATGATGAAGCCAGTTTACAGAGTATGGGGGTCACGCAGGTGCAACTACAATGAATATAATCAAGACACCGACGTCGGCATCCTCGCGTACCCACTTGCTCCTCGTGACACCTACGTAGGCATCACTGTATGGAAGGGGTTAATGTGACCTTTGTGATTCTACTTTCTCACAAAAGGATTCTCTCACACAGCATATGAGGATCCACACTGGAGGGAAGCCTTTCCAGTGTGACCTGTGCAATAAAGCTTTCTCACGAAAGAAGCATATCAAATATTACTTGATAAATCATACAGGAGAGAAGCCTTTCCATTGTTGCCTATGCGATAAGGTTTTCCCATTAGATAATCAGCTCATAAATCACATGATCCACACAGAAGAGGAGTCTTTCCATTGTGACCTTTGTGATTATACTTTCTCACAAAAGTGTTGCCTCACACAGCATATGAGGACCTACACTGGAGGGAAGCATATTCAGTGTGACCTGTGTGAAACTGCTTTCTGAGAAAAGTGTTATCTCGCACATTATATGAAGACCCATATAGAAGAGAAGCCTTTTCAGTGTGACCTCTGTGATTCTGCTTTCTCACACAAGGGTCATCTCACAAAGAATATGAGGACCTATACAGGAGAGAAGCCTTTTCAGTGTGACCTGTGCAGTTCTGCTTTCTCACTAAATAGTTATCTCACAAAACATATGAGGACCCATAAAAAAACAACCTTTCTAGTGAGACCTTTGTGATGAAGCTTTTTCACAAAAAAAATCACTTCTAAGGTAACATGATGATCCCCACAGGAATGAAACAATTCCTTTGTGACCTGTGTGATTCTGCATTCTCAAAAAAGGGTTATCTCACACAGCATATGAGGACCCACACATGAGAGAAGACTTTCCAGTGTGACCTGTGTGATTCAGCTTTCTCATTAAAGGTTTCTCACACAGTATTTGAAGACCCACATAGGAGGGCTGCCTTTGCAGTGTGACCTGTGTGATTCTGTTTTCTCATGAAAAGGTTATACAGCATATGAGGACCCATGCATGAGAGAAATCTTCCCACTGTGACCTGTGCAATTCTACTTTCCCACAAAAGAGTTCTCTCACAATGCAAATGATGACCCACACTGTAGAGAAGCCAATCCAATACAACTTGTGTAATGCAGCTTTGTCACAAAAGAATAAGCTCAAGTATCATGTGATGATCCACACGAGAGAAGCCTTTCTGTTTTAACTTCTATGATTCTACTTTTATGCCAAAGGGTTCTCTCACACAACATATGAGGGCTCACACAGGAGAGAAGCCTTTTCAATGTGACATGTACAATTCTGCTTTCTTACATAAAAGGAATCTCGCATAGCACATGAAGACCTGCTCAGGAGAGAAGCTTTTCCAGTGTGACCTGTGCAATTCTTTTCTCTCTCTCTCTCTCAAAAAAAAAAAAAAAAAATCATCTGACCCAGTATATGAGGACCCTCAATGGAGAAATAATTTTTGTGCAACCTGTAAAAAATAGCTTTCAGAAGAGTTCTCTCACCAAGCATATGAGGACCCACACAGGAAACAAACCTCTCCTGTGCAACCTGTACAGTGCAGCTTTCTCACAAAAGGGTTCTCTCACACAGCATATGAGGACCCACACAGGAGAGAAGCCATGCCAGTGTGACCTGTGCAATGCAATTTTCTCACAAAAGAATCACCTCAAACATCATGTGATCTCCCGCACGGTTTGACCTGTGTGATTCTGCTTTCTCACAAAAGAGATCTGTCATCACATCCAGGTGACTCGTACTGGAAGGAAGCCATTCCAGCACTGTGCAATGAAAAATATTCCCTGTAAGATTTCTACATGTGTTCTTGCACATGTTTCACAACTAGTGCACAAAGGAAAAAAGTGTATTCACAAGGTTTTCAAAATTAAATAAAAATATTTACAGTAAAGATACTAATCCTTTAATTTCATAATAATGAATTGAAGACAAAAGGAATGTGATTTTGAGAATTTGTCAATGACCTTTGAAATATAAGTGTAAAATTTTATCATTTTACATGTAGTTTTGAGATCTTTTACAAAGGAGGAGCATGCTGACAGGAGACCTTTTGGTGCATAACTAGGTCAGATGCACAAAGAATATATAATGCTAAATAAACAAAAAATTGTAATATAACAATAAACAAAATAAATGTATAGGTATAGTTAAATAATAAACAAACAGGAAAATATGAGGGTTGTTCCAAAAGTAGTGCCTCCTATTTTCTAACTCAAAAAGTTAAAGAGCTACAAAAATGGGAGTGGCACCATTAAAATGAGCGACCTTTTGTGCTCCAGAATTTATTTTTCTACGTAGTCACCACCATTCTCAATGCACATTTGCCAACAATGAATGAGAGACTTAATGCCTTGGTTGTAAAAGTCAGCGCCTGCCGAGGTGGTCCATTTTTTCACGGCTGTGATTACGATGTTGTTGTCGGGGAAATGCTGCCTATGTAATGCATCCTTCAGATGTCCAAACAAGTGGAAGTCTGACGGTGCCAGGTCGGGACTATATGGTGGGTGAGACAACACCGTCCAGCCGAACTTTGTCACACATTTCGTGGTCTTCAAACTTGTGTGTGGTCTGGCGTTGTTATGTTGCAAACAGAATGTTTCCTTTTTCTCTGCCCTTACATGGTGCACTGACACCCACATCCACTACATGCATTTCATTCACCGTTATCCGCCAATCGGAATGGATGAGTTGATCGAGGCGCACTTTGTTTTCCGTGGTGGTGGCTGTGCATGGGCGTCCGGAGCACACTTTTTCACTCACATCTCTGTCGCCACTTTTGATATCAACGTACCCATCTCCCAACTGTGCTTACATCAACTGCATTGGTTTTGTAAATGTTCACCAGGCACCAGTGAATGTTGATTGGTTCAATTTTTACTGCATGGAGGAATTCAATGATGCATCTCTGCTTCTGACACACGTCCATGACAGGGATTGCTTTCTTAGAGTGTCTCACCATCAATATCTGCAACAGAGAGATGAAACTTTCAGGTCATGAGTGCTTAAGTTCAGTCATCATAACAATGCAATTTGCAATCCCCTCAGATCCCTTCGGGCGGAATAAAGAAAATAGGAGGCATTACTTTTGGAATAACCCTCGTAGTACATTCAGCAGTTATACATCACCAGTGCTTTGTCAGTCAAGTGAAATAATTCAAGAAGCATGTTATCAATTTTGTCCCCTCAAATTAAAAACTCCTGATGCCTGATAACTGAATACTTGATACAATCCCAGTGTTTTTTGTTTCAAATTCTATTTGGAAAAGAAGAAAATCAGTAGAATTTCCTACAGAAACCTACATTTCAAGAATAGCAACAGGAGCAAAGAAGGTACTGATGAAAAAAGGGCTACTACACAGTCCTTGGAAAAGTAGAGATGCCAGGGTAAAAGAGGAACATTGAAACAAAGCCAAAGAAAAAATCGGAAGTTAGAAATTATGATGAAAAGGGAGCTGTTGGAAAGACTCATTCCAACTTTGTATTTTAATTGAAAAGTAACCAACAGGAAAGAAAACAAAGAAATAGCCATGTTCAGTAAATGATGCACACAGACATGGTCATGTCCTGTAATCTGTATTTATAAATTTACAAATGTAGAAAACATTCAAATAATAAAATTGCATAGAACTAGTGCATCAAGTCAAATTCAAATGAAGCAAAGGATGCCAAGTGAAAATAAACTGCTAGCTGGTAGTGAAGGGCTGGATGAAATAAGGAAAAAATCTTCACCTATTTACAGGACAGATTCCTTGAGGATGAGGGGCAAGAATGGTCAATGTTGCATACAATATTATATATATATATATATATTTCTTTATTATTATTATTCTTTTTTCACATCCGACCTAGATATGGGCCAAAAGGTCTCCTGTCGGCATGCTCCGCCTTTGTAATCCTTTGTAACCTTTGTAATGTTTGATATCTCACTATTTCACATCATGAATCTTCATTTTGAAGTGAACATGTTACTGCCCTTTGTCTTAACTGTCATGATTTTCTTGTTGATACAACAGAAATTATTAGTTTAGTGTTGCAAGAAAAAAATTAGATACAAAATTGTATAAAATGTAGCACAAATTGTGGTATTTGTGTTTCAGATTGAAGCTCTGATACTTTAAAAATTTTATGGTTATTGGAGGAGCCTTTCTTGTCTCTAGTGGAAACTGTGAGGAAGGTTTTAGTCCAATGAATCAAATAAAAGGCAAATTTAGAAGCTGTTTAGGAGAATATAATTTGGATATGTTTATGAGAGTGAAAGCCTACAAATTATATGGAAATTCAATAAATTTAGGTAAGTATGTATAAATAGTGGCTGTATGCCAAAAACAAGAGAGAAGAAATAGGAGAAGCTAGAACCAATGTTGAGAATTAGTAATGGACTTATATACATTTAGTTTTTTTTTTTTTTTTTTTTGTAAAGTTAGGAAGGTTAAACGTAATTAGTCATTAGTGATATATATATATATATATACACACACATATATATATATATATACATATATATATATGTATACATATATGTTTCATAATACTAATCAGATGAATTATATTAGATATTTTTGTCAGTTCTGTTATTGTCACAAAGGACTCTTGAAATGCAAAATCAGTATTTACCTAGTTGTATTTACCTAGTTGTAATATACAGGAGGGGAGCTATGCTCGTGGTGACCCGTCTTTGTATCTCTCCGCATCAAGTTATATCTTAAAATCTTGTTTAGTGTTAGCACATACTGTTTTGTTGTCTAATTTGTTCCATGTATTTATCGCTCTGTGTGGGAAACTGTTCCTTTTCAAGTTTTTTCTATAACTATCCTTTTTCAATTTTTTCCCGTGTCCTCTTGTTTTACCATTGTCCCACACTAATAGGTCGTTCCTTTCTAAAACTTCCATTCCTTTCATTATTCTGTAGATAGTTAGCAAATCTCCTCTCTTCTTTGTTCCAGAGTTGGTAGGTTCAATTTGGATAGTCTTTGCTCATATGTTAGTTCGGCAAGTGTCGGTGCTAGTTTTGTTGTCGCTCTTTTTAATCTTTCTAGTTTCTTAATATTCTTTTTGGTACTGGGTGTCCAAAGTGATGCTGCATACTCAAGTTTTGGTCTTATTAGTGTAGTTAGTATTTTCTTTATCATTTCTTCGCCCATGTAAGTAAATGCCACTTTGATTGCTCTCAATAAGTTGTGGGTTTCTCCGAACATCTTGTTTATATGCTTATCTGGTTTCATGTCCTTTCCAATCATCACTCCAAGATCTTTTTCATAGTTTTTTTTTTCCCCAATTCTGTAATCTTTTGATATTCTGTTTTTACTCTTCCCAAATTCCATTATGCTGCATTTCTTAATATTGAATTTTACTTCCCACTTTTGAGTCCAATTCCATATTGTGTCCAGATCTTGTTGCAATGAGTTGCAGTCCTCTTCCGTTTTTACCTTCTTAAGTAATTTTGCATCATCTGCAAAAAAATTCATATAGCACTCCGCGCCTTCATTCATGTCATTAATATATACAGTGAACATGATCGGGGCCAGTACTGATCCTTGCGGGACCCCACTTTTTACTTCTTCCCAGTTGGAGAATTTTTCTCTAATTACAACTCTCATTTTCCTCCCAGTCAGGAAGTCTTTCATCCATTCCAATAATTTTCCTCTGATGCCACCTTTTGACTCTATCTTATTTATTAGTTGCCTATGAGGTACCTTATTGAATGCCTTTTAAAAAAATACATATGCCTAGTGATGTTTTAATTATGGAAAGCCAGATTTAGGGATTATTTCTAATACATAATAGAATATTGCACTATATGACACTCAGAGAGCACATAACTCCACTAATGTCAATGACAAAATCAAAAGAGATAATTTTGCCCACATAAATGATAGCAGGGGCCACTTTGTGTAAAATTCATGATTTGTATACATATACAAATCTGCCTCAAAATCTAATAACATTTCTTGGCCTCAGATATGCCTTTCCAGAAAACTTCATCAAAATTTATTTATAATTTTTTAAGTACAGTTGCAGACAAACCAACAGACAAATGCTAGCAAAAACATAACTTCCTTGGTAGAGGTAATGATGCATTTATTTAACCCATTAAACTCCGATGACAAGATTCTTGTCATTTGGTCAAATAAAACAAAAAATCATAAAACACCAAAATGTTTGATCAAACACCAGAAAAAATATGATGTCAGTCCTCGCGAGCGAAGCGAGGACTGACGGTGACCCACACAGGAGAGAAATGTTTTCAGTGTGACATGTGCAGCTTACAAAAAGGTTTTCTCACACGGCATACATGGAATCATACTTATGAAAGGTCCTTCCATTGTGACCTGTGTAATGCAGCTTTCTCATGAAAGGCTGACCATGTATGGCATATTATGACTCATACTTATCAGAGACCTTTCCAGTGTAACCTATGTGATGCAGCTTTTCACAAAAGTTCCCTCATATATCATGTGATGACCCACACAGGAGTAAAGCCTTCCCAGTGCAACCTGTGTGATGCAGTCTTCTTACAAAAGTGTGATCTTAAACATCATGTGATGATCCACACAAGATAGTCTTTCCAGTGTAACTTGTGAGATTCTGTTTGTTTCTCTCTCTCTCTCTCTCTTCATGAAAGGGTGCTCTCACATGGCATATAAAGCCCCATGCCTATGAGAAGCCTTTTCATTGTGGCCTGTGCGATGCAGCCTTCTCAGGAAGGAGTGCTCTCATCTGTGTGATGCAATTTTCTCATAAAAGAGTGGTCTCTGATGTCACATGATGACCCATGGGAAGAAACCATTCTCAAACGTCATGTGCTTACCCACCCTGGAGAGTAGCCTTTCTAGGGTGACTCATACAATACAGCTTTCTAATGAAAGGATGATTTCAAATATGTGGTGACCCACACTGGAGAAAGGCCTGTCCAGCAGCGTAATCTGTAACAGGACACTTCATCACAAAAGGGTGATCTGAAATAGTATGTCTTATGTCGGGAGAAGCCTCTCCACTGTAACCTGTGAAATGCAACTTTGTCATGAAGGAGTAATATCAAATGGAATTTGATGAACACAGGAGAGCTGCCTTCCTATTGTTACTTGTATAATGCAGCTTTCTTGCAAGATGTTTTCAAAAGTCACATGATAACCCACACAAGAGAGAAAATTTCATGACATTACATTACACATTTCTCATGAAAGACTGGAGCTGTGTGGGGAGATATTTATTAGATTCAAACCTGGACCTATTGCATTTGAGGTAGAAATGAATGTAACATACTACTTGTGAAAAAAGTTTTATACTTGTCTTTAAAGTTCTGTATGAAATTGTTATGATTTATTTAGTGATGCTGTGGTGAACTCATACATATACTAGTGGAGTAGTTATAGTGAATGTTTTATAGGACCAGAATATCTAAAATCTGTTCATCATCTCAACCTACATGTGTTGGAAATGGTCTAATTTAAGTTTGAACTAATATGTTATAGAAATAGTGGACTTCCACTTGATCTGTACAAAACAAAGAAATGAAATAAGTAAATGAATGATTGTAGCATCAATCATTAGTATTGTGAAACCATAGTAAATAAAACAAAATAGAAATACATTTGTGTTACAATGACTAAATGCATGCCCTACAGGCCACACTGACCTTGTCCCATGTTGTTTTAATCCATAACCATGACATGAATCACACTAGTGAATTTAACTTATTGTAGTGTATAGGAAGGGAGCAACACTTGGATAACATCATCTACTCCAACTTATCATACCTAGCCTCAAATTCATATACAATTCTAATCGAGTCTATATTTTTTTGCTTACAATTATCATATATCGATTTGAATTCATGTTTTGTTTCAGCTTGGGCTATATCACCAAAGTTGTTCCACATTTGGACGAAGAAATGATAAAGAAAATCCTAACTACACTAATAAGACCAAAACTTGAGTACACAGCAGCACTCTGGACACCCAGTACCAAAAAGAACATTAAAAAACTAGAAAGGTTACAAAGAGCAACAACCAAACTAGCACCAACTCTTTCCAAACTAACATATGAGCAAAGACTGTCCAAATTAGAACTACCAACTTTGGAACAGAGAAGAGAAAGAGGTGACCTGCTGACTATCTACAGAATAATGAAAGGAATGGAAGTCTTAGATAGGGATGACTTGTTAATATGAGACAACGGTAAAATGAGAGGACACGAAAAGAAACTAAAAAAAGAGAGTTACAGAAGAAATTTAAAAAGGAACAGCTTCCCACACAGAGTGATAGATACATGGAATAAATTAGACAGCGAAACAGTGTGTGCAAACACTATACAAGATTTTAAGAAAAAACTTGATGCCGAGAGATACAAAGACGGGTCACCATGAGCATAGCTCCCCGTATAATACAACTTGGTAAATACTAGGTAAATACATATATATACACATTCTTCACATCCTTTAGACATGTAGTCTTTCAAAATTTGTTCTCATGACCTCTTTAAGTCCTAACCTTTCTCATCTGTCACTGTAATTATCCTAATTAGTGACCTGAATGCTAAAATCATATCACCTTTTTTTCCTAAATTGTTCAAAGTTAACAGAGCCAGTGCTTATAATCTTTCCTCAGGTGTCTAGTATTGAAGGAGGAAAATGACACATCCATTGGTACAAAATATGGTTCATAGAGTATTTGATGTTAGGAGATAAAATGGCTTATGCATATTGCCAGCATTTTCCCCTTTCTATTCTAGATGCCTATTGGTTTATTTGGCAGGCTGGAGACCAGTGTGGTTGCTGGCCTTTGTATTCTCTCTATCTTGCTTATATCCTTCACTCTGTGTGGAGGCCATACCACTGATGCATATATTCTTGGACAGATCAGGGTTTTGATTAGTTTGTTCATTTCTTCATCCATATAATGTAAAGCCACTTTAATCTTCTGCAGATAGTCTTTGTATCTCCCCCTCATGCGCAATTTGCGCAAATTGTGTGTACACCCCCTTTTTATGTTTGTTTCTCCCCGCAAGCTTGGGCTATATAAGGAGTAAAATGTTTCTCAACTGTGTTATTTCTGAAGAAGCCCTGCTGGGTGAAACGTCAAATATATTGGATCCCATATTCTGCGTTTGGCCTCTCTCCTTCACACCTTTTGTTGAACCAGTCCTGTTTCTGCTTCTATCTCCAATCTTTAGCACATGTTTGTTCACTCAGAGATTTACAAAAGAAGAGCATACTGACAAGAGACTTTTTTGTCCATAAGTAGTTCAAGGAAGAAATAAATAAACAAGTGAACTAAACAATTGGCAGGGATTACAGCATGATGCTTGGGTGTATTCTAAATTAATCTTAAAACCTCGAACCATACTACATTGTACAGCCTCTGCAGGAAGTTCATTCCATTCCCAGGTTGTAAATGTCAAGAAATATTTCCCATTTCCTCATTATTCCCATGGTATTCATGAAATCCTCCCAGTTTGCTTCTTCAAAGAATCTTTTCAATCATAAGTAATCTACCTTCCCAATATTGAGTTGTCCTTGACTGTGTGAATCATTCCTTGGCTCTATTTCCCCATCCTAAAGCTGAAATTAAAATTTTCATGGCCACTTTTTCCTATAGGGCAAAGATAGTTCAAGGAGTTGATGTCTGATTCTTTGGTTAGTAACAAGTCTAATCTTGTGGGAATGTCAGCTCTTCTTTTCCAGGTCACTTCCTTTATCAACTGGGTCATTGTGTTACTGATTGATTGTCAAGTGAGAATGTAAGCACTGAAGAAAGGTGCCTTCTTTCTGTAAATTAGTATATGAAAAGAGATTGTGACTTGCTATTATAATGAAGAAACAAATGAGAACAGAGGACGTGGAGTAGGAGGTCCAAATATCTATATATTGAATAGTTTATTCTCTCAACTCACAGAAAATCAGAAGTTGCAAAGGAGACTTGTCACAGTGAGTTCAGTAGAAATAAAAGCAGGCGAAAAAAAATGCATTGGGGTACACTGAGCACAACAGTTTGTCAAGTGAAGAAGAGACTAATATTGGGCACAGTGACTTGAATATTTTTGTTTAATCATCTACTTTTATTGCCAAAATTACAACTTTTCCTGTGACTTTATTACTGGCCACCATATAATAATTGTGACCTTTTTTCTTAGCCAAGATGGTAACTTTTTTCTGTGACTATTGCCTGACATCCACAATATAACCTAATCTGGATCAATATAACAACTTAAATCTATAATTAAAAGGATGATCAGGACAGATCTGAGGTTTATCTAAAGAAACATCATGTGAGGATAAAGTCTTTGTTAGTATGATGTTTTGATTGTTACAGCAATATCAAATACAGGTACTCCTCGTTTAACAACGACAATTGGGACCAGCGCGCCGTCGTTAACCGAATTGGTCGTTAAGCGAAAGTGTATACATATACATACATGTACTGTATGTACAATGTCCAGCAATACATGTATCTTTATTTTCGTGTATTTTCCCTCTTTTATACAGTACATTAAAGCTTTATTTACTGTTTATTTACGGTGGTTAGGTTCCTAAAATTACCGTATATGACCAAATCCGCGTATGCTGACATTCTATATTGAAAACCGGGGTATTTTTTTAGTTTCGACCATGGGCGCAATATAGCAATAGAAATTTAATTATTAATTTTGTAAATTAAAATGTATCAACGTAATATGCAATTTTGTGGGCGGAAATGAAAGTAAAAAATACCTTGCTACAAGAAAATATGCTAATGAACGAAGTCGATAGCATAGGCTCGGGACGCCATCTTGTCGTCTGCCAACGTCTCTCACGACGACGACAACGAGGACGAGCAGGATGACATTTAATTTGCAGGTAATGATTGATTAAACACAGGTTAGTTTAGTTTAGGTTAGACGAATTAATTTATCATCCTTTCATTTCTTCGACATCGGCATCTATCATAACAAACATGGTGTACCATTCGTCCGACATGACTTCGTTACTTACGAAATCTGTTTTAGCATTTTTTTTTTCATTTCCGCTCACAAAATTGCATATTACGTTGATACATTATAATTTACAAAATTAATAATTAATTTTCTATTATATTGCGCCCATGGTCGAAACTAAAAATTTACCACTACCGGTGTACACTGTACCCCAGGTAGTTTTTGCAGCTTGTAGGATGGTAATGTAGACCTAAGCTTCAGAACACTTTACCTCACAGCTAATATCCACCGTACAAGTTCATTTATAACATCATACAAATTTGCCTCAGCCAACTTAATTATCGTACACGACGTCGTAACTTCGGGAGATTTACGTTAAACGACGTCATAAAGCTCGTCGTTACTCCGAGTTGTCGTTAACTGAGTAGGTCGTTAAACGAGGAGTACCTGTACCAGCAAAAAGAGGAAAAGCGAGAATGTGTTCCTGTCCAATTGTCTAGATGAGCAGGTGTGTCCAAGTGTTTCTTGATAAAACTGTAACATGCAAAACACAATAAAGGCTTTGTCCTCACATGATGTTTCTTTAGATAGACTTTCCAACAACTGGAGATTGCATAGAGATCCCAAGATGAAACTTACATAAATGTATATTAAGTGTACACATGAATAAAGTGTACACATTGGGAGTTCTCATCAAGGTTGCCTCAGTGTGGGTTCTTAATGGGGGTTCTCCAGTGGAGGTTCTTAAGGAGAACTCCCCAGTGGTGTGGGTTCTTGGCCGTTTTTTTCAGTGGAGCTTTCTTAACAGGGTTTGGCTAGCCGGATGGTTAACAAGGTTTCCCAATTGTAGGAGATTTAACATTGTTACCCCATTGGAGTTTTGTTTGAGCTTCCAAAGTAGGAACCCCCTTACAGGAACTGCCTTGTCGTGGGTTGGGGGTGTCTCCGTGGTGTTCATCCTGATCCAGACTTGTAGGAATGTTGTCTTTAACTCATCTTGGAGCATCACGCTGCGAACCTAGCTCGCTGCCTCCGTCTCCTCCTCCTCCTCCTCCTCCCACCATAAGAAGACAGCCTTAGGACATGACTTGAAATGCACAGTCGTCACCTCCCTTGCCATCTCCCCACCTCACAACTAGAGCGAGCCATATTACATATTGCGCCCAAACTTCATTTCAAAATAAAAACCTGTTTACCACTGCAGTGTTTGCCTTCCAGCCAAAACCCTGATACAGACCTATATCTATATGAAAGAAGAATATCTTGTGCGGAGGAAAACCTCTTCCTGGGTCTCACATTTGACAGTCGTTTGGTCTTACCTTCGTTACATTAAGGCTATTTGAATGAAAGCAATGTCACTCCTTAGAGTTTTAGTCCATACCACTTGGTTCGCCATCAGACTGGCCTCCTATTACACCGAACAATTATCCTCTCAAAGTTGGAATACGGCTTTGAAATGTACTTATCTGCTACTGAAGCTCGACATCGTGTGTTGAACTCGGTACATCATGCCAGTGTTTGTTTAGTAGCCGGTGCGTTCCGTTCATCCCCAATACCAAGCATGCTGGTGGATGCAGGCGTTCTTCCATTGGACTAACGTCACCAGTCGCTGTTGCTGAGATACTGGTATAGATTCCAGCCTTTTTTGAGTCACTTTTTTATATGTTAGTATCCCAAGACTCACATTCACCGCTATATACATCTCGTCCAAGCTTCCCTAAACCTCTTGGCTTCAGGGTAGCATCTGCCATGACGCTATTGAATGTACCTTCCATTTCAGTATTTTCCTATAGACTTCCTAGAGTTGGTTACTGGCAACTCTCCACTGTTACTCTCTGCAACTCTGATATTCCCAACAGAAATGTGTTACCAGATTACGAGTACCATACACTATTTCTAGAACACTGTTCTGTGATGGCCACATGTTTCATGTTCCTTTATATTATTCAGGACTACTGGGTAGGATGTCCGGGAGAAATTTCAACACATACAGGCAACACATAAAAATACAAACTCCTCCTTTCACTTTTCATACGTGACCCGTCTCCAACTTCCTAGCCCATGCTAACCTCCCCCCACAGCCCCGCCATCCTCTATGCTGAACACTACTCCCAATGCCTGCTTACAGCTTAAAAACAGGTCTGTGACGATATGCCGAGACTTCAATTTACAGTGTCAGTCTTCCGTCCAAAAACACCACATGTCTCACAACGCTCAGGAACCTGTATTTCGGAACTCTCTCCCCTTCCTGAATATTCTACCTAGATTATGAATTCTTATTAGCTGGACATAGACATATGAATGACAAGCCGCCGCCATGGATTCGTAATCTGAGAACGTCGGGGTTCGCGGGCCGTGCAGGGTCACTGGAAGGCGTCACTTCATGCCAGACTCTGCACTCCAACAGGTCAGTAACCTCTCTGGTATCCTAGGTTCCCACAGTCTTGAAACACCACCCCACTATGGGAATATATATATATAGTGATATATATTAAATGGCAAAGATTACTAGATATATAGACTTCAAGCCAGACCCTGCACTCCAGCAAGTCCATAAATATTGCCCCATGCGTCTATTAAATTGAATCACTACTCACCACACATACACCTACAAGGGGCGACATTCTATATATTTTCCCTTTTTTAAGTGAGGTGTACTATGGTGTAATACATTTATTTGTATACATGTTAATATATATATGACTAGTTGTTGTTTTTTAACCACAAATTACTTTTAATTCCATGCCATCGCAATCGAGACTGAGAGTCGCTCGAAGGAGGCATCCGTTGGGAATTGAAACGTGGACGAGCCGAGGATTCGAACCCAGCTAACCCGTAACAAGTTACAGTAACGTAAAAAATCAAGAAAATGGCGTATTGATTTACGTTACTGTAACTTTGTTACGGGTTAGCTGGTTTCGAATACTCGGCTCGTCCACGTTTCAATTTCCAACGGATGCCTCCTTCAAGCGACTCTCAGTCCCGATTGCGATGGCATGTAATTAAAAGTGGTTTGTGATTGAAAAAAAATATTAATTGATCACTGGGAACCATTCAGTGGGTATGTATATGACTAGCTGTTGACTGTAAAAAGTAGGAAACAAATATAATGTATGTGTAAGAAAGGTAATGTAATGTTATAAAAGACAAAGTTAACATCATGGAATTTTATTATAGCAATATGAATTTGGAAGATTCATATTAATCAAAACAACAGCTTCTTGAATAATATTATGTTAAAAACAAACTGAAAGTGGGATTTTTTTTCTACGTAAAAATCAAGTGATTTCAATGGGAGCCTTGGGCCTATATCATGCTGCTAAGTTTCTCTATTCGTGGTTCAGTCTTGGAAAGTGCTACTCTCAAATCATGTTCCGGTTACAGCCTACTTCTGTGTTTTGCTTTGATGGCTGTCAGAGCTGCAAATCCTGATTCATACAAATAGGTTGTTGCAAAAGGCAAAAACACTTTCACGGTCTCACATCCAAGCACTGGTTTCTCTATCTTCACAGTAGTCCAGAACACACCTAGTATTTGGTGCTGAAAGTTGAAATGAAGAGTTTCATCATTCTGCACCTCAATGAGCTCCTCTTGCAGATTGTGGATAGAAGACTCTTCTTCTGAAAGGTCCTCTGCGTGGACATCGAAAGGTCTGCACATCCATTTGTACTTCTCATGCAGATCTACATCCGGAATATACCTGTCAAACTCTTCACTCAACTTCTCAAGGTGCCCACCAATGACATTTTGTACGCCCACGAGTGAGGCATCCTCTTCATCTTCCAGAATAAGTTTCAATAGTGGAAAGGACGTAGTTTTTCCCTGTTCGATCTTTCCATTCCACAACCTTATATTTGCCTTGAAAACCCTGAGTTTTTCTGACACAGAGATAAGAGTTTCATCTTTCCCTTGCATGGACATATTCAGCAAATTCAACTCTGAAAATATATCTGACAGATATGCCAATTTAAGTAACCCCCCTGGTTCTGAAAGCTTTGATGCCAGTGTATGTTTCCTCTTGTTCAAGAATATTTCAACTTCTGCATGCATATCAAGCACCCTCTGGAGCACTTTCCCTCGGGAGAGCCATCTGACAGATCAGTAGTAAAGCAGGTATTCATATTCTGACTGCATATCATAGCACATCTGAATGAATCCCCTTGAATTCAGGGATGATGATTTAATAGAATTCACTATTTGAGTCGCGTCTTTCATAACAGTATTAAGCTCAATTGATATTTTTTGAAAGGCATGGTTTTCTCAGTGGAGCAGACAATGAGTCACTATCACTAGCAGTGAAACCCTGGCATGTCCCTAGCATTGCAGGTGCTCCATCCGAACACACACTGAGGCACTGATCCCATCTAAATCCTTCTTCTTTGATGAAACTGTCAACCAATTTGAACAGGTCTTCATCTGTTGTTGTTGTCTCCATTCGTTTACAGAACAGGAAGTCCTCTTCAATGTCACTCTTTCCTTGGTACTGCACGTCGGATGATTTATCCAACTGTAAGCTGAATTTCCCGCTCTCGTTGATGGCAGCCCCTACCTGTTCTTTTATGTCTCCCGACATGTCTTTAATTTGTCAGTTGGTTGTATTATCCGACAGTGGAATATTTAAAAAAAAAAAAAAAAAAAAAACTAACTGCAGTATCTCCAATAATGGCGCAAACCATATCAAGTGCTGCCGGCTTTACCAATTTTTCTCCAATTATGTGGGTCTGCATGCACTTGGCAATTCTTTTTGTAAAGAGATAGGAAGCAATTGTTGCTTGTTGAACAGAACGCACTACTGTGTGCATAAGGTTGTCTAACCGCTGACGCTTCAGTTATTCTTTTTCCCTCTTGAAGTACTCACGATCTTTCCCAGCCAGAGTTGGGTGTTTTCCCCTGGAGATGGTGAATTGATACGATAATTGAATAAATACAGGGAATACTCACAGAAAGATACCAGTACAACGATATACGCTCACAACAGAACAAGAGTGAATAATGAAACGACACCAGACCCATTCAACTCCGATGGGAAGATTCTTGTCATTTGGTCAAATAAAACAAAAAATCATAAAACACCAAAATGTTTGATCAAACAGCACCAGAAAAATATGACGTCAGTAGTCCTCGCTTCGCTCGCGAGCGAGCGAAGCGAGGAGGACTGACGTCATATTTTTCTGGTGCTGTTTGATCAAACATTTTGGTGTTTTATGATTTTTTGTTTTATTTGACCAAATGACAAGAATCTTGTCATCGGAGTTGAATGGGTTGAAAGATTCCTGTTAATGCAAGTGTGTAGTTTACAGCAAATTAATATCTCGTCATTGGCTTATTTCGAATGAAGTTGTCTTCATATTTGTATGTCTGTGTGCAAGTTAGTGTCGTTGGTATGAATGAGTAACGTATCCGAAGCGCTTTTACAAGACAGCTAAATTTGGCGGCAGTGCATGCACCAGTGTACACATGTATCATATTTACATGGGGAATCCAATACGTCTGATGTTATATGATGTCACGCGTAACTTGTATATGCGCACCTGGCTGTGTTGCTTACGGGTTTTTATCACATGTGCATGGTTATTGTACTGAATTCATATAATTTTGAAAAAAAAAAATGTCTTGGTGACTCCAGGAAAAACGCTTGGCGACCCCCAGGGTTGAGAACCAGTGATATAGAGGAAAACCACTTTCATCTTCTGCAGTCGTCCGTGTATATTTTCCATATTCCTGTTGATATGTCTGTCAGGTGACAGGTTGTCTTTTATCAAGACTCCCAAGTCTTTCTCCTGTTTTGCTTTTGTTATGGGTTCACTTCCCAAGGGGTAGTTTAAGGATGACTTTTTGCTGCTGTTGTCCATTTCCCGTCCTTTTTTTTTTTTTTTTTAGCTTCATTTCCCATTCTTGGCTCCCTGTACAAATAATATTTACATATTTTTACAATAGTCTACCATCCTCCTCGTTTTCCCCCCTTCTCGTGAGTTTTGCGTCACCTGCAAACATGATGACAGCTTCTTGTTCCTTCCATCATGTCACTGGCATGGACAAAAACATTATTGGTGCAAACACCGAACCTTGTGGAACTCCGCTTGTTACTACTCTCCACCTTGACATCTTATTCTTTACTACTATTCTCATGTATCTTTCCTTCAAAAAGTCTTTAATCCATTATAAAGGTTTCCCTCTCAGTCCTCCAGCATGCTCCAATTTTCACTAAAGTCGACTGTGAAGTACTTTGTGTGTGTGTGTGTGTGTATGTGTGTGTGTGTGTGTGTGTGTGTGTGTGTGTGTGTGTGTGTGTGTGTGTGTGTGTGTGTGTGTGTATTCACCTTGGTCTTTGGATCACGTGTTGGACTCGTGATCGACAGCTATTTCCCTCCCGGAAGAGAGCTCAGAGCTCGTATGACCGATCTATGGGTAATGCTATGACCTTTCACACACACACACACACACCCAACTCCCCGCCCACGAGAGTCAGAGTATCGACCCGAAGCGCAGCGATACCGAAATAATTTCGGCCCTGGGCAGGATTCGAACCAGGTACTGCGAGCACCACCGTACTTCCCAGTCCAGCGCTCTACCAACTTCGCCACCGAGTGTGTGTGTGTGTGTGTGTGTGTGTGTGTGTGTGTGTGTGTGTGTGTGTGTGTGTGTGTGTGTGTGTGTGTGTGTGTGTGTGTGTGTGTGTGTGTGTGTGTGTGTGTGTGTGGTGGCAACAGAGCAGCCACCACTAGACCTCGAGTCGAGATGCCAACCCAATGACGACGGAGAAGGGAAAACGGGAAAGTCGAAGGGTGACCACAGCGGATGGCGGAAGCCGTCTAGGGTCTGTTGTTATGTGTGTCTGCGACTCGGTTACTTCACGAGGAACTGTAGAGAGACGGAGCTCATTTGTTAGAAATGTAATGAGCCGGGACACATGGCTCGACACTGCAACCAGGGAAACGGGCGAAGAGTGGCTGCTACGCAAGCAGCCGCCAAAGAAATGTAAGGACGCCGTCCAGCCTTATGCCGATCGTGGGTGTCTGGTTGAGAGGAAGGTGCGCGAGGGCACTAATAGATTCCGGGTGTTCAGCCAAAATTGTAACGACCGACGTGGTTCAATAATTCAGACAGGGACACATAGCCTTGATGACAGTCGACAGAAGCGAGACAAAGTGCGAAGGTGACCAGGAAATTGAAATGAAGGTGGAGGGCATTCCGATACAACTAAGAGTGCTTGTCATTAGAACGGTCATAGAGGGAATTGACGTGGTGCTGGGAATGAATGTAATTACTCAGCTTGGAGAAGTCGCGTTTATCGCCGGGCAAATGAGGATTGGAGCGATACGCAACTCGAGTACGGAAGGGAAAGGTAGGACCCGTCTGAGGCCGGAAATGGACGTAGGGATGACAATGAGGGCCATGGAGAGCTGTGTAACCACGAAGCTCGACCTTTACCCTTGCACGATTGAGGACAAAGACTTCCTGGTGAAATTTGATGGCCAAAAATTGGAAGTCAATTTGGCGCTGAAATGGGGGCTACGTGAGATTGAAATCGGGACTGACTCAGCCACAGTAATGGGGTGGATGAACTCAGTGCTGACGGCTGAGAAGAGAATACGCATGAAAGGGGCAGCAGAGGTCATTGTGAAGCGGCGTCTTGGGATCCCAAAGGAGTTGCTAGACGAGTTTGGCATGAAGATAAGGGTGAGCAAGGTGCCGTCGGGAATGAACAAAGTGGATCCGCTAAACAGAGTGAAGAAAAGCTTGCTGAAAGTGTCGGAAGAACAAGACGAGGAGAAGGTTGAAGTGTACGCTGCAGGGTCCTTCTGCGCGAAAGAGTTCCATGGAACTCATCACCTAAGTGTCGATAGGCCATTGTTCTTGGAAAGGAAAGTTGACCCAAATATAACGATGGAAGAATTCCGGTGGGCGGTGAGAGTGCATGTGTCCGATGCCAGTCAATGGACCCCGCCCCCAGACCGCACGTGGCGGGGGAACTTAGCGTAGAGGAAAAGTGGAGGAGACTGGCGTTTGATGTAACCCACTATCGGCGGGGGATGTACTTATCGATGGTTGACTGCGGCCCGGGACGTTTCGCCGTCTGGCGGAAGCTGAAGACGGAGACGGGAGAGGAAATTGCACGGGTGATGAATGAGATATTTCTGGAACGGGGTCCAGTGGATGAAGTCCTGATGAACAATAGCGCTGCATTTCGGTCGGGGGCGCTGAAAGAAAGGTTGGACAAGTGGGGCACGAGACGCTTCTTTGGGGCTGCTTACCGGCCGAGTAAAAATGGAATAGTAGAACGACACCATCGCACGATTAAGCCCATCGCCGAGAGGGCACTAATACCACCCATAGAAGCAGTCTTCTGATAAAATATGTCCCGTAGGTCAGGCCAAGACGAAGGCTCGGCCCCACAGAGACCCTTATTTAAATATGATTGGCGACATCCCTAGGTACTGGTGCTACCAGCCAGTACTGAAGAAGACCCCGCCTCAGTACAGATGGGGGAGGAGGTATGGGTGAGCCCAAAGGATGGTAAGTTCACGTCACAGTGGACGAGAGGGATCGTAACGGAGGTAAATTCGGTGAACAACATCTCTGTCGAGGGAACGCCGCGACATATCTTGGATCTTCGTCGTGTGGTGAGTGACAAAGGAAATGAGGAAAAGAGTCACGACGTGGTAGTGAACGAGGAAGCGGCACCCCGGAGGCCCCAGCGCGACAGACGTCCTCCAAGATGGCTGCAAGACTACGAAGTAGGAAATGGAGGAGACGAAGAAGTCGAAGAATAGGTTGATCTCGAGATCAAGGGTGTGTGTGGTGTGGTGGTGCACAGTTGGCACCCCCGGCGCGGGGTCAAAAGGTCAGACCGAGCCGGGGCCCCCAGTATGTGTGTGTGTGTGCGTGTGAAACGAGTAGAAGCAATTGGAACTGTGCTAGGACTAGGTTTACTAATAGGCAACGGTGTTAGGTAAGCTAGGATAGAGAGTGATGGAAGTGTGGTGCAAAAGACGGGATTTCCACAGAAATCAGATAAGTTATCGATATAATCGAGTGTGCCTTCTTCTTGGATTCATAAGTGCAATGATATGAGGGTAGAAACATGAAACATAAGAGAGGAAAAGAGGAGGAATTTGAATGTGAGATGAGGTGCCGAAGAAGTATGATAGGGGTTATTCGGCTGGGAAGAGTGAGAAACGAGGTGAAGAGGAGAACGGAATTGGAAAGGGAGTTGGAAGATAGGGTTGGTGAAAGAGTATTGGGATGGTTTGAACATATGGAAAGAATGAGTGAAGAAAGATTAGTAAAAGAGGTGTGGAAGAAAGAGGTGGAAGGAGTGAACATGAGGGGGCGACCAAGGATGAGATAGATGGATGGGATAAAAGTGGCATTGGGAAAGAGGGAAATGTCTGTTGAGGAAGGACGGGAGAGGACAGAAGATGGGGTGAATGGAGAATGGTTGTGTATGGATGATTCAGTGATGCATGAGGGGGAGTGGGTGGGGGAATGGGGTGAGAGAGCATGTGTGAAAAATAAATTGACGCAGCCCGAAGGGATATCTCCCCGTCTTCTCCATTTCTGCGTGAGGGGACAGAGAGGGGGTCACCGATTTAATGAAACGGCCTTGCTGTGGATGTGGTGTGTCTTGCGACACTGGTTCTGACCAAGGGGATTGATCGAGATGCAGGGATGACCCATCATCCAGGAGGAGGTAAGATGAGAAGGAAGTAAGGGGAGTATGTGGGGATGGAATGGGTGGGAATGGTCTTTATGCTTTTGTTTTTTGGCTACCTCCCTTGTAAGGGGAAAAAAGCCTTTGGTATATGTACGTATGTATGTATATTCATGTGCATATATTTTCTATACATTTTTATGCTGGCAGGTTTTCATCCATGTTTAAATATTTTTAGAATGTATTTAAAAGTGTTTAAATAGGCTGAAATCTTTAAGGAGTGTGAGAGGGCCTAGACCAGGGGTGGGGAACCTTTTTGTGCATGAAGGCCACCTTACAATTCACCGTCCCACATAGAGGCCGCACTGAACAAATTATTATCATTTTCTTTTAATTATTTCATCCCTTTTTAGGGGACGGTGTAAGTTTTCCACCCCCCTCCCTAAAAATTCAGTTTAAAAATATTTTTTTAATTTTTAGAAATATACATATGTATAAAAATTTCAATTGATTTTTTACCCATTTTCTTTTTTAATTTCGAAGTGGGTGCAGAATTTACACTTGAACCTTTTTTTGTTTTTAATTATACCCTTTTTATGAATTCAAATTCAAAGCAATTTAGAAATGCAAAAAATTCTTATAGATATTTAATGAGACAAAAAATACTAAGCAAAAAATATTGCATAAAATGTAATTATAAAATGAAGATTCAAAATCTTAAGGCCGCAGAAGGCCGCATTTGATGGCCTGGAAGGCCGCAGGTTCCCCACCTCTGGCCTAGACTATGAAGATTAATATTTTTGGGCATAGTTTCTATTTAGCAAATTTTCACCGTGTAAACCCCCTCTTAAATAGACGAAAATGTTCGGACTACGTTTCCTATTTACCAGTGTTTTTTCTGCAATATATATATATAATATATATATATATATATATATATATATATATATATATATATATATATAATTAAGGCATAAGCTTTGGCTGTTAGAATCAGTAAAAAAATATTCTAGTATTTTTCATATAATTAACATATAGGTGACTGCCATATTTGTACGTTGTCCGTCAATTGTACATATTTTTCACACTTAAGCTCCTAATCTAATTAATTACATTTATAAAAAATATATGTAAGTGAACACTTTGTATTTACAAATTGCATACAAGCATAAGCATAATCACAACAAATATAAATTAGGTTAGCATAAAATTGTATTGGATACAATTTTGGTATATTCAATACCTTCATGAATTTCTTTCTGAAGAAAAATATAGTTAGTTCTGCTGCCCTCTCTTAGCCAAGAACAACTCATGACAGATAGTATATAATGTCCTAGCACAGAGCATGAACTTTTATTTGATGGATAACGATATGCACCTGCTCCTGAAGACCCAGATAGATGTAAAAAGTTCACTGTATAATAATCAAATTCCTCGCAATATTCCTCCATAATTCCAATCCAGACTTGACCATCATCAATGCAGCTAACATACTCTTCAGGTTTGACACATTTTACATTGTCAACCATTGCAGGTTTATTAGTAATATGGCCTTTCTGTATTCGATTCTTCTCTCCAATGCCACTTTAAATTCAATTTAAAAATAAATTCTTTCTTGTTTATGGAAATTTAAAAAAAAAAAATCTTCTTTATGGAAACAAATCTATGATATTTCTGAATTCCCTGAATGGCCACACTGCCATGGAATCGATGTTCCAACCGTTGTTCTACATCTTTCAAATCAGATGTGGATACAAAGAAAAATTTTATTGTCTTCCTCAAGTGTTCTCCACAGAATTGAAACATGTTTTCTAGTGTAAGAATTTGCTTCTCTGTAGTTCTCTACAAACTGACACGAGCAGTAGTTCTCTTCACTGTTCCGCCAATCCTATCTCATGATTTTTGCCATGAGATGTACCAAAAAATGCCATTCACAACACAAACCAAAATCCTCCTCATGGTAACAGAGATTTGTGAAGAATTATCTGTTCTTATATTGGCCAGCACATCCGTTCGAAAACTAGTACATCTTCTTCAGTTGTGGGCATCTGAATTTGACATAGTCCATAACCTATTTTATGAGTAAACCATTATAGTTTTGTGTTTTAGTGATGGAGATAAGAAACAGACACTGAAATGATTAAGTTCTTGGTCTTCAGATGATCTATAATAGATGAAAGGATGAAATGTACATTGTCAGTTTGTGAGTTGTCCCAGTGAAATCCCTGAACAGCATCTTGGACAATGAAAGAATAATTTTTTGAGAAGTCACCTACTACAATTGCCTCATTCTGAGGTGGTAGTGTGTCGACTGTTGTAAGTATTATGATTGCTGCTGTGCAACAAAATGATGATGAACTATGCAGGATATTTTCTTATTTAGTGATGATATGTGGGATCCGGCGAATTCACCGACAACAATTTATCGACAACAATTCATCGACACGCTCAATTCGTCAATATAGTACACAATTCATCGAAAAATAAAAGTAAAAATATTCTAATTTGAAATATATAACTAGGTCGTGTTTTCATCCTTGATTTAGCATACTTTTACCTTTGATAATGAAATAATTACTTTCATAGCCTTTGTAGATACTACAAAAACAAGGTAGAATTTCTTTTCGTATTTATTAAGAATAGTTCAAGTTCTTTCATGACAGAACTATTCAAAATTACAAACTAGTATGTATTCATGAAGTGGCTCCACTTTGTCTACCATTGTGCAACGGTCACCCATTGTTTTTAAGGTATTTAACTTAGAGCTGATTTAACACTGTCAAGCAACTGAAGACAATTCAGAACACCTCTTGGGTAGTCTTTGCAAATTTGCATCAAGTTTCTTTTACTGTACTGCAGACACTATAATCCATAAGATCTTTGTATGAGAGACCTTTTTCTCCTAATGCAGTCAACTGTAATTTTGAGTTTTTATGATATGTACAGACACAGAGAGAATAAAGCAAGGTTTACACGCTACGATAAATTGTAGCGATTTATCGCTACGATCTCCTGTTTACACGTAATGACAAATTGTAACAACCTTTTCATTACAATAAATCGATACAATTTATCGTAGCGTGTAAACCTTGCTTAAGCCCCACCACTACCAGCAAACAAACAATATGATGGCCGTAATTTACCAAATATGTGTAGAATCCCATTTTATTGTTCTTTCTATAATTTTTATATTTCAAATGTCTCTCTTAAAGGTCAGATATCAAGACTTCCATAACTTTTTGTATTTACAGTTTAATGTACATAAAAAAGCATACTGACAGTATTCTATATAATTCCACCATCTACCTCTTATCAAATTTGGCAAACACAGTTTTTTTTTTTTTTTTTTTTTTTTTTTTTTTTTTTTTTTTTTTTTTTTTTTTTTTTTTTTTTTTTTTTTTTTTTTTTTTTTTTTTTTATTGATTGCAAGTATTTACAAAAGAAGGAAAAAAAAAAAAACTTGCGCGGGTCACAACCCGCTACTTCCTAAGAAGTCTGAAGGACTTGTACAATGTATTACAAAACTAAAGGTAAATATGCTGGCAGCCATCTCTTCGGTACTCTTCTGTCTCCCGGTCTGATGTGTCGTTTTGTCTCAGTCTATGCCTTCCGGGATCCCAGGTAAGGACGGCCAGTCGTCTTTGCTGTAAAGAAAGAAAAAGTCATGGTGAGCGGATATGCTTGTTCTACATAGGCTATATATTCAGTGTGTATTCATCACGAATAGAAAAAGAATAAAATGGGGGGTTATTATCTGGGAGGTGATACTTCCGTTAGGCGCCGAAGCCGGTATGGGTTGATCGCGCCCAACAGCCTCCTCACTAGACCCTCCGGTGAAGTGGCAGGACCCGCTCGAAGAAATGCAGACGCTGTACAGGTAGTCAAGTAGTGGACCAGCGTATTGGCCCCCACCGCGCCGCAGTGTTGGCAGTCTTCTTGGCGTCCCGCAATCTCCCAGAAACATCGATATCCTAGCCTAAGTCGATGTAGGATCACTTCTTGTGGCCTGGAGAGGCGCATTCCTGTGGCCAACTTCTCATAGTTGGAAGTCCTCTTGTACCACAGGGCTGACGGCCTCATGGGCGCCATCAACTTGTGCTTTTCTACCTCTCGCCGGGTCAGTGTTCTTGTGGCGATGGTCAAGATCTCTGCCCGACTCGGGAGCACATCAGTCCCGCCGTCCATATGGTGATTGGTTGCTGCTTTCCTTGCCTCCCTATCTGCCTCTTCGTTCCCCGGCAGGCCGATATGTCCGGGGATCCAATTAAGGACGACTATCCGTCCTTGCTCATGGAGTGACCTTATCTGAAACAGCAAAGATGTCATTAGTTGTACATAATCGTGATGTATGTCATTTTGGATGCTTTGTATTAATGACAGACTATCAGTATGTACTACAACATGGCTTTGGTGGGTGTTGAGGGCGTGGGTCAGCGCCAGCCCCACTGCAATTCCCTCCGCTTGCATTGAGCAGCGAGCGCCCAACACCCTTACTCCCTGTCGTGTGTCTTGTGTGACAAACGCCGCACCCGCCGTCCTACGCTCAGCATCTACTGATCCGTCGGTGTAATACACCACAGAGTTTCCAGGTGTGACGGCCCTCATAGTCTCCACAGCTTTCGCCCGCAGTTGCGGTAGTGGTGCACTACGCCTCATCGCCATTATTGAGATCTTGGCTGGTAGACTCTCCCAGGGCGGAGGTTGCACATATCCATCCACCGGTACATCCCTCCTTTTTAGTAGGATGAGGTCCTGCAGGTGTAAATCCCTGATGTGTCGCGCGAGCTTCGCCGACCATCTGTTCATCGGGAAGACCTCTGGGTCCTGCTGCAGGCCCGCGTTTATTCTTCGCTGTAGGAAGGAGTTCTGCTTTTGGATGACTCTGGTAGTGAAGGCGGCCAGACGTTGTGAAATCCTGGCACTGACCGGCAGTATTCCCGTCTCTTGTTGCATGTTGGCAACCAGGGTCCAGGGTGGTGCACCAAGTATGACGCGCAGGGCCCTGTTTTGTACTGCGTCTAACTTGGATATCTGGATCTTAGAGAGGCCAGCAAGGGCAGCGCTGGCATAGTCTAGCAGTGGCCTTATCGCGCTTACGTAGAAGGTCCTGAGAACCTTACTAGTGGCCCCGTCTTCCTGGTTGCCCAAAGACCTCATGACATTTATCCGGGCAAGGGCCCTTTCCCGGAGGTAAGCCACCTCTGTCTTAAATGACAGCCCGGAGTCTATCCATACGCCAAGGTACATGTGTGCTTTTACCCACTCTACCTCATGCCCTTGTAGGAGTAGTCTGTTTGCCAAGGACCTTTCGCCGCCAATACATATGGCCTTGGTCTTTGGTGGCGATATCTTAAGGCCAAGCACATTGCACTTCTCTGATATGTCAGCAAGGGCTTTTTGTGCTTTTCTAAACTTGGCTCCTCTCCCCGTCACCACTAGGGCGACATCGTCTGCATAGGATATCAGATGACATCCCTTAGGTAGTGGGGTGGCAAGCAGTTCTGCCATTAGCACATTGAACAGGGTGGGGCTTATCACTCCACCCTGTGGTGTACCGTTCTCCAAGGGGTGGTAGCTGGAGACTGCTCCCTGCAGCCGAACCCTGGCTCTTCTGTCAGACAGGTAGTTCGCCATCCACTGTAGGAGCCTCCCCTAAGACCTTCTAGGATGGCATCGGGTTTGGCCGGTTTAAATGCCTTTTTGAGATCGAAGAAGACGACCATCGCGTGACCTCGCTCCACATGACTCAACAGCGTGGCAATGCAATGAGCTGTCCCTATCCCCCTGGTAAAAACCATTGAGATTCTCCGGGGGTGGTCCTAGTTTCCACTGTAGTCTTCGTAGGACCATCCTTTCCATGGTCTTCCCCAGGCAGCTCGTCAAGGAGATGGGCCGATACTTCCCAGGCTCCTTAGGCTTGGGGATAGGGACGATGTCGGCTTGTTTCCAGTTGTGTGGAACTCTCCCCGACAGCCAGCTGGTGTTCACCAGTTGTAGGAGCGCTTTCTCTCCGGCATCACCCAGATGGGTGATCATGGAGTAGGTCACTCGGTCGCTGCCGGGAGCCGTGTCAGTGGATGCCCTGTAGATGGACTGTAGTTCTTGCAGGGTGAATGGCGCGTCTGTGTTTTCTGGGGACTGCATGGCGGCTTGTATCCTGGCTCTTCTTGTTTCAAAGAGCCGAGCTTGAGATCTCTGCAGCTCAACGGGTAGCGTGGCAGTGTGTGTACGTCTGGCGAATTCCAATGCCAGATCTTCTGCCTTGAGGTGTGGTGTTTGGAGTGCTTGTCGGGGAGGGACACGCCTTGTGGCTGTGTGTATTTTCCCCCACAGCTCCCTTAGAGTGGTGTGTGCGCTGAAGCTGCTGCACCACTCTAGCCATTTGTCGCTACGTACGCGTTGAGCTACCTCTCTGGCCTCCTCCACGGCAGTCCGGAGGTTAGCCAGGTTAGCAGGGTTGCGATGTCTGCGCAGGGTCTTTCGCATGGTGTTTACCCTGTGGTTGGCTCTTTTATATCCTGGTTTATAATACCAACCATCGCGGTGATTCCTCCTGCTTGGTGCAGTCCTGGGTATGGCCTCCGCTGCTGCTGCATGTATGTCGGAGGTTAAAAAGGCCTCTATCCCATCCAGGTCGCCGATGGATGGAGTTCCAGTGGACACCTGCGCAGTTATTTATTTATTTTTTTTTTTTTTGCTAAAGAGTTTCCAATTGGCTCTGCGCACATTTCAGGATTCCACTCTAGGGGCCAGTGGGGGTGGTGAGGCCACGGCGAGCGTCATATCAATGCCAAAGTGATCGCTCGTGACCGTATCGTTCACCCCCCCACGACATGCGATGCAGCAGGGAGGGGGAGGCGAAAGAGAGATCAAGCCTACCGTGCCTGACGTGTGTGGGTCCGTCGTTCAAGAGGGCCACACCAGGGGTGGTGCTGAGGACTTCCTCGATATGGTGTCCAGTCGAGTTAGCGGTTGTCACTGAGTGAAGTATGGGATGATGGGCATTGAAATCTCCTGCGACAATATACTTCTCCTTCTCCGCAACGGTGCAGAGCTCCCCCAAGTCTAAGTGACCGTGGGTAGGCGACCTGTATATGTTATATACGTGCACGGTCTCCTGGGGGAAGAGAAGCTGAACCGCAAGTACCTCAGCATCCTCCCCGCAATCTATCGGTGGGTCAACTCTCGAATTTGTCTTCATCTCATTGCGTCGTCTGCTATTCGAAACAACCCGCCCGTGCGGTTCGGGAACGTTGGGAGAATTCCGCGTTCGTGACGTCACAGTTGCCAAACACTATTGTTATTCTGAGAGTGCATCGTATCGCTTTTGCATTGTCAGTCGTGTGTCGTCTCTTAAGTGTCTCAATTTTTTTTTTTTTTTTTTATTGTCACAAAATTGTGATAATAATGGTGTACTGCGTTGCCGCAGGTTGCAGCAATGGTAGTGGAAGTGGGAGGAGTTTCTTTCAATTTCCTACGGAGCCAGCCCGACGATCGGAATGGATAGAAAGGTGAACAGAGCAGGCAAAAGACCGGGCAAACTGTGGGAGCCTTCGAAGTTTTCAGAACTTTGCTCTGACCACTTCGAAGAGGAATGCTTCGAAATGAATTTAGCGTTATCGATTGGATTTATGGAGAAGACCAGGAGACATCTAAAAATTGATGCCGTGCCCTCAATTTTTGCAGCTACTACAAAGCATTCCACGCCGAAACCAAAAAAGAAAAGTAGGAGGTCAGCGTTTGATAAACGCCGGAGGCTTGAGGTACCGTAGGCAGTTTACTTTTTCTGACTCCATGCATCATGTGCATGCGTTAGGCTTAGGCCTATGCCTATGTCAGAGAGGGCTTGTTATAAATTCCATGGACATACAGGATGGCCTATATAGGCCTAGTGAATTAAACTGGCCCTGAAGCCATGGACCGGAGCAGTGGCGGCGCCAGGGAGGGGGGGCTTTAGCCCCCCAAAAAAGTGGCCAGCCCCCCCCCCAACTGAAATGAGCAAATTGAAAATTTAAAACACTCATTGAAATCATTTTATTAAGTGGAATTTTTAATTGCCAGGGATAAAGATTTGTCAGCCATCAGTGCTAGCCCTACCATTAACCCCCTCCCCTTCTGAAATGAGGATAATATGTGTATTATCATATTACTATTAGCCCCCCCAAAATTTGCTCAGCCCCCCTTAGCCTCCCCAACTAAAAATTCCTGGCGCCGCCGCTGGACCGGAGGTATAAAATATTGCAGATACCTACAAAAGACACACTAAATCAGATGTAGTGTCTGAAAGACAATCGCGAACACGGTTTAATCATTGAAGCACTGACTAGGTTGTGTACAGCAGCAGTATTGCCATCACATAAACATGATAAAGAGTCAACAGACTAGTACATGGTCCATGACTTTGTAATCAAACTAACAGTGATTTCATAAGTCCACATTGCTTCCTGATATTTATATCACATGTCATTGCGTTCACATCAAACTTGGGGATATTTGAAACCACAGTATGTATAGTCCTCACTTTCCCACTGTGCACGAATTCGTGAGACTGTACAAGATGGCAAAACTTTTCTGTTTTTGTTTTTGTTTTGTTTTTTTACCAAGGATGTGGTAAATCCATCTGGTGAAGTGCCGGTAAGCAATATATCTGTATAGCCTGAAAGAAACAACTGCATAAATATTGATAGTCATTTTATGATGTTTTTCCTTGTACATATTTTTATTTTTATGCACTTTACTGTGTTTAGTAAAATAGAAAATAGACAGTTGACAGTACTTATTAAAAGATTATTTGGCTTCATTTTATTTACATGTATTCATTCATTCATTCCAGTATTTTAAATGAATAATCTCGATCTTGCAGGAAGAAATGGCCACAAGGCAATTCATATCATTTAATTTTCCCCCCATGCTTGGAATTTTAGAGACTGACAAATGATCGTCGACATAAAAACAAAGGACCCCATCCCATGCTTGCATTGATAGCCTAAATAAGGTAGGAATAATGCACTGAATTTCATACCAGTTGGTATTCCCAATCCTATGAGAGTGGTCAAGATATTTTGCGTTTGCGTCTAGGAGGGATGGTAGGCCCATCTTGATTCTCGGCACCGTCTAAATCAACGTCGCCGTTGAATTCCGTCTCCTCCCCCGTGGTCTCGGGTTCTGAATCTGACAAATCGCTTTCCCCTTCTTCCTCGCTATTTTGTTCACCACTTTCTTCATCTTCACTTGCACTGTATTCCGACGAAGAAACGGGCTGTCCTATTATCAGTTCGAACTGGTAAGGCTTTACAATGCGATGTTCGGCGATATCAAACTCCTCTTCCTCTTCTTCTTCCACCATACATACTATCCTTCCGAATAGGAATGCACAATGGGCCATTTTTGCGAACAAATTTGGATTAAAAACGAACATGAAGATGAATAACTCGATTGGAATGACTGAGCTGAACTACAGCGTGTGTTTCTTTGTCCGATTGTTTGGCAACTGTGACGTCACCGCCGGTTCACCTAGCGGCGATTACTGGTACTAATTACTAATCGACTAGAACATCTAGACTTCGGGAAAGTGGTATGTGAGGCGCAATTAAAAGTGAATTTTCTGAATAAATTCTTCTGTAACAGGTAAAAAATGTATATGTATGCTTTTAAAAAGTACTTTTTCGAGCAATACGATGATTTTTAGCGAATGGTATATGTGTTGATATCTGACCTTTAAATTCCCAAGAACCAGCCGCTTTTGCACCTTCATTTTACCTTCAGCACTGGTGATTTTCACACAATCCTTCTGGCCAGGACACATACGACTAACCTCATCTGACCCATAAAATCTTCTAAATATATGTGCTCTTCTGATAACACTTATCCTTATTGGAATCTTTGGAAGAATTCCAGATTCTGATTTTAGTAAACGTTTTTTTTTTTCTCTCTCATCATACAGTATTTGTAATTTCAAAAAAATGTAGTTTCTTTAATTATGTATGGAGAGAGAGTAAGTATTTGTAGTTTGAGATTATGACATTTGCCATCCAGGAATGACTGTTTCAATTCATTCATTAATGTTCGTATATATTTCTCAGATTGTATTTCAGGTTTTGAAGCCTCACTTTCTGCCTTACTATCAGTATAAACACCATAACTGACCTCTAGGCTCTCCTTCAAGCCTTCAAGCGTTTTTTGGCATATGATAGTTTACCATGCACAAGCTTTGCGCTTCTTCTGGCTCAATGACAACCCTTCTGAAAAAAAAAATCATACATTTACATTAATATACAGAGTAAAATTTGATAAGAAATAATGTCATAGTTGTCTTTACAATATATGATTTAATTGTTTAGCATTTCTAAAAAAGACTGGATAACTCATAACGAATATATATTTCCTTTCTCTCTCTCATTATATATATATATATATATACACATATTGTTTGGGGTTAATCAAACACTATAGATCTCTAGGCGTCCACTGTCTTACATGCTTGCATATAGGTGCGTATCGGCAGCGCTCGGCTGCCTAAACTATATTGTACATCCTACATATCCCGCCAAGATAAACCATGATAACTGCCATGGGTTAACTTATGCTATAATACAGTATATATAGAACAGCATGAACATAACATGAATTTTTGACAAAAACGAACTTAAACAAAGGTATACAATGTGCCCTTAACATGGGTGCGCGACCCCTGTATAAAGAACTCTGACTAAAGTCTTTCAACCATGCGGGTGGCCGTGATTGCCTGTGCGGGCGACTTAGGCGTTGGCCCTGGGGGGCGGGCGAGGGTGTGCTGTGTCATGTCAGTAGTGATGGAGATAGCCCCTCAGGTGTCGTGATCATGGCTCTCATGTGGCAACGATTCCTTCTGGAGACTCGACCACTGCCGTCCAGCCTAACGGTATACTCCCGATGTGGGAGTGCCTCGACAACAGTGCCGGTCCTGTCCCAGGCATTTGAAGCCTGGTTCTGCACTCGCACGCGGGCACCGGGGAGGAGGGGTGGCAGGGTTCTTGCTGTGCCGTTGTTGACCAGGATTTCGCCGTTGTCGACCATATGTTTCTCCCGCTGGCGAAGTGTCCTGCCCCAGTGTTGAGTGACTAGGAGGTGTCGGCCGGCGGTGGGGACCCTGTCCCGTAATTGTCTCCCCAAACCTAGCTGCGTGGGCGACTTGTTGATTCCCCGAAGTGGTGTGTTTAGGTACTGGAGTAGGGCCAGTGAGGCTGTATCTGTGTCGAGGCTGCCTCCACCGTCGGTGTTGGCCATGATGAGACGCTTCGCGACCTTGACCGCGGCCTCTGCCCTGCCATTGGATTGGGAATAATGGATGGACGAAAGCCTTACCGAGACGCCCCATTTCTTGAAGAACTCTGCCATCTCTTCACTGGCCAGATTCGTTCCACCGTCTGTCGATATTTGTTGTGGGGCTCCCCAGCGGATGAAGTACCTCCGCAGATACGTCTTGATTTGGTTGGATGAGGCGCGATTGGGAAAGTGGGCCAGTTCCAGACAGCCTGTCAGCCTGTCCGCGTACGCCATGTACATGTGACCCTGGTGCTGGAACATGTCTGCCACTGTGCATTGGGGGTTACAATGAGTGTTTCCGCCGGTAAGAACGGGGCGTGGACCTCGCACTCCTCACAAGACCGCCTGTGATGCTGGAGGTCGCCCTCTATCCCTGGCCAGTAGACCGCCTGCCTGGCCCCGCGGAGCATGGAATCGACGCCCTGGTGGCCCGCGTGCAGGTCAGCTGCTACTCGTTGGCGGAAAGCTTCCGGGATGACGAGGCGGATGCATCCTTGGTCAAACGTGTATGTCACGACATCTATCGCGACGGCCAGCCTCTCCCTAACCCCATAGAAGGGGTGAAGGCAATCCATTTCTTGTGATTTATTAGGGTGCCAGTCACCAGCGGAGACCTTCGCTAGTAGCATCTGGTAGACTGGGTCTGCAGCAGCGGCCTCTCTGACGCACTCTTCGTCCACCACGACTGCGGCAGCTACTGTTGCAGCTAGGTCCTCCTCGAGGTCGAGGTCGGTCCTGCTGGGCTCAGCCCTGAGGGCGGGGTAGGGTGATTGGCAATCCGCAGCGGAGTTACGTTTTCCGGGTAGGTACTTCACTCGGAACTTGAAGTGTAGGGTCCTCTCCTTGAGCCCAAGGAGGCGAGGGTTTGCTATGTCCGCCAGGGCCCGATCCCCCAGTGGCTTAGTCAGGGGCGGTGTTCTGTGACGATGATGAGGTTGGGGCACCCGAGGAGGAACAGCCTCGCTTTCCGCTGGCACCACGCAACGGCGAAGGCCTCCCCCTCCACCGCAGCGTAGCCCGACTCGGCGGGGGTGAGATTGCGGCTGCCACATAGCGCGAGGCGCCAGCCCCCTTTGCAGCAGAAGAACGTGTCGGTGGATGAGCACCCGCAGTATTGCTGAAGGAGCACGAATCCGATGCCTCCCTTGGTCCAGTCGGTGACGGCGGCCGTGGGGCGGGACTTATAGTAGTATGCCAGGCCGTCCCTGGCGAGGTGGCAGATGATGTCCTGGGCCTGGTGGAACTTGGTACGGAGTTGCTCGTCCCAGTAGACGTACTTGCCGGATGTCATCTTCAGGAGCTCCCGGAATGCGTTCACGACGGGAGCAGTGGCGAGGAATGGTGCCAGCCGATTTACGAATACATACCAAGCTCTGATGTCGGTGATGGTGGGCTGGGGCGGCATAGGGAAGTTTCTGATGGCTGCCAACCGATCTTCCGTGGATTTATACTCCTCCCAGCTGAGCCTGAACCCTACGAATTCCACCTCTCTCCTGGCGAATTGAAATTTCTCCGGTTTTAATGTGATGCCCTTAGCCGCGCAGATTCCAGGAAGTCGTAGATATACCAAAATGCGCACTCAATGCTGCTGTTATACAACAGGGTGTCATCCACGCATTTGTGCTTCCTTATTATCCCATGTTTGGCGTCGTCGGACCACTTCGTGTATGCATCACCAGCAGAGCAGTGGCCCATAGGGGTGCGGCGATACCTGTACCTACCCCCATGGCGTGATGAACGTAGTGAGGTTGCGGCTGTCCGGGTGGAGCTCCACCTGGTGGTATCCCCAGTGTGCATCCGCTACCGACTTGTAGGAGTGCTTGGGAATGTCGGATACCATATCGAAGGGTAGAGGCGTGTGGTGAGTCTCCCGTAGGCATGCTGCGTTGAGACATTGAAAGTCGACGGTGCGGCGGGGTTGACCAGACTTCTTGGCCACCACCACCATCCGAGCGCACCATTCGGTGGGCAGTCCAGCCGGAACAGGCTCAATGATCCCGCACCTCACATCTTCGTCTAGTAGTGCCTTGACCTCTGCTTCCCAGTGTTTCGGTGCCGATGCTGGCGTGTGACACGCGTAGGGGCTGGCCCCGGGAGCCAGGTGGATTCGATGTAGTGGCCCGTCCATCACCGGCAGCGGTACTCTTGAGGTGTTGAATGTGGACGATGAAAAATGCCGTAGAAGCCACTCCTCGAGCCTGGCTACGTTCTCCTCGAGCGGGGTGAAAGGTACTGTGGATGGTCTAGGCGGTGGCTGGGAGAGTGGGCTCGTCTCTGTTGTGGGCTAGGCATGTGCCGCTATGGGGGAAACGTGTGGGAAGCTCCCGGGTACCAGATGTAGCTCCTTGCAGGCATCAAGAGATAGGAAGAGATCCTTGGCTGATTGCACAAAGTAGATGTCTTGCTCTGTGGTATGAGTCCTTAGGGTGATGCTGCACTTTGCGATGCCCTTGCACTTCAATGGGAGGTCAGTCAAAGGTCAGCCACATGTTAGCACATGTTTGTAGATTTGCAGGTATCAACCTCACCCCTGACAGGAGCGCCGGCCCTGCTACACAGACTTGGGCCCCTGTGTCCGCCACCGCGTCCACCGTGAACGCCTAAGGTGTGGCCCCGTAGGTGATGATAACCGACACTGTGGGTTGGTGGGAGGGTAGGGTGCTGTCACACCTTATAGCCCCCGACACTTCAGCGATATCACCCTTGGGTTGGGCTTGGGGGGTGCTCCTGCAGCACTTTTTGAAGTGGCCACGCTTCCGGCACCCGTCACATCGTGCAGTTCTTGCGGGGCAGAGGGCCCGTTTTGGTGCATGGCGTGTGCCGCAATTCGTACATGTGCGGGCCTGTGGGGTGTTTCCGGGGGGGTCTGTCCGCGGCTGCTGCCAGTCCGTCTTGCGGGTACAGCTTTGCTGCATTTTTCTGCGCCGCTTCGAATGAACAGCACCTCGCTCTTAATCTCTCGACACACGTGATATTGTCACATTGTTGGTAAACGTGGCGTCGGAGCGCCTCATCCCTAAGCCTCATAATCAATTTGGGCAATAACATGTACTCTGCTAGGGAGTGGTTGCACTGGGGGCATTTGAACTCGTAGTTTGTAGCCTTTTTTTAACATTTCGTGAAATAATCGACAACACTCTCACTGGGTTCCTGTGATGCATTAAAGAAATCAGACCAGAGCACTGCCTGATTGCACTCACGTAACACTATTTGCTTTGCATCCAGAGCCGCGTCCGGGGTGAGGGAGTTCCATTCCTGTACCGTGTATTTCGCATCCAGCGTGCGTTGCAAAGCCGGAGTTCAGTGTAGCCTCACATGGGCCACTGCGTCTTGCGGGTTGAATCTGCAGAGGGATAACCAGCACTCCATGGATCTCCTCTAGGCCCTGAAAGGCGTCGGCTCCATTTCCACCTAACATTTCTCCGGAGCTTCGGAGGGTGGGACCCTGGTGGCTGACGCACCATGCCTGCCGGCAAACAGCGAAGCCAAGGACTGAATGGGTTCCGCAACTTCCGCTGATTGTCTGAGCCCGCGGGCGGTTGTGGCCCTGGGTGATTGGGAAAGTGTGTAGGGGGAGCGCCGGCGTGGCTAGGGCATCCTGGAGGTTATAGGGCATACGTCTCTACCTGTGATCACTGGGCCATGTTTGGGGTTAATCAAACACCATAGATCTCTAGACGTACACTGTCTTACACGCTTGCATACAGGTGCATATTGGCAGCGCTCGGCTGCCTAAACTATCGTAAATCCTACACACGCACACGCACACACATACACTCGCGCGCGCGCACACACACACACACACACACACACACACACACACACACACACACACACACACACGCACACACACACACACACACAGACACACACTTCAACGAACGGACGGCATAGACGACGTTCTGAAGAAAAAGTGAAATTTCGTGAATCCCAAAGCAAAGGAAGTACCTATTGTATTTGCAGGGTGGGGGGAAATTGCTCGTGGTGTAGGGAAAGTAAGGAAAAAGGAGAAGGGGAGGGATTACTGAGGGAAATGGAAGGAAATGAGGAAGGTGAGGACTTGGCCCAGGCAGGCAGACGAAATCTAAACAAACGAGGGCCGGACCAATTTAGCGATGATGAAACGTCTAACAAAAATGTAAAGATTAGAAGTATAGATAAGAGCAATACAGTAGAAGATGATGAGAATATTTTCCAGGGATCTAAAGAGGGTGGGGGGACACAACAACCCCCCCCCCCCCCCCCCGATTAACAAGACTACAAGAGAAACTCGATAAGATGATCGAACACTGGGAATATAAGTTCGGTCACGTTAACAACATTGTGCAGAGAGTTGAAAAATTGGAAGAACTAGAGAAGGCGAACAAAAACTTAACTAAGGAAAATGAAGAATTAAAAAAAACAGTTAAAAGAAGTAAAATATGAGAATAAAGTCTTAAAGGAGAATAATAAGGAGAACAAGGAGGGTTGGAAAAAAATCCAAGAAAATAGCAAAGTTGCATTCACTGACATAATCAGACAGCAAATGAATGAACAAACTGAAGACTCAGTTATTAAAGTGATGAGACAGAAGGAGAATATAGTAAGAGACTTAGCAGACAGAAAGAAATGTATAATTATATTAGGAATGGAAGAGAAACATAACCCAGATAGAACCACAAGAATCAAAGAGGAAAATGAAAAGGTAAGAAATTTACTAGAATTAGTTCAGGAAGATGAACCAGAAATAATGAAACAAATCGAAGAGAAATTCAGGCTCGGGAAATATAGTACAGACAAGACCAGACCAATTAAGATTAAATTCAGGTCACAAACTACGGCTGAGAATATCTTATCCAAAACAGGGAAACTAGCAACAAGTGAACAATATAAAAAGGTATGGATAAAAAGGGAAATTAATAAAGAGGAAAGAGAGGAAGAAAAACAGAAAAGACTTGAAGCTAAGGAAAAAACGAGAACAGAACGGAGTCAGAAAAAGAGAGATTCTATTGGAGAGTAGTGAATATGAAACTAAAGAAAGTCGACATACAAGAGAAAAACAAAAGGGAAACAGAGAACACAATGGAAGTGGCAGAAAACTAAGAGTGTCTTACACAAATATAGATGGATTAATAACAGGATTGAATGAGCTGAATGATTATTTGAAAGAAAAAGAACCAGACATAATGGGAATTGTAGAAACAAAATTAAAAGGTCCACTACCACCCAACAGTGTAGGACATGATGCATATAATTATTGGATTAGAAACAGAGTGAAAAAGGAAGGGGGTGGAGTTATGTTCCTGACTAAGAAGGATATAAACGTGAAGTGTGTCACATATGGAAAGAATACAGTAGAGATGATAATGATGGAAGTAGAAGACAGAGATAAGAAGAGCAGAAAGTTTGTGATAAATTATGTGCCCCCGAAAACAGCCTCATGGGAAGAGAGTGAACATAAAAGTATGTTAGAGGACACAAAGATAGCATTAACTAAAATAATGGAAGACGGAGGAAGAATAGTTATGATGGGCGACTTTAATTGCAAAGAAATCTGCTGGGAAGAAATGACAGTAAAGGGTGGAGACGGCTCATGGGGAAACGCTCTACTTGAGATGGTTACTGACCATACAATGACACAATGGATACAGGAGAACACTAGGTATAGAAATGAAGAAGAGCCATCGAGACTAGACCTAATAATTACATCTGAACCTAGAATAGTGGACAAAATTGAATATAAAACACCAATAAGTAAAAGTGACCACATATTGATTGAACTGGAACTTAATGAAGAAAAATATATGAAAAGAAATGAACAATATAGAAAAGGAAGAATGATGTATAAAAAAACAAACATTGATAAAATAAGAGAATTCTTTCAAACGGAAAACTGGGAAGAAATATACAAAGAAGAAACAACAGTAGAAGAGAAATGGAATATTTTGACAAAAATTTACAAAAAAGGAGTGGAAAAGTATGTCCCAAGACAAAAACAAGAAAAAGAATATGTAAAATGCTGGTACAACAAAAGTTGTAGGGAGTTAAAAGACAAAAGAGACAAAGCCTGGACCAGATGGAAAAAAGACAGAAGACCTGAAAAATAGAAAATATATACCTGTTATAGAAATGAATATGTACAAACGTGCAGAGAGGAAAAGAGAAAATATGAAAAAGATATCATAGAAAAGTGTAAAGATCAACCAAAACTATTCTACAGATTTGTAAACAATAAACTGAAAAACAAACAAGACTTGGAGAAATTAAGACAAGAGGGAGTTGAATACACTGAGGAAATGGAAATGGCGGAAATTATGAACAAACATTTTAAATCAGTGTTTACAAGGGAGAACATACAACCTGAAGAGAACGAATGGAAAGAGAAAGTCCCCCTTATGGAAGAAATAGAAGTAACAAAGAATGAAATATTAACACACTTGAGTAATCTTGATGTCAGAAAATCGCATGGACCAGATGAAATAGCAAACTGGATACTGAAAGAATGCAGGAATGAACTGGCAGACAAAATACATAGCATACTAAACAGTTCCTTGAAAGAAGGAAAAGTTCCAGAAGATTGGAAAAAAGCAAATATAGTACCTATATATAAAGGAGGAAATAAAGAAGAACCTACCAACTATAGACCAGTCTCTCTAACAAGTACAATAGCAAAAATCTGTGAAAGAATTATCAAAAGTAGATGGGTAAAATATTTAGAAAAAAACAAAGTGTTAAATCCAAGGCAATTTGGATTCAGACAAGGACGATCATGCGTCACCAATTTAATATGTTTCTATTCAAGGCTAATAGATATAATACAAGAAAGAGATGGATGGGCGGACTGTGCATTTCTAGACCTAAAGAAAGCTTTTGACAAAGTACCACATAAGAAGTTGCTTAAGAAATTAGAAACTGAAGGAGGAATACAGGGCAAACTACTAAATTGGATGGAAGACTTTTTGCAAGAAAGAAAAATGAGAGTAGTGATAAGAAACCAGCACTCAAAATGGGATGAAGTAATAAGCGGTGTTCCGCAGGGAACAGTTCTGGCCCCAATAATGTTTGCTATATATATTAATGATATGGATGAAGGAATTGAAAGCTATATGAGCTTCTTTGCAGATGATGCAAAACTACTGAAAAGAGTGAAAACTGAAGAAGATTGTGAATCACTACAGAGAGATCTAAATAAAGTACAGGAATGGAGTAGGAAGTGGGAGATGGAGTTCAATACAAAATTGTGTAGTATAATGGAATTTGGAAAAAGCAAAAACAGAATAACAGGAACATATGAATTGGGAGAAGAAGGAATAAAGAAAGTAGAAAATGAGAAGGACCAGGGAGTCATTGTTATGAATAATATGTCACCTGAGAAACATATAAATAAGATTTTTGGAGAAACTTATAATTTAATAAGAACAATCAAAGTTGCATTTACATACTTGGATGAAGAAATGGTGAAGAAAATCCTAATCACCCTGATAAGACCAAGATTGGAATATGCAGCAACGATATGGTCACCAAGTACAAAAAAATGTATAAAAAAAAAATTGAAAGAATACAAAGAGCAATTACAAAATTGGCACCAACACTCTCAAAACTATCATATGAAGAGAGACTACCAAAACTTGAACTACAGACACTAGAGCAAAGAAGAGAGAGAGGAGATTTGATAGCTATTTACAGAATCATGAAAGGCATAGAAATTACTGATAGAGAGAATCTGATAAAATGGGATGACAGAAATACAAGAGGACACGGAAAGAAAATAAAAAAAGACAGCTATAGAAGAGATTTGAAAAAGAACAGCTTTCCTCACAGAGTAATAGACAGTTGGAACAAGTTAGATGAGAAAGTGGTGTGTGCAAAAACAATACATGAATTTAAAAATAGTTTAGATAAAATGAGATACGAAGACGGGACCCCACGAGCATAGCTCCCCTTCCCGTAAAATACAACTAGGTAAATACACACACACACACACACACACACACACACACACACACACACACACACACACACACACATATATATATATATATATATATTATATATATACATATATACATACATATATATTTATATATATATATACTATATATATATATATATATATATATATATATATATATATATATATATATATATATATATATATATATATATATATATTAAGGGTATATATGATCAGGATATTTTCTCTAATACATACTTTATTAAAAGTGATTCCACGTTCCGTATTACAGATTTTCTTCAGAACATTTTCTTTTCGTCTTAGAAGTGTTTTTGTTTCTTCTGACAGGTTGTAGATAACATACATACATACATATACCAAGGCTTTTTCCCCTTACAAGGGGGGTAGCCAAAAAGAAAAAGGCACAAAATCATTCTCACCCATTCCATCCCTGAATACACTCCACACCCCTCCACCCTCCCTCTTATCTTAGCACCTCCTGAATGACGGGTCATCCCTGCACCTTGTCCACTGCCCTGGGTCAGAAGCAGTGTCGCAAGACACAGCACATCCACAGCAAGGCCGCTTCATTAAATCGGCGACCCCCCCCCCCTCTTCGTCCCCCCATTGCATAAAATGAGAGGACGGGGAGAAATCCCTTCGGGCTGCGTCAAATTTTGCTCACACATACTACCTCACCCCCCATCCACCTGCCCAGTCCACCTCATGCTATCACAACATCCTCCATATACAACCATTCTCCATTCACCCGTCTTCCGTCCTCTCCCGTCCTTCCTCAACAGACATTCCCCTCTTCCCCAAAGCCCCCTTCACCCCATCCATCCACCTCATCCTAGGACGTCCCCTCATGTTCACTCCCTCCACATCTGCCTTCCACACCTCTTTTACTAGTCTTTCTTCACTCATTCTTTCCATGTGTCCAAACCATCCTAATACTCTTTCATCAACCCTATCTCCCATCTCCTTTTCCACCCCTGTTCTCCTCCTCACCTTCTCATTTCTCACCCTATCTAGCCTAGTAACCCCTATCATACTTCTCAGGCACCTCATCTCAAACACATTCAAACTTCTTCTCTCTTCTTCTCTTATGTTCCATATTTCTGCCCCATACAGTACTGTTGGCACAATCACTCCTTCATACAGTCTCCTCTTCGCATCCATTCCCAAATGTCAATTCCTCATTACACTCTTTAATCCACCAAGGCATTTACTCGCTTCTCTCAATCTACATTGTACCTCCACTTTCACTCCACCTTTCCCTGCCACATTTGCACCCAAGTATCTAAAACTATCCACTTCCTCCAGTCGTTCTCCCTTAATGCTCACTTCCAGTCTACTGCCACTTTCACCCCTTGTACATCTCATCACCTTACTTTTACCCACATTTATCTTTAGCTTTCTTCTATCACATACTCTCCCAAACTCTGCCACCAACTTCCTCAATCCCTCCTCCGATCCTGCCACAAGCGCAGTGTCGTCCGCAAACAACAGCTGACTCACCTCCCACTTTTCTCCATTTTCTTTAACCATCTCCAATCCCTTGCCCACTACCCTTGCATTTACCTCTCGCACCACCCCATCCATGTATAAGTTGAACAGCCAGGGCGACATAACGCATCATTGACGAAGTCCCACCTTTACCTCGAACCACTCACTCTCTCCATTTCCAATCCTGACACAAGCTCTACTATTCTCATAAAAACTCTTGACAGCTCCCAAAAGCTTTCCTCCTATCCCGTATATCTGCATAACCTCCCACAGTGCCTTCCTGTCTACCCTATCATAAGCCTTTTCCAAATCCATAAAGGCCCAAAAGACATCCTTCCCCTTTCCTATAGCTTTCTCACATATCTGTCTTACCACAAAGATCTGATCTACACAACCTCTACCTATCCTAAATCCACACTGTTCCTCACCAATTACTCCCTCTGTTCCTCTCCTAATCCTCTCAACCAAGATCCTCCCATAAGCCTTCCCTACTACACTTAACAAGCTAATCCCTCTGAAACTACTACATTCACACTTGTCCCCTTTTCCCTTGTAAAGTGGAACTATACAGGCACTCCTACAGTCCTCCGGAACTCTACCCCATCTCCAACAAACATTAAATAACCTCACCAACCAGTCCACCATCACTGTACTTCCCTTTTTCAGACATTCCGCATGGCATCCATCCAGACCAGGTGCCTTACCTGCTTTCATCATCTTAACAACTGCCTTCACCTCATCCTTCCTTATTTCTCCTCCATTCTCCTCCATTCTCCTCATTCATCACTCTCAGGTTGTAGATAAGGTTTCCGTAATAATTTATTTGGGAACAGCTAAATCGAGATTTCGGGTTTCTTAACCCTTCTTCAGTAGCCATGTAGATATATTCATCAAGAGCGCCAACGTAGATTATATAGCATTACTGAAACTACGCCTACAAGAAACCACCGGCCTGACTTTCACTACAGAATCTAGCAGCGATAGAACGATGCCATTCCTGGATATTCTCGTGAAGCAGACTGATAGCTCTTTCAACGCAGACGTCTATGTAAAGGCAACTAATCCAGGCCATTGTTTACATGGAAGTGATATAAGGATGCTACCATAGGTGTTTATATCAAGAGTGCCACTGTTGCACGCGGCAACAAGTGAACAAGGAAATCGAGCGCTCCACCGAAGTGTTGATGAACAACGGCTTCTCCAACAAGGACATTACCCGGCAAACGAAGAAAATCATGGATAATTGGCAGAACATCAACGACGACGAACGAAAAAAGGAACAAGATATCAATGTTTACTTCAAATCCACTTTCTCCATTTATTGTAAAGAAGAAGAGAGAATGATTAAACAAATAGTGAAGCGTAACGTTAAGCCAGTCAATCCTGAAAAGAGATTGAATTTGATCATATACTACAAGAGCAAGAAGACTATTCACCTGTTATTGAGGAACCCCTGCCTTGAAAAAGAGCCACTTCAAAAGTCACATGTTGTATATAGGTTCACTTGTAACCGAGGGAACTGTGAAACCCTCCCCTCCACCTACATCGGCATGACGACCATGAGGCTGTCTCGCCGCATAAGCTACCATCTATCAGCAGGTGCGCCCAAGAACCATTTCAATAAGATGCACAAAATTAGCCTCACCGGGGAAATATTGGAAGAAAATACCGAGATTGTATATGAATGTAAAGATGTACGTCGTCTGCATTTAGTGGAAGCTTTGCATATCAAAGACTCAAATACAAATTTCAACGTACAAGCGCAGGACCTGCAAGCTTTACCTAGCATGCGAAGGTCAAGCCTCAATCAGGATTGACCAATCATGTTTGAGTACGAGCGCTCTCGGTCCAGATGATACGTATATAAACGCCCACACCAGCCCCCAACACATACTAACCTTAGACACCATAGAAAAAACATCTCTATGTGGCTACTGAAGAACGGTTAAGAAACCCGAAATCGCGATTTAACTCTTTCGAAATGAATTATTACGGAAACCTTATCCACAACCTGTCAGAAGAAACAAAAACACTCCTAAGACGAAAATAGAATTATCTGAAGTAAATCTGTAATACAGAACTCTGAATCACTTTTAATGAAGTATATATATATATATATATAAATATATATACATATATATATATATATATATATATATATATAGAGAGAGAGAGAGAGAGAGAGAGAGAGAGAGAGAGAGAGAGAGAGGACATAATTATTCCTTATGAGTTATCCATTCATTTTTTAAAATACCAAACAAATGCATACATTGTTATGCAAAAAATTACTAATTAAAGAAAAATGGCATTGAAATAAAAAAAATCTAGTGATTAAGAATGTGAAGGGATTTAAAATTATGCTTATATAGAGAAAAATACCATATAGATCAAACAAACCTAAATAATTATATCATCACCTACTTTTTTTTTTTTTTTTTTTACTGGTGTTTGGTTTAGAACTGTTTCAATTGAAGTTGAAGGACTTTCTTCAATTGATTATTCACTGTTCATATCTCGATTTGAAGATATTATGTCACTCAAATCACTGCTTGAAGAGGATTCAAATAAATGTTGTTCAGTCTCATTGTTTTCAATAGTTCAAAGTATTGTGGGGTTATTCATTATTAGTATCCAACAGTTCACACACAACAATGAGTCTTTTTCTATCTTCCATCACACTTTTCAATAAGCACACCAGTTACTTTCCTACGATTATTATGCGCTTCTTATGCTTTTAGTAGGATCTTGGCAGTATTTCAAATGCTGAACCACTGCACTTTACTGAAAAGGCCTTATAACCAAGATATCAGTATGAGAAATTTTTATAAATCTGTAAATAAAAATACGCAATAAGATGACACATTTTAGAATGCAGTTATAGACTGCATTTTAATTTTTGATATTCTAAGAGGCTCATTAGAAAACCATAACAACCAACCACACACACTTCTGGCTGAACCTGTACTAACTTGTCTATCTAAACTACTACTATCTGTGCTGATTCTGTACAAGTAGCAGCATTCTGCAAAAATCACCATCCTTGGTCACCCCCTCATGTCCACTCCATCCACCTCTGCCTTCCACACCGCTTTTACGAATCTTTCTTCACTCATTCTTTTCATGCGTACAAACCATCCCAGTACTCTTTCATGAACCATATCCTCCCAATTCCCTTTCCACCCCTACTCTTCTCCTCGCCTCGTGTCTCACTCTCTCGAACCAAGTAATTGGCTGGATAAAGAAACATCTATATGGAAAACTGTATTTTTTCACATCCTTTCGACTTGTGGTCTTTCTTAGAGGCTGCTCACACGGTCTAACGGTCTGTCAAACGCGGTTCGACAGACAGACACGTGTTTAAAGTGATGTGTGAACGGGGTATTTGGTTGTCGAACACGTTGGTTAAACCCCAAATACCCCGTTCACACGTTCACACATCACTTTAAACACGTGTCTGTCGAACCGCGGTTCGACAGACACGTGTTTAAAGTGATATGTGAACGTGTGAACGGGGTATTTGGGGTTTAACCAACGTGTTCGACAACCAAATACCCCGTTCACACGTTCACACATCACTTTAAACACGTGTCTGTCTGTCGAACCGCGTTTGACAGACCGTTAGACCCCTCTTACTGTACCGCAACCAATTCCTAAAGCCCTCCCATCTTTAACCAGGAGATCTCTTCTATAAGAGCAATCTATCCCCTTTAGTGATCTAAACACTAATCATGTCACCTCTTTCTCTTCATTCTTTCACAGTTGGCAGACCCAATACCTTTAATCTTTCCTCATATGGTTTATCTACTAGGCTGGAGACCAGTTTGATTGCTGTCCTTTGTATTCTCTCAACCTTGCTCATATCCTTTACTCTGTGTGGGGACCATACTACTGACGCATATCCCAGTCTTGGACATATCAAGGTTTCGATTATTATTATTATTTTTTTTTCTTCAATATTTCATCCATATAATGGAACGCCACTTTAATCTTCTGCAGTAATCCCATGTCTTTCCCACAATCCTGCTGATATGTGTCATATATATATATGTGTATATATATATATATATATATATATATATATATATATATATATATATTTATATACATATATGTATATGTATATATATATATATATATATATATATATATATATATATATATACATCAAGGGCAGGGTTGGCAGGAGTGGGGGAGGAGTAGCACTTTTCGTTAAAAACACAATAAATTGTATTATCAAGAATACGATTAAGGAAGAGGATAGTACGGAATCTATTTGGGGTAGAGAATATGGGCAAGAATAGTAAATTTATTACTAGCGTCCTATATAGACCCCCTAATATCAGCCTTGAGCAGACTGATTCCTTGATTCATGCAATTCGCAGGGCATCCCAGTACAAAAACGTTGTGATCATGGGAGATTTTGATTATAGAAATATTGACCGGGAATTTTTAGTAGATCAGGAACCTCAAAAATTCTTAGATGTGCTGACTGATAATTTCCTGAAACAAATGATTACCGATCCTACGAGGGGAGAGAATACTCAGGACTTACTTTTATCCAATAATGAGCACCTCAAGAGAAACGTAGAAGCGAGAGATAGTCTAGGCTCTAGCGATCATCAAGAAATAAGATTTAAAATTATTTGGAATGAATTGAATTGAATAGTACGAATAACGTTCTAGTACGGCACTTTAGGAGAGCCAATTTTTATGAGATGAGAAAGTATTTAAGACGTTCCATCACTTACGAGACCGACCCAGGGGACTGTGACGAGATAAGATACACAGTCAGTCCGGACGTCATTAGCGCGGTCAGGTGTCAGGTAACGGAGGGTAATATGCCTACCTTGGATCAGGTCACTTATAAGCGCGAGGTTAACAACCCGCTCAACGATTCGTATGAAATGTACAGTAACCTAACAGCTTTAATTCTAAATGCACAAAATAAACTTATTCCCCTCAAGTCAATACAGAAGAATAGTAATGCTACCAAATAGATGACGGACAGGCTGAAATATGAGATCGAAATGAAAAGAGGACTTTACGCAAGGGAAAAAAATAACGGAGAAACACACCTGAGATCCACATATAACGATATGGCAAGACTGGTTATAAAGAACACGCGCACAACGTAATGTAACTATGAAATAAAGGTTACCATACAACCTAGATCCAACCCAAAGAGCTTCTTTCATCTTACAAAACAGAAAATAGGGAAAGGATAGGCCCAATCAAAAACGACGAAAATGTCGATAGAATCGGAAGAAAAAAATGAGTGAGGCGTTTAACCAATATTTTTTTTTCTCGGTGTTTAAGGGGAGGTTAGGTAAGGTACCTGACTGCAATCCGATTTTCAGTGGGGATGAAGAAAGTAGTATATCTAATATCAACATTTGTTAAACACACTGAAAGACTTAAAATTACAAAATCCCCGGGTCCAGGCGAAAAATTTCCGAGAGTACTTAAAGAGTGTAAATTTGAAATCTGCGACTAGTTAACAGAAATATCTAATAAGTCGGTAGGCACGGGTTTTGTGCCTATTGCTTTTGGGCAGGCAAACATTGTCCCTCGTTTCAAAAAGGGAGATAAATCATCTATATGCAACTACAGGCCAATCAGTTTGACATCAGTTATGGGTAACATACATACATACATACATACATATACCAAAGGCTTTCTTCTTCCTTACACAGAAGGTAGCCAAAAAACAAAAGCATAGAAACCACTCCCACCCATTCCATCCCCTACATACTCCACTCCCCTCTACCCTCTTCCCTCCCTCTTCTCTTGGCACCTCCTGGATGACGGGTCATCTCTGCATCTTGTCCACTGCCCTGGGTCAGAAGCAGTGTCACAAGACACAGCACATCCACAGCAAGGCCGCTACATTAATTCGGCGACCCCCCCTCTCCGGCCCCTCATGTAGAAAAGGAGGAGACGGGGAGAAATCCCTTCGGACTGCGTCAATCTATTTTTCATACATACTCCCTCACCCCCATCCCCCACCCACTCCCCCTCATGTATCACAGCATCATCCATACACAATCCTTCTCCATTCACCCCTATCTTCTGTCCTCTCCCGTCCTTCCTCAACAGACATTCCTCTCTTTCCCTATGCCCCTTTTACCCCATCCATCCATCTCATCCTAGGTCGCCCCCTCATGTTCACTCCTTCCACCTCTGCCTTCCACACCTCTTTTACTAATCTTTCTTTACTCATTCTTTCTATGTGTCCAAACCATCCCAATACTCTTTCATCAACTCTATCTCCCAACTCCCTTTCTACCGCTGTTCTCCTCCTCACCTTCTCATTTCTCACTCTATCTAGCCTAGAAACCCCTATCATACTTCTCAGGCGTTTCATCTCAAACACATTCAAACTCCTTCTCTCTTCCTCTCTTATGTTCCATTTTCTGCCCCATATAGTGCTGTCTGGACAATCACTCCTTCATACCATTTCCTCTTAGCATCCATTCCCAAATATCTATTTCTCATTACACTTTTTAATCCCCCAAGGCATTTACTCGCTTCTCTCAATCTACATTCTATCTCCACCACCACTCCTCCCTTTCCTGCCAAATTCGCACCCAAGTATCTAAAACTATCCTCTCCTTCCAGTCTCTCTCCCTTAATACTCACTTCCACTCTGCTGCTACTTTCTCCCCTTGTACATCTCATCACCTTATTTTTATCCATATTTATCTTCAACTTCCTTCTTTCGCACGCTTTCCCAAACTCTGTCACTAACTTCCTCAATCCCTCCTCTGATCCTGCTACAAGTGCAGTGTCGTCAGCAAACAACAACTGGCTTATCTCCCACTTTTCTCCATTTTCTTTAACCATCTCCAATCCCTGACCCACTACCCTTGCATTCACCTCTCACACCACCCCATCCATGTATAAATTGAACAGCCAGGGCGACATAACACATCCCTGACGAAGTCTCACCTTTACCTCAAACCACTCACTCTCTCAATTTCTAATCCTAACACAAGCTCTAACAATAATTATTAATAGACTCAGAGATCATATTAAGAGACATGATTTGATTCGTGACTCACAACATGGTTTCTCCAAAGGTAAGTCATGTGTGAGTAATCTTCTATCTTTTTACACTAATGTATATAAGGCGTCAGATAACAATAATAGTTACGATGTTATTTACCTTGCCTTTAGCAAAGCGTTTAACAAGGTGCCCTACCAGAGACTACTAAATAAAATCAAAGCCCATGGCATAAAAGACAAAGTGTTAGAATGCATTAGAGCTTGGATCAGTGACAGAAAACAGCGGGTCACCATAAATGGTGTAAAATCCAAATGGGGGAGTGTTCCTAGTGGAGTTCCCCAGGGCTCGGTTTTGGGCCCCTTATTGTTTATTATGTACATTAACGACTTGGACAATGGGATTAATAGTGATGTTAGTAAGCTTGCAGACGACACTATAATAGAACGCCTAATTAGGTCAGGAGACGACACAGAGATTCTGCAGGATGATCTTAACAAATTGTTCACATGGTCGGTGAAATGGCAAATGGATTTCAATATCTCAAAGTGCAGCGTTTTAAACATAGGGCTGCACAACCCCGAAAAAAAAAACAGATATAGCTTAGATAACACTTTTTTAAAGAAAACTGAGTGCAAGAGAGACTTGGGAGTTCTAGTGAGTCCTGACCTTAAATCCAGGAAACAGCGCGTTAGCGCCAGGAATAAAGCTAACAGAGCATTCGGTTTCATTGCTAGGACGGTTACGAATAGAAGTGTAGAGGTAATTACCAAACTCTATCCAGCGTTAGTTAGACCCATCCTTGACTATACGGTACAGTTTTGGTCTCCGTCCTATAGAATGAACATCAACTCACTAGAATCAGTACAGATGAGAATGATCAAAATGATATATGGGCTCAGATGTTTATCTTACGAAGAGAGGCTTAGGCACCTTAAGTTACACTCTCTAGAAAGACGCAGAGTGCAGGGTGATCTAACAGAGGTGTTCAAGTGGATCAAAGGCTTTAACAAGGATGGCGCACCAAAGGCAATTATATTAGGACAACAGGACAGAACTCGCAGTAAATGGATTTAAATTGGACAAATTTAGATTTAAGAAGGAAATATGAAAGAATTGGTTTACTAATATGGTGGTCAACGAATGGAATAGACTTAGTAACCATGTAGTGAGCGCTGAAACTGTCGGTTGTTTTAAGAAACGGTTAGACAGCTTTATGGGTGAGAATGACAGGTGGTAATGGACATGGAACTGCCTAGTGTAGACCTTAAGGTCTCTTGCAGTCTCCTACATTCATATATTCTTATGTGTGGACGAGAGCCATACGGTATTCAATTGTCTCTTATCCTGTTTTCTGAAGATACTTCACAAAGCAAGTTTCCCTCTCCAAGCAGATGACGCCTACAATTCTGTTTGTATTTTATATGTGTGCATAATTTTTATGTGTGCGTGTTGCTTAGAAGTGGTCGAACCATACTAGTCCCCCACTTTGTAATCTTAATATGTCTAATGATTTAGTCTCCTTTTTCAACGGTAACGCAACGGCACCCCCAAATATGCCTCACTCCACTCCTACACTATTACACCAGGACTCCTCCGTTGTCAAATTCTCTGGTGAGAATCCTTATTACACCGCGTCTGCTTTCTTACGACAATACAAAGATCATCAACAGTAAAGTCATCACAGGGTCAGACAAAATTTCTTTTGTAAGGTCTCAACTTGTTCCTAATTCGTTAACCTCTGAGATGATACCAGTTTCATACGTCAACCCTAGAGCTTTAAACTAAACACCACTTTCAAGGCAAATTTTCTTAATGTGTTTGATACTAATTTGATAGGCGATATTTTTTTCTGGTGCTACAGATTGGCTGATATGCTTGCTTCCTCTATGGGCGTCGAGGATTTTATGCGTGCTCAAAATAGAACCAATACAGTGGCCTCTGAAGCATTAAATTCTTTGACACATTCACATTGGATAGAAAACAATGTAATGTAGATAGACTCCTGTCGGCATGCTCCGCCTTTGTAATCCTTTGACTCCGACTTGTTTTGGAATATTTAGTCTACATCTTGTTCCTTACTCCTTCTTAACGAAGGATTGGTTCTTCTTTTAATTATCAGCTAGGTGAACCTTTACTCTCATTTGCAACAAAGCTTTCTAGGAAGTTAAAAGAATTGCCTCATCGTGCCTTGCTAGCTCATGCAATCCCTAGTCAAGTATATCAGTCTACGGGGGTTCCTCCTCCTCCTCCACCACCTGTCTTCAACACCTACACAGGGCATATCTTCATCACCTCCTCTGTCTTCGAAGTCTACACTGAGTACTCCTACATCTACTATCACACTTCACTGCACGTATCGTAAGCGTCACGAAATAAGGTCTAAGCAGCCTCCTGTACGTAGACGTTTTACTACTTCCTCTTCTAGTCTTGCTCATGAGTTTTCAAAATTGTCGTTTCAGCCACAATCTAAATACTGTCATGTCCATAGATAGTGAAGCCTTTCTACTGATCAGTGTTCCAAGATTTTGCAGCTTAGAGCAGACAATAGTTTAGTCCCATTTTCACCAGCGCCCGTATCACAATTCCAAAGCCTGGTCAAATGTGACCAGTCCCAAATCGTCCCTTTATTGGCTGCTGTTTCTTCCCAATTCCTTACCTTTCAGTGTTATGTGGACCAGATACCTATCTCTGTAACAATAGACACTATAGTAGAATGTAGTACTGTCAGTGAGAGAGCATATTCTGCTCTCAAGGATTTGCAAGCTGCACAATGCTTTCCTGTCTATTCTGGGACCTATTTGCATCCCCTTAAGGTTTTCTTCCCATGCTAAAGTGTTTCATGTTAACTTTGTGGTAGTTTCTGATTTCATACTTTAGTCTCTTAGAATTTGATACTTTAGCAACTCATGCCATAGGTATATCTCCTCGGCGTCGTATGGTTACTTTCGACAACAATGTCATTTTTGCAATAGACAGGCCTGTTTCTATCCATACCTCACCTAATGTACATAATCTGCCCAGGCAGTCATCTTCTACGGGCTCAAAACTTTTAGGCCCTCTTGTACTTTCTTGTGCTGTTGTTGTTGTAGACAAGCATTATGTTAGTCCTTCTAGTGTAGTTCGAGTCCCAGTGCGCATTTCAGATGCCCCAATTGGTTCAAAAGTCTTATCTCAACCTGACTCTGTTCGTGTTAGACATCTTGCTTTAGAGGGTACTCTTTCCACTGTTCGTGAGGACCACGTTACCACGGCCATGATAACCAACGTTACTGGTGCTCCCATCACACTCTCTTCTGGTGTTCATTTAGGTTCTTTTGATGTCGTTGAAGTCGACGCTGTCCAGAATTCACCTCCTCTTATAGCAGTGTATTCAGTCGTCTACACATGTTACGTAGGTAACATTGATTTTCTGAGGTAAGAGACTGTCTCATTGCATTGTTATTGACCCATCGTCAAGCTTTGGCCTTACCTGGTGACCGGCTAAGAGTTGCGGATCGTGTTGTCCATAGCATTGATCTTAAATCAGGGGTACGTCCAGTCTATGTACCTTCTTACAGATTACCTCATTTTCGTAGACTTGTAGCTCAGTCTTTGGTTGACGAGTTGATGAGTGAGGGTGCCATCCAAGTTTCATTTCGAGTGGAACTCCCCACTCCTTCTTGTACCCAAGAAAAATGGATCATTCCGCCCTGTTGTGGATTATAGGCGTGTCAATGATGTCACAGTTCCAGATCATTACCCTGTGCCTATGTTGAATGATTTTCTTCAGTCCATTAGATCAGGTAACACAGTGTTTAACCACCTTGTACTTAAAGGCTGGCTTTTGGCAGATTCCTTTGGAGGAAAAGTCTTGTAAGATCACGGCTTTCTCTACTCCGTCAAGTCATTATGAATGGTTTTGATGTCCCATGAATTTACGGAATGCTCTTTTAACATGTCAGCGTCTTATTAACTCAGTTTTCATGAACTAGTATGTAATTGACTTTTTGTGTATGTGGACGACTTGATTCTAGTTTCCAAGGATGTGGAAAGTCACTTCCATAAGTTGTTTTTAGTCTTGCAACGTTTTCGTGAAGCTGGGCTGAAGCTCAATTTACCCAAATGTTAATTTTTTAATTCCAACACCTAATTCTTAGGTCATGTAGTGTACAAAGATGGCATTCATACTACAGATGACAAGATCAAAATTGTTAGGAACTTTTCCACACCTAAGACAGTTGACCAAGTACGTTCATCTCCTCAAAAAGGATATTTTATTCCAGTAGCATGATGCTCATCAGAAAAATTTTGACACCTTGAAGCAGGCACTTACTCAGGTCCCTATGTTGGCATTCCCAGATTATACTATTACTTTTACCATTTCTACTGATACTTCTGGTCTAGGCATTGAAGCTGTCCTAATGCTTGTAGATTATCGTCGTTCACATGTCATTGCATATGCTAGCCGTGAACTTAATCATGCTGAGTCACTCTACTCTGTTACACATTTGGAAACTTTAGCTGTGGTGTGGGCTTTAAAGCAATTTCGTGACATCATTTTTGGATATCCCATCACAGTTGACACAGACCATAGTGCTGTCACACAACTTTTCAAATGTAAAAATATTTAGGCCGCCTCGCCAGATGGTTTCTTATTATTGAGGAGTTCACTCCAGTCCTTATACATATCCCGGGACGTGCAAACAATGTTGCTGATGCAAATTTACGTAATGCAACCATAGCTGTTGTTGCTGTGATTCAAAACTTCTCCCTGTGGGATTTAGCCAAAGCTCAACATGAGGACCCTCTTTTGGTCTGCTGTCATTTACGTCTTATAATCAGGCGATGATAATACTTTGTCAAAGTTGCCTGTACCTCTGTCTCAATTTTCCTTGCAAGACAGTGTTCTCAACCGTAACGTGAAAGTGTTTGAGCAATATGTGGCATAGTTAGTGATCCCTGAGTCTTTAGTCCCTGTTGTTTTATCTCTTGCTTATGATTCCCCTCAGCTGGTCATCCAGGCCATGACAAAAATCTGGCTATGACTCGCAAGAAATATTATTGGTCTAGAATGCGTTTAGACAATGCCACTCACGTAGCCCAATGCAATTCTTGTGCTCAAAACAAAGGTTCTACTCACACTGCTCCTATTCTATAGTATCCTACTACTTCTTGCCACTTCCACACTATCGCCTTAGATCTTTTGCAATTGCCCCGTAGCTTTCAAGGCACAGTGTATGTTCTCGTATATATTGATCACTTCAGCCGTTTTGTGATATTGGCTCCCTTGCAAAATAAATCTGCTTCAATAGTTACTCATGCTCTAGTCTCCCATGTTTTCTGTCCCTACATTATTTCAGTGTTGCTTAGCGACAATGGGACTGAGTTAAAGAATGAGGTCATAGCCAGCTTTCGCAAACAATTCATCACCCAAGCCTTTAAAACCTCTTACCACCCCTCCTCTAATGGTCTGGTGAAGTGGACTAATAGAAAAATACTTGACATCCTGAAGCATGTTGCTAGTGATCTGCAGGAAACTAGGGAAGACTGGCTACCCCATATCAGTGCCTGCATTAATAGTACCATCAATGTAGAAATGGGAAAGACACCTCATTATATAATTTATGGTTCTGAGAAGAGGTTTCCGTATGATCTTTGGATGGTCCTATTCGTCCTCTACAACTTTGAAGATTACAGTCCCCTTCAGTGTCATACACTGCATACTATCTATGATTATGTTAAAAGGAACCTTCAGGTGTCTAGATCAAACATGATACAGAAACAAGATAGTAAGGCTGCACCTGTTTCTATCCAAGTCGGTGATCATGTCTTTAAAGAAATGGCTGAGTACCAATCTAAATTAAACAGCAAATTTACTGGCCCCTTTCTGGTGACGCAAAGGCTTCATCCCAATAATTTCATGTGTTTACCCATCTCAGGGACTTAGTGAGGTTCTGCATTCTGATAGGCTTAAGAAGACTCAGATGCCCATACCTGCATTTACCCAGCCTCCCCCAAAGTTCAATGTGTTATCCCCTGTTCACCATTCGTATAATCTACGCTCAAAAAGTACAATGCCTTGATGGTCGAGTGAGACTATTATATACATTTGTGTTGCTATACAAAAATTTCTCTTGTATCCCCTATCTCTTAATATTGTAAATTATGTAAATAGATATGTGCAGCCTCAGTTGTGTTGACATAACTGAGGGGGATGTGATCTTTGCATATTCAGAAGCTCTTCTCTTTTTGTCTACCCAATATTGTGTATTTATCTTTATCATTGTATACTTTATGTATTTTGTATCATGACCCTGACGCAAAGCATTCTTCCTAATTTTCTTTTACTGGCGTCAATATGTTGTTGTCTGTTTATTTGTGTTTCTTGTATATTACATGTATTTTCTTGTAAATGCCTGCTTCTTGTCACGCATGTTGTTTCCTCGGTGAAGATACCGAGAGATGGTGGCCGAGCTGTTATGGGAGCCTGTAGTATGTTTGATTATACTGGTCAACAAAGAATCTGTCACAAGGAAAACAATAGTTGTATCTTATATGCTTTTGCATGCAGAATCCAAAAAAATGTCAGTTTTTTTCCCCATCATCCACATATTTTGTGTTCCACGTTATGTTACATTACGTGTGTTACGTGGGACAAATTTCAATCAAGATGTTGGCAACATTGAGTTTGGCAACATTGCGTGAGATTGTTGTACGTTTGGCAGTACTGTTTTTGAAATGTTGATGTGAGGTTGTGTAATACGCATTTGTGTGGCAATAAGTTTGTGATATTGTACAGTAGCGTCCCCACCATTCACCTTTACAATAATAGAAAAAAAGTATAAACCAGCCAGACAATTTTTGCTTTATTTGCGGCGTATTGCCATTCAAGTCACAAAGAATGTGTTTCACGCCATTGACTAAAAAGTGTTTTGAACATTAATTTGGCTGCAAAGTGGGAGGCTAGGATAAAAGCTGGGTCCCTTATTTGTGTTGTGTAACCTGTGTCAGGCTTCTCACTGCATGGGCGAAAGGTTCACGCCATATGCCTTTTACCATCCCTATGGTTTAGAGAGAACCAAAAGATCATACTTCAGATTGCTACTTCTACATCACAAATATAAAAGCTATAACATTAACATCCAAGCATATTGTAAAATATCCTAATATATCATCTATGAGACCAGTACCTCACAATCAAGGCTTTCCTTCCAAAACAAATGGAACTAAATGATGATGAGTCAAGTGAGAAGGTTATGGAAAAAGAAACAAAAGACATGCACTTTTAGCCGATCTGTTCTTCAAGTAAACCACATTTAATGAGTCAGGGGAATCTAAATGATATTGTGCGGGATTTAAACTTGTAAAAAAAAGCAATCTGAACCTCTTGCTTCCAGGTTAAAGGGCTGGAATCTTCTTCAGAATGAATTCAAAGTTAGTTATTATCGTAAGTGACATTGTGATTTTGAGCATTTTTTTCTCACTTGAGGATGGTGTTGTGTTTTGCAATGATGGAGATTCTGTTATGGAGGAACTTAACTATAAATATGACAGGAATGAGTGGCGCTTGTTTATTGACTCTTCAAAAGTGAGCCTGAAAATTGTTTTGCTCAGCAATGGAAATAAGTTTCCTTCTGTTCCTCTGGCTCATGTAGCTATGGAATATATATGGCGACCTAAAGGTCGTGGCACTTTTACTTGAAATGCAGCTGGGTTACACAAAGTTTTGTTACTTTATCTGTAAATGGGACAGCCGGGATAAGAAAAATAATTATGAAAAGATTGTGTGGCCGAAACTATCTTTGACCCCAGGAGAGAAGAATGTTGTCAATCCTCTTGTTGATTTAAAGAAAATTCATCTGCCTCCTTTGCATATTAAACCATAGTTGGTGAATTTTTTTTAAAGATATGGATAGAACTGGCAAGGGGTTCACATATTTGAAAAATAAGTTTCCAAGAGTAAGTGACGCAAAAATCAAAGAAGGGAATTTTTGTTGGACCACAGATTAGGGGATGAGAGTCCAGAATTTTGATGAAGAGCTAAATGGTCTTGAAAAAGCTGCATGGCTGTCATTTAAGAAAGTTTGCACAGAGTTTTTTGGGGAATCATAAAGCAAACAACTATCCTGAAATGGTAAAAGAGCTAGTGACATCCTTCAAGGCCTTGGGGTGCAATATGAGCCTAAAAATCCACCTCCTAGACTCTCATTTGGATTTTTCCCTGCAAATCTTGGCGCCGTCAGTGACGAGCACGGTGAGAGGTTTCATCAGGACATTCTGAACATGGAAACCCGGTATCAAGAGAAGTGGAGCTAATCAGTGTTGACTGATTAATTAATGTTGGAAACAAAAGAGATCTTCCAGAAGCAAAATACACCCGAAAATCATACCTTTTTACATGTCAAAAGTAAATCTAATTGAAATATCAGCCTCATTTATTAGTTATAATTGTTTAAAAATCAATGTGCTATCGCAGAAAAACTATGGCTGATGGAAAAAAAATTGAAAACATATTTGAAACCAGCTGAAAAAATCTATCAAGTTCCTCCTTTTGCTTATGGGATAGGTATTTTAATAAATTTTGTTGACCAGTGAATTTGTGTAAGCACTTACCTGGCTTGCGCTAAGAAGTTGTAAACACTGATCGTCATTTCAAAAGATTTCACCAATGCCTCTGACAGTGTAAGAAGGGAGACCCTAATAAAAGCACTAAAAAGTTCAAGCATCCACTCAGACATCATATCTACAATAGTCAACATATACCAAGAAGATGATACCAAGGAAGTGATCAGGCGCGGATACAAGCCCCCGCCCCGGAGTATGGTACACGTTCATAACACAACCTGCGTTTGAAAAAAAAAATTCTGTTCCTGCGGTTTTCTTTAGTGATTCCTAACGAAATTGTTCTCCTAAATTGAAATATGACATTCATTTTGCTCAATCAGGTCTGGTTTTTGAGATACAGCGCACTACTGTTTTTAGAAGAGGGCCATTTTTTTTTAAATCCCTTATTTATATAAAAGTTATTTAATAAATTACAATTACTTGTAATAAAAAAAATACCGACTCAATTCGACTTTCTTTTAATTAATTTTAAACTTACAGACTACTTATGAGCTTACCCAGGAGTGCAAAGAAACTATTTTCCAAGAAAAGAAGTCCTTGATGACTTCCGCTTGTGAAGCGATGTTGGTTCGTCGCGTTTAAGACACCAGCAATAGTCAGCTAACATGTTGATGTCCCAGCGTCCTTGATATCTTGTCTCCATCGTCTTTATGTCTTGGTGAAATCTTTCTCCTTGTTCCTCGCTATAATCTCCACAGTTTGCCGGAAAATAGTCAAGATGTGACTGGAGAAAATGCATTTTTATCGACATGCGAGCTCCCATTTTTTCGAAGCTTTTCATAAGCTCATTTACATGTGAGATATATTCTGACCTTCTTTTATTTCCCAGAAAACCGTCGATTACTTTACTAAACGCTCGCCATGCTTCTTGTTCACTGGCTTCCATATTGGTGTAAAAATGCTTGTCCTTTAACAGAGTTCTAATTTGGGGACCATCAAATATGCCTGCATGGAGCTTGGCATCACTGATCTGTGGGAATTTTTGCAGTAGATACTTAAAAGCTTGGCCTTCTTTATTCAGTGCTTTGACAAAGTTCTTCATCAGGCCAAGCTTTATATGAAGAGGAGGCAGTAAAACATTTTTGGGAGGGACTAGAGGTTGAGCTACCACATTGTGACAGCCAATTTGGAATGCCTCTCGAGATGGCCAGTCTTTTTGCTTATAGTGAAGACTATCCGCCCGGCTATCCCATAAGCACATGAAGCATGGATATTTTGTGTAGCCTCCTTGCATCCCAAGAAGAAGGCACACAACCTGAAAGAAAACATATTGATGCATATTGATGTACGCATGTGGTGACCTTGTCTCAACCGCCGACACCGGACACACCGGAGATGTCTGCTTTCCTGGCTGGTCCAACCCAGACTGATGACATCACCAACGAGAACGGAGGCATATCCACTCGCCAGGGCTCACAGGTCGATCACCCGGATCACAGCCAAAGGGAAGGCGGCCAATCAAAAGGCTAGGCGTTCAAATGGGACCCATCCTTTATTCCACCACGGGGTTTAAAAGGACAGCCTCTTGCCAACCGAGGGCAGAACAGCCTCACTGACCATCGCAGCAACAACTCACCTTCAGCTCCAAGACCTTTTCTATGCTAGCATCGAGCTCCAGATTCCAGGCTCGCTAAATACTGATCTTATTCTGTGATTAAAAGAGATCAGATTACCCACATATATCTTCAACATCCTTCTTCCTTGGTTGTCTATACCTGAACACAACAAATTGGTGACCCCGGAGTGACAACCAGGAAGATGACAGAACTAAAGTTCAAAGTCCCCAGTCTTTCCCATGACGTCGAAAACTGGCTAATCCACGCACAAGGATATTTGGCCACTCAGACTGGGGTGACCAATCAGCAATTCTTCGGAGCGTATATTCCCGCACTACCTACGGAAGTTATCTCCTTCGTCCAGAACGTCATTCTTCCGTCGCCAGCGAAACGCAAGTGTGACGCCCTCAAGGCGGCCGTAAAGCAAGGTTTACACGCCACGATAAAATCGCTACGATTTATCGTAGCGTGTAAACCTTGCTTTACAAGTGTTACTGATTGTGAGCCTCCGATAAACACTATGCTCTCAGAAAAGAACAACAGTACATTGAACACAGTGTGCAGTGATATTACAGGTGCTAGTGATCGCCTCCCAGTTACCACCCCTCGATCAACTTTCCAGCAGTCAATAGTGAAGTGAGCAGGACCGTTCATCCATCGAACAGTGCCGGGAACCAAAGTGTGCAGCAGATACGGGAGGAAATGACCGAAATAAGAAAAATGCTGATTCAATTAATTTACAAAGATCAAATGCCATGAAGTATTGCGCCACCTAGATAGTGGTACCTGCTGGTACCGTGCCCGCTTTGGTGAAAAACCACTCAGATGTACCGAGCCTTGCAGCTGGTCGGGAAACGCCAGACGTGGGGATCGGTAGGCAGTACTACTCCCGCCAACCATGCCTCCACCCTCCAGTCTGTGCGTGATGATCATTTTGGACTCTCCTTCCTGGTGGACACGGGCTCAGCCGTCAGTATCATGTCCCCTGCAGCAGTCCCGGATTAAGGTAAAGACATTCCGTCATACGATCTGCTCGCAGCCAACGGTACACCCATCACCACATTTGGCAGCCACTTCGTTGTCCTGGATCTCAAGAATATCAAGTTCCCCTGGACCGCTGTTATTGCAGACGTCCATCAACCCACCCTAGGTTAAGACTTCCTACAGCATTACAAAGTGTCAGTCGGCACCAGGAATAACTGCCTGTACCATGCAACAAGTCGCACACCAGGAACTATCACTAACGAAACTTCTTCTAAAGTGTCTTTCCTTTAGCCAGCTGGTGAATACACACAAATCCTGCAAAACTTCCCTCAGCTGACGTCTCCATACAAGGCCACCACTATTCGCCCTCACAACATAGTGCACCATATCCAAACAACTGGGCCGCCGGTCTACAGTAAGCCTCGATATCTTTCCCTAGAGAAGTTAGCAGCCGCCAAGCAAGAGTTCCAAGAACTACTCGACCAAGGTATCATCAGCCCCTCTATGAGTGAATGGGAAACGCCACTCCATATGGTTCCCAAGACACTTCCACCACCCAAACAATGGCGGGCCTGTGGTGATTATCGCCAGCCGCATCACCAAGGGTGACCGCTACCCCATTCCGCATTCTCAAGATTTCCACTTCAAGATCCACTGGAAGCAGGTGTTCTCTAAGGTCAATCTCCTCAGGGCATCCCACCAGATTCCTGTGGCATCAGAGGATTTTCAGAAAACAGTCATTATCACCCCCTTTGGCCTTTTTGAGTGGAGAATGATGCCGTTTGGCCTCCGCAATATCGCCCAAACATTTCACCATTTTATGAACCACGCCCTCAGAGACTTCAACTTCGTCGCCGTCTTCATCGATGACATACTGGTGGCAGGCGCGGATCTAGGAACAAAGTTTGGGGGGGGCCCGACGGCAGAATTTTCGGTTGTTTAACGAGCATTAGCATTACCGTTTCTCCACTCACGGGATTCTTATTTGTTAATAACTGGCGGACTGACCTAAATGAATGGGCATAACCATCTGATACAATGATAATAAAAATGGATTATAACATGGATTAAACATGGATTATAAAAATGAAATAGTGAACTGAAATGAAATCGGGCCAAAGCCAAAAGGGGGGGGCCCGGGCCCCCTGGGCCCCCCCCTTATATCCGCGCCTGACTGGTGGCCTCTGATGATCACTACCAGCACCGCCACCATCTCCGCCTCCTCTTCCGCCGACTGCAGGATTACGGCCTCAAGATACGCCCATCAAATGCCTTCTAGGAGTACCATCACCCGACTTCCTCGGACACCGTATAGGGTAGAGGGTCTCTCTCCTCTTTCTCAAAAAGTGGACACCATCTTCGACTTCCCGCAGCCATCATCAGTCAAAATACTGCGCGAATTCCTAGGGATCATCAATCATTATTGTTAATTTATTCCCGATGCGGCCGCCAAACCTACACCTTTGAACGACCTCACTAAGAACCGTTCCAAGCGGTCGGTCGTTCCCGTTAGGTGGTCTCCTAAATCAACCCAAGCATTTAGGTAGATTAAGGCTGCAATAGCAAACTTCACCCGCCTGTCCTACCCGGTGCCCAATGCTCCTACCGTCCTCACCACTGATGCCTCCTCTACAGCCATGGGTACACTACTCAAACAGAGGGTCAACGAACAGCTTCAGCTGATCGCATTTTTCTCCAAACGGTTGGATATTTCCCAAATGCGCTACAGTGCTTTTAATAAAGAGCTTCTGGGGATTGTTTCGACCGTCAAGCACTTCCTCTACTTTCTAGAAGGACGTCCTTTCACCCTCCTTACCGACCACAAGCCTCTCACCAACGCACTGGACAGGGTATCTGACCACCACTCACCGAGTCTCTCGGCAGCTGTCATTCTTGTCCCAATATGACACTCACTTCAAATGCATCAAGGGAGAAGATAACCATGTTGCTGATGCCTTGTCCAAGATTACCTGTAGCGTCACCCCTGAGCAACGACCCATTGACTATGCACTCATCGCAGCCTCCCAGACTAACGACAGAGAACTCCATAGCCTCCGCCTGGGTAACACATCCTCCCTGCACCTCCAACAGCTCCCCAATACTCCCGCTCTAGTGTGGTGTGACATCTCTGCAGGCAAACCCCGACCATACATCCCAGCCTGTCATTGCAAGGATGACATGTCATCCCTGTCTATTTAGGTGTTACTCTCGACAGGACTCTCTTACAAAGAGCATATCAACAAGTTGATTGGAAAAATCTCAAGTAGAAACAACCTCCTCAGCAAACTTGCCACCACCAGCTGGGGAACAGACCCAAACACCCTGCGACAAACAGCTTTGGCACTGTGTTATTCCACTGCAGAATATTGCGCACCAGTATGGGCCAGGTCATGCCATGCACACAAAATAGATCCAGAACTGAACAGTTCGTGTCCAATAATTACAGGTACCCTAAAACCAACGCGCCTACATACTATCTACAGACTGGCAGGGATTCCACCACCCCACATTCGGCGCGAAATAATTACCAATATAGAAAAATATAAACAACAAAATGATCCCAGGCATCCACTATACGGTCACCTTAAGGTTGGACAGAGACTGAAGTCCCGCCAAAGCTTCATGACGGTGGAGAGACTGGATCCAACGCAAGCTGTGGCCCATAGACTAGAATATTGGCAGGAATATGACAATCTGGGCCACAACGAGACCATACCATGCCCAAACGAGACCTTGCCCCTAGGAGCAAACCTAACCAGGAAGGACTGGGTTACCAACAGAGGAAGAGCCAAGGTGGGCAAAACGAGAGAAAATCAACACAAGTGGGGATACACCAATAGCCCCTAATGTCCCTGTGGCGAAGTACAGACGATGGTTCACGTCCTACAGGAATGTCCATTGAGTCCCCATTGCTCCGACCAAGACCTTAGGGAAGCAAATGGAACTGCCCTTATATAGACACGGTTCTGGTGCGACAAGATATGAATGAATCGCAAGGATGTGTTCTCGGCGGTCCACGACCTCAGTCAACCTGAAATTCGGATCGCGCCGTCTGGCCTGGAATCAACAAAGACGTCAGAGAATGGACCCGTACCTGCCTTACCTGCAGTCATCAAATGTGACGCGCCACGTCCACGCCCCACTCCATCGTTTCCTCTCGCCCACAAAACGCTTCCGATCGGTCCTAATGGACATTGTGGGCCCCCTACCTCCCTCTCGTGGCATGCGTTACCTGCCCACTTGCATCGACAGGTACACCAGGTGGCCAGAAACGATTCCTCAACCTGATATCTGTGCTGAGACAACTGCCCGTGCCTTCCTCTCAGGTTGGGTATCCAGATTCGGTGCCCCTCACGCCATCATCACCCACAGAGGCGCCCATTTTGAATCTGACCTTTGGTCCAGACTCCTCAAGTTCCTTGGCACCAACCGCAACCGGACCACTGCGTACCACCCACAAGCCAATGAACTCGTGGAAAGGTTCCACCGTCAGTTGAAAGAGTCACTAAAAGCACATGAACCTTCATATGGTTGGGTCGGTGCCCTTCCTCTGGTGCTCCTCTCCATCCACAACACTTCCAAGGTCGACAGCGACGTATCTCCATCCCAATTAGTGTATGCAGAGGACCTTCGCTTTCCCGAGGAGATAGCTACTCCTGCTGTAGCTGACCATGTCTTCGTCAGGTGGGACTCCATACAAACCTCTCTCCAACGACCGTGTGATGGACCATACAAAGTTATCAATAGGTCAGCCAAGCACTTCCTCATTGACCGAGATTCTAAGCCAGACACACTTTCCATCGACAGGCTCAAACCAGCTCACTTCCCTCCTTCTCTATATTCCAACCCTTCTTCCCACCTCCTCTCCCTCTTACAACACATCGCTGTCACTAGTCCACATCAAGCCAGCCCACCTCTTCCTCCCACCACAATAATTGTGGTGGGAACAATTATTGTTCCCCCAACCCTCAACACATTACCTTCCCCCCGGACTCAATTTCGACTTTACTTTACCCCCCACTCACCTAACCATATCTCTCCACAGCTCTAGGCCTAGTCAGGCCCCCCTCGTCCAAACCACGACCATGCTTACAGCTGGCCGTCGCCTTCTTCTCCATTATCCACCCCATCCTCTCCAGAGGTCTTGCTCGACGGGACGATCGCCCGCTCCGGCCGTCTGGTCAGAAGGCCTGCCCGCTACTCCCAGTCCGCTCATGCGACTCCTTAGCCCCCGCGCTACTCGCTTCCAAAGAGGAGGGGGGAGGGGAGTGGCGTGGTGACGTTGTCTCAACCGCCGACACCGGACACACCGGAGATGTCTGCTCTCCTGGCTGGTCCAACCCAGACTGATGACGTCACCAACGAGAGCGGAGGCGTATCCACTCGCCAAAGCTCACAGCTCGATTACGCGGATCACAGCCAAAGGGAAGGCGGCCAATCAAGAGGCTGGACGTTCAAATGGGGCCCGTCCTTGATCCCACCAAGGGGCTTAAAAGGACAGCCTCCTGCCAACCGAGGGCAGAACAGCCTCACCGACCGTCGCAGCAACAACTCACCTTCAGCTACAAGGCCTTTTCTCTCCTAGTATCGATAGAGGATCTCAAGCTCCAGATTTCAGGCTCGCTATATACTGATCTTATTCTGTGATTAAAAGAGATAAGATTACCCACATTTATCTTCAACTTCCTTGGTTGTCGATACCTGAACACAACACGCGACCCTCAAGAGACTATTGATGTTCGATGCTAAAGCAGAAAACCTGGAAGAGAACCGACAAACAATATACAACCTCTGGAAACACAGAATAAACAAAGTCCGAAATTAAATGAGGCGAAGCCCAAAACGGACCAGGGGTGCCGAAGCCAAGGTATTCACCCCACTACTACTACTACTACTACTATTACTACTACTACTACTACTATTACTACTACTACTACTACTACTACTACTACTACTACTACTACCACTACTACGCGGAGTAGGCAGACTTGTATTGGCATTGGTCGAAGAATCACGCACTCTGCTTCTTGTGTATATTTTGTTATAAATTTCAACCATATTTGTAATGTGAACTCTTTTATTTGCCACCCTGAATTTATGGAACATTCCCACAATCCTGCTGATATGTCCGTCAGGTGACAGGTTGTCTTTTATCAAGATTCCGAAGTCTTTCTCCTCTTTTGTTTTTTTAATGGGTTCCCTTCCCAAGGAGTAGTTTAAGGATGACCTTTTTCTGCTATTGTCCATTTCCCGTATTTTGCATTTATTGGTATTGAACTTAATATTCTATTCTTGGTTCCATGTAACAATAATATCCAGATATTCTACAACAGTCTACCATCCTTCTCGCTTTTCATTCTTCACATAATTTTCCGTGATCTTCAAACATGTCGGCATAGCTTAATGCTGTTCCTTCCATCTTGCCATTGGCATAGACCACTGATCTAGATATAACTGGATCACGGATCGCTGTCGAGATTATGAGGTCGGCGGCAGCCATGATGTTAGTACCAAAACAAAGTTGCGCCACGCGATCACTGATCTGATACAATTACAGTTCTCGGCAGCTTTCGCTCCCATATACATATTCAACGATCATTTTACAATGCCAACTTGTGCTGCATTCAACTGCACCAACCGGAGAAAAGGTGGATGTGAGCAGTCCTTCCACTCGTAAGTAAATTAAAGTTTTATTACCCAAAACATCCCGATACCCATCAACAAATGATGCGGCCATCAGGAGCCATAAAATGTTGCCCACCAACTGTTTTGTTAAGTGTTGTCGTGTTAATGCTTTGTATTTATTATCGTAAGAAATAGAGATCTAGCAGCAACCCATTTGTCACGAATGTAATCGTGGCAATAGCAGGATAGATATTTATCATTTAAAAATATCTTATAAGGCTCAAACGCTGTCCAGAGCTGTGTAGGTGTATAGAACCAGTTGTTCTTCCTGATTACATGTGTAGGCTTTTTCTATATTGTGAAGTGTGAGGAATTCATATTAGATGGGCTGAATTACTATTCGGGGCCCGTTCAAAAATTATGTAACGTTTTTTCTGGTGAAATTCGACACCCCCCACCTCATGTAACATTGCGTAACACTGGGTGTTACATCTCCCTGTATTACATAACACTGATTACAACTAATTACAACTCGACACCCCCATCAAGTGTAGGCCAGATCCGCCAAACACCCCTCCCCCTTGACTTCTCACCAAAACATACTCATTTTTATTTGTCCTGTGTGAAATTGTTTACGATTGCATCAAAGAATGAAACATGGTATGATGTTTTTGGATTTTTTTGCTCGATATTTATTACTCGATCTGTTAAGGATATGCTATTTCAGTGCATAATTTATGACATAAATTAATAAATGAATATAAATAACCATTATTAGCGTTGCGTAGCGCTGTTGAAAACACCCCCACATCCTCGTAACGCATCGCATCTACCATGCACCCCCCCCCCCAGCGTTACATACTCTTTGAATGGCCCCTTACATGTTCACCACTTTAATGCGATATTTTACTATTTGAAACAATTTAGATCATAGATATGACAATTTCTCTATCTTTCCACATGTTCGACACAACCCCGGATTCTAACCACATCGTCAATTTGATCAAGTGTATCGTCACGTGCTTCTGCAAAATCAGGCTCCATCATATCTCCAAATTATATTCTCAAAAAGTAACCGGTGTCAAAGTGAGGAAGGAGTTATCAAAACTTGTTTTATTCAAGCACCAATAACGATAAGCAGTACAGTAATCAAATGTTATAGGGATATTTATTCCGTTAAATGCTAGTATAGATCTATTATTATCCCTATAATATTTTGACTATATATCATTATCCCATTTGTTGTCTGTGTAACATTCCCTTGAAGTTATAATATATACTGGAATTATAATTTGTCAGTGCCAACTCATCCATATACATGCACAAGTTTATGTATATAAATGGTTATTTCTGCTAGAGGTAATAAATATCAATATATTGTTTTATTGTGATGATGCTATTTTGATATACACCTTGTATATGTATGTACGTACGTATGTATGTATGTATGTCACAACTAACACCACAGTCGGACGAAAGAAAAAGTTGTGTAAGCGGAACTATATATTTCGATTGCTACCTGCAATCCTCTTCAGTAGTACAAAGTGGTAGGGAGGAGGCTATCTTAAGTAGCAACCTCTTACAAAAGAAAGGGAACATGAGAAAATAAAGAACATCACTGCCCCAACCCTAGTTGACCTGAGGCTGACCCAAGGTCGGGTCAGGGGGAGGGGGAGGAAGCTTGTTGACAATATTTTTGGTGATGAATAGTCCTGAAATGATGTCTGGGGTCCATTGACCCTTGGAAATATTCATCGTGGGCAGATAATCAATTAATGTTGATTCCACCATTTTCCTTCTGAACCCACACCCTGATTTATAAATGAGATCAGATTTCTCCCAGTCCATCCGGTGATTAAATTTATTAACGTGTTGAAACACTGCTGAATTTATTTGGCCATATCTAATCGACCTTTTGTGTTCATTTAATCTTGTCCGTAGGTCTCTTCCCGTCTGGCCAATGTATGAAAGGTTACAATCTTTACACGGAAGGGAGTAAACACCTGGGATATGTTCTTCCTTCAACCTCTGGTGAACATTAACAACTTTTTTATTAATAGTATTAGGGTAGTTATGAATTAGATATGGCCAAATAAATTCAGCAGTGTTTCAACACGTTAATAAATTTAATCACCGGATGGACTGGGAGAAATCTGATCTCATTTATAAATCAGGGTGTGGGTTCAGAAGGAAAATGGTGGAATCAACATTAATTGATTATCTACCCACGATGAATATTTCCAAGGGTCAATGGACCCCAGACATCATTTCAGGACTATTCATCACCAAAAATATTGTCAACAAGCTTCCTCCCCCTCCCCCTGACCCGACCTTGGGTCAGCCTCAGGTCAACTAGGGTTGGGGCAGTGATGTTCTTTATTTTCTCATGTTCCCTTTCTTTTGTAAGAGGTTGCTACTTAAGATAGCCTCCTCCCTGCCACTTTGTACTACTGAAGAGGATTGCAGGTAGCAATCGAAATATATAGTTCCGCTTACACAACTTTTTCTTTCGTCCGACTGTGGTGTTAGTTGTGATTTATAAATGTGTTACTACATTTCTCACCTGTGATGTATGTATGTATATGGAGGGCCCAGCAGCGACGAATTGTGTGGCCATTATATACCCAATCATGCTTGGATCACAGGCCACGAGAGTAACACGACAGCTTCCATGACACTGATCTAAAAATGGTGTTATAATGACCGGCGGAGCGGTTCACACTAGCTGTTTTGGTACTTCCATTATGGCGGCCATGTCCCGCCTGCCGGCCTCACTCCTGGGGCAGCCCACGGCCCGTATACGCTATCCAGGTGTTATATAGATCAGTGGCATAGACGAGAAACATCATTGGAACTCAGGCGTGACTACTCTCAAGCTTGACATCTTCAAAAAGTCTTTAATCCATTTTAGAGATTTGCCACTCAGTCCTCCAATATACTTCAATTTTCACATAAGTCGACTGTAAGTACTTTATGTGTGTGGCTCACCATGGTCTTGGATCACATGTTGAACTCGTAATCCAAGCTATTTCCCTCTCGGAAGAGAGCTCAGAGCTCGTATATGACCGATTTATGGGTGATGCTGTCACCTTACAAGCACAAACACACCCAACTCGCCGCCCACGAGGTATTTATCAAAATGTGTATGAATGCATGCGTTATGACAATAATGGAGCACCTTTGTAATTATTAGGTTGTGCAATATGGCGATAATGTTTCATTTGTAGATTGTGCACTGTAATGGTGTCATGGAAATGTCTTGTGTTCTTTTAAATGTTAGCGTTGTTTCACCTTTTGCAGATTGTGTACTCCATAAATTTAGAATTTTTTTAATAAAGCTTGAAGTTGGAAATTATATTTGGCATAATTCTTCAAGTCATAAGTCACCCTTCACTTTAGTGTTCCTGTTGTGATATTTATATCCTCCTTTTGTGTCCTGCATACATCACTTCAGTTTTGTTTTTATTAATTTTTATACAATTTCTTTCTAGTTCCGTTTTCATTTCTCCATCTGCAGTTGCACCGTCGTATCAGCGATCACAGTCATATCATAGAAGTAGAAATATAGAAAATATAATGAAATAGAAAATCGATATAGAACATAGATAGAAGTAGAAAATATGAATAAGAAAATAGGAATATTAAATGGTAATATAAACAGAAAATAGATATATGAAATGCAAAAATTAAATACAGTAGATATATAGATATAAGAATTACAATTATGAATATTAATTGAAAATGTAAATATGAAACAGAAATGGAAAATATAAATACAAAATATAATCTATGAAAATATTAGCTATGGAATATAAAACATAGAATAGAAAGTATAAATAGAATAATGGAGATGATATATAGATAACTTACACCTCCACCCCTGTCATAATTGTTTACATATGACGTCATAACTCGTCAAGCCTTGAGTTGCACATTCAGTTATTCGAAGAGCTTGTTTTTGTGGCTGTACTTTGTGCTGGCCAAGCAAGTGTGACTTCTTCTTGAATTCGTAAGTGCAGTGATATGGGGGTAAGATAGCTTAGTGCATATGTAATGTGTTCGCATTTGCTGCTTTTCAATTCTCGTTTGGCAATGTATCTGGTATTCTGTAGGTACGGGCACAAAAAACAAAAACAATATGGTCAACAAAAATATCCCTTACATTATTGTTGCTTATGAAAGACAATTTCATTAGAAACAAAGTACGTTTTAAATATTTGAAGTAGCTTGAAAATTAAGGGAGATACGATTTTTTTAAATTATATTTTTATCCCAAATTTTTTGTTAAACTACCATAACAAAAGGTTAGAAATAAGGGTGGTAATTTGTAAAGATTTTGGTAAAGAAATACACAAACTCTAAACCATTGGTCCAATTTTATTGAAATTTGGAATACTTTGGCTTCTTGGGTCAACAAATTGCCTGAGCATGTCAAAAACAATGTGGAACAACTCCATCATACCAAATTTGCCTTTTCATGGCAACTATCAAGACTTAATAGTTGCCATGAAAAGGCAAATTGACAACTTAATTTAAGTTGTCAATTTAGAGATGATCATCAGTAAAATCCAAACCCCTGGCCCAATTGACATGCAACTTGGCATGTGAAGGTATTATGGGTCAACAAATCACCTGAGCATGTTAAAAAGAATGTAGGACTTTCCTTTTATACTATTCTTACTAACACCTATCATGTAACATATTTCATCAATGTAATGTATGAGCAATGTAATGTATACACAGCTAATAGAACTCTATCACATTAGAAAGTGCATATAAAGCCTTGCCCCTTAGCCTTAGATTGCCTCTTGGTACAATAACCAGTCAGTACTACAACTATCCTAAGACCTAACTTAAATTTGCATTGATATTAGTGCATTTTTTTTACACCAATTTACTGATATATAAAATAATAATGTTTTTTTTTCTACTCTCAAAGGAGTTATTTTGTTTAATAATGTTATTAGTAATCATGATAATCCGAACAAACAGCCTTATTTCAAGAGCTCATGTCTATGACCATGAAACCCAGAAAAAAATTAAGTCTTGCCTCTAGACCTCTATTAGTCTTGAGACTTCTCAGGCTCTTAGACATGGAATTGTTGGCGGGGGTTTTTGGTCCAACCGTGGGCGTTTTCTTCTCTTTATTTCTAGACCTATTCTGACTACAAAACGAGACTGGCTGCTCCAAAGAAAACTCTGGAGGTTGCCAGCTCTTCCTAGCTAAAATGATGCATGGTACAGAAATGGGCGTGCCCTATGAGAGAGCACCCAATAAGAAAATATAGAAGGGTGGCACTCTTGGTGTCGCCAAAATGTAGAACGTAGACCATAGCATTGACCTATGACCCTGTACTTAGGGCGACTTTGAGTTGTTTGGGGTCTTCTGGCAGATATATGGATATGGGGGTCAGCAAGTGATCCCAATGAGCTTAGTTGAGAGGCCACGCTTGTTCGAGCTTAGCTGAGAGGCCACGCTTGTTCGAGCTTAGCTGAGAGGCCACGCTTGTTCGAGCTTAGCTGAGAGGCCTCGATGTGCCTGTATCTAGGGAGTCATCTTCAGAATAGTTTACAAGAATTAAATCACAGTTTTACAAAGCTACATGATACACAATTGACAATATTGTATAGACAACATGGATTAAATACAGGCCACTTGGGAACACTGGAAGGATCTTGACCCTCTGCATAGGCGGACACTTCCCCCTAGAGGGGGAGGGAGAGTGGGAAGTCAGGTAGGATAGGTCGTCTCGCTGGGACACCGCACTGGCCAAGTGGGGGTTGGTGAGGTGGAGGAGGGGGAGAGGAAGGAGGTGGGTGTTGCTGTCGTCGGAGCCAATTATAAAACACCAAAATGTTTGATCCAACACCAGAAAAATATGACGTCAGTCCTCGCTACGCTCGCGACCCAAGCGAGCGAAGCGAGGACTGACGTCATATTTTTCTGGTGTTGGATCAAACATTTTGGTGTTTTATAATTGGCTCCGACGACAGCAACACCCACCTCCTTCCTCTCCCCCTCCTCCACCTCACCAACCCCCACTTGGCCAGTGCGGTGTCCCAGCGAGACGACCTATCCTACCTGACTCCCCCCTCTCCATCCCCCTCTATGAAGAAATGTCCTCCTACGCAGAGGGTCAAGATCCTTCCAGTGTTCCCAAGCTGCCTGTATTTAATCCATGTTGTCTGTACAATATTGTCAAATGTGTATCATGTAGCTTTGTAAAACTGTGAGTTAATTCTTCTAAACTATTCTGAAGACGACTCCCTGATGTCAAAGCATCAAATTAAATATGGAAGGGTTGTATTTGCCCGCCCCCCTGAAATGAGATCTACTGTGAGAAAAATGGAAAATCTCAGCAAGAAGATTAATCAGTGCCAAAATGCTGTCGTGTTTAACATTGTGTATGAGTGAGAATCTGTGCCCAAAATATACAATATGTGTGTGTGTGTATATATATATATATATATATATATATATATATATATATATATATATATATATATATATACATATATATATATATGTATAAATATCACGTGAAAACCACTGTTGGAGTAAAAAAGATCTACTGAAGAGGATTGCAGTTTGCAATCGAAATATATAGATTCCCTATTTCCAGTGTTTTTTACTCCAACAGTGGTTTTCACATGATTGACAAATATGGGATTACATTTTTCACCTGTAAATATATATATATATATATATATGTATATATATGTACATATATATATATGTACATATACATATACATATATATACATATATATATATATACATACATACATACATACATATATAAGGTAGAACATCTTTATATTTACCAAGGGGTTAGGTTAAGTCAGGTCTCACATCTCCAATACTTAGCTTTTATCATTGAGTATTTTGAACCCCAGTTATAAATAGTGCAAATTTATAGTTATTTTGGCAGCAATTTTTAAAGAATTGAGACTGGCAAAAAAAAAATTGTGTGTTGTAAAGGTGTTTGCTGGTCTCTGAGCTGCAATTCTTACAAGTATCTTTGGTTAGCTCTTATTCTGAGTATTTCAGCCTCATATGTAAGTACATACATACATATACCAAGGCTTTTTTCCCCTTACAAGGGAGGTAGCCAAAAAGGAAAAGGCATAAAATCATTCCCACCCATTCCATCCCTGAATACACTCCACACCCCTCCACCCTCCCTCTCATCCCAGCACCTCCCGGATGATGGGTCATCCCTGCACCTTGTCCACTGCCCTGGGTCAGAAGCAGTGTCGCAAGACACAGCACATCCACAGCAAGGCCGCTTCATTAAATCAGCGATCCCCCCTCTCTGTCCCCCCATGCATAAAAGGAGAAAGGAGAAGACGGGGAGAAATCCCTTCGGGCTGCGTCAAATTTTGCTCACACATACTACCTCACCCCCCATCTCCCCGCCCATTCCACCTCATGTATCACAACATCATCCATATACAACCATTCTCCATTCACCCCGTCTTCTGTCCTCTCCTGTCCTTCCTCAACAGACATTCCCCTCTTCCCCTAAGCCCCCTTCACCCCATCCATCCATATGTAAGTACCTTAATATTAATGTTGGTAGTGATTTAAAAGATAGATGAGACTGGAAAGTCTTTATTGACGTACAAGCACAATTTTGAAATTTGGTTTAACCCTTAACCCCTTCGATACAACACCTACATAGGCGTCATGAGTAGCTAGTGGGTACGCGAGGATGCCGATGTCGGCGTCTTGATTATATATATTGTAGTTGTGCCTACGTGACCCCCATACTCTGTAAACTGGCTTCATCATATTTTCTATGGTTATCAAAATTCACAGGTGAAAGAGAACGAGCAATACAGAGGTAACTTTATTTTCTATAATGCGAGTATTATGACGCAACATCGCACGTCTGGAAGCAAATGCTGCCCATGAGATTTTGGCCTGTAATGAAGGGGTTAAATTCTTGTTGCATATGAAAAACCATTTCACTAGAAATAAAATACTTTTTTCTTCTATTCAGAATTTTTGGCTAGACTATTTTAACAAAAGGTGAGAATTAAGGGTGCTAATTTGTAAGGATTTTGGTAAACAATGTAAACAAAGAAGCCAGCTGGCCCCAGACAAACACGTGCGCTGCCTGTCATAAAGATGATGACATGACCCATTCTATCCAGTGTGGCTAATGCAAAAAATGGATTCACTATTACTGTTCAAAACTCCCACTATACAATCTTATGTGTCTACTGAAAACCACCAGGAAATAAACCTGTGAAAAATGCTACAAATCCAAATATTTGGATGAATGTTGGGAAAAGATAGTAGAAGAGGCACAAAAAGCAATTGATGAACAGGCAGCATCAAGACGGAGTCCATCAGAAAGCAACCAGGGAACAGACCATCAATGAACCCAGCGTTGCTACGAAAAAGTCACAACTGTATTGGATTCAATCCCAACAGAAACACCAACATTGAGTAACAACCCAGAAGTTGACTCCGCCAGAAATTCAACTTCAGCTCCAGAACCTGACCAGCCCCAGGATCACCCTGTTCCACCTGTAACCAAATATGCAGTCAGTAAACAAGCTAATACCAGTCTTGACCCCACAGGGTCGAGAACAGGCAATGCCCGGATCTTGTGATACTACAGGAAAGGAATATGCAAACACGGAATTAGTGGTAAAGGCTGCAAGTATAACCATCCTAAGCCATGCCCTAAGTTTGAGTGCATGGCCTTCAAGCCAAAAATTCCATAAATCAATCAATCAACCTAAGTTTGTGAACCACGGCCCGAGAGACGATCACGGCTGCAAAGAGGGCTGCCCAAACTACCATCCTATTTTGTGCCGAAACTCACTGCACAATAACGAATGTTTAAACGAATCTTGCAAATTTACTCGTATCAAGGGAACCAAGCGTCACCAACCTGAAACAAACGTTGATGCACAAAAAGGCACAACTAAATTACACAACACCACAAAAAACCCAAAGTGCCAGAACAACACATCTTATGGGGATAATAAAAAAAAATTAGACGTGCTCCGTGAAATGAAATCAGTCATGTCAAATCTGACCAAGATAGTAGAAGCCCAAAAAACAACCCTACAGAACCTAACCAAACCAGTAAATCAACAGTGTCTCACTCCGCAGCCAGCCACACTACCGGCACCCATTGCATTATAGTATGATTATACCTTTCCTTATGTAATCTTACATAGATACTGGATAGAGATAAGTAAATATATACAGGTTGAATCTCCCAAACTTGCCAATATAAGACCAGGCAACATCTAAAACTGCGTGTGTATTTTTACCTAGTATTCATCTTTGCATGCATGTACAGTCGTACCTCGGTACTCGACCATAATCCGTTCTGAGGTGGTGGTCGAGCACCGATTTGTTCGAACACCGAAACCAATTTTCCCCTTATCACTGTCTTTCTTTGGACCCATTATTAAGGGCTAGAGCAACACGAAAAAGTTTAAATCTGGGAAGAAATACTCGAACAAACTGCGTACGTCTTACTCCGCTGGCGGTCTGAGTCGAACTGACGCTTACCCGCTGTTCGAGCTAGTCGAGTACCGAAAATCTGTTCGAGGTCCGATGCATTTTCTACTCGAATTTTTTGGTCGAGCACCGATTTGGTCGAGTATAGAGGCGGTCGAGTACCGAGGTACGACTGTATATATATATATATATATATATATCATATATGTATACATATATGTATAAGTAAGTGGGTAGTGGAGTGGAAGGAGGTGTCATCAAGGTGGATGTGGATTAAGGTGAAGCTGGGAAAGGATATGTGGGTTTTTGTAAGTGTGTATGGGCCTGGTAGTGAGAAGAATGTAGAGGAAAGGGAGGCATTCTGGGTAGATATAAATGAGTGCATAGAGGGATTAGGGAGAAATGTCAATGTAGTTGTATTGGGAGACCTAAATGCTAGGGTAGGAAATGAACCAATTGATGAAGTGATTGGAAAGTATAGAGTTCGAGTCCAAAATCGTAGTGGAGAGTTGATGGTGGAGATGTATATATATATATATATATATATATATATATATATATATATATATATATATATATATATATGTGTATGTATACATATATGTATAAGTGGGTAGTGGAGTGGAAGGAGGTGTCATCAAGGTTGATGTGGATGATGGTGAAGCTGGGAAAGGAGATGTGGGTTTTTGTAAGTGCGTATGGGCCTGGTAGTGAGAAGAACGTAGAGGAAAGGGAGGCATTCTGGGTAGATATAAATGAGTGCATAGAGGGATTAGGGAGAAATGTCAATGTAGTTGTATTGGGAGACCTAAATGCTAAGGAAGGAAATGAACCAATTGACGGAGTGATTGGAAAGTATGGAGTTGTAGGCAAAAACCGTAATGGAGAGTGGATGGTGGAGATGTGTCTTGAAAGAGAGTTGATAGCAAATACAGTGTTTAAGAAGAAAGTCAAGCATAAGTACACATGGGAGAGGGTGGTGGATGGAAGGGTGGCAGATAGAGCATTAATGGACTATATAGTGGTGACCAAGAGTATGGTAGGAAGAGTTAAGGATGTACATGTTCTAAGGGGATAGAGTGGGGGAATATCAGATCATTTCCTGGTGGAAGATAAATTGAGAGTGGAGAATAGGTGGAGAAAGAGGAAAAGGGCAGAAGGTAGGGAGGTACTTAGAGTGAACTGCTTAAATGAAGAAAAAAAGGAGAATGAGTATAAGAAGAAGTTGAGAGAGGAGTGGGAGAGAGTAAAGGATAGAGTAGAACTAGGAGTGGAGGAGGAATGAGGATGGTTCAAGGAGGGAGTCATAAGGTGTGCAATGATGGTGTGTGGAACAAGGAGAGCAGGAGGAAATAGAAAGAAGGGTAGTGAGTGGTGGGATGAGGAAGCAAAGAAGGGTGTGGAAGAGAAGAAGCAGGCATTCATAGATTGGCGACAAATTAGGATGAGGGAATCGTATGAGAGGTAGAAAGTAAAGAGAAAGGAAGTTAAGCATAAGATAAAGGAAGCAAAGAGGAGAGCAGATGTGAAATGGGGAAAGAGTATGACAGAAAATTTTGAAAGTAATAAAAAGATGTTTTGGAAGGAAGTTAAAAGAGGAAGAGGAGGCGAATCAAGTAGAGAAGAAAAGGTAAAAGGTGCAGATGGAGATATGATAATGGAAGAGAAGGCAGTGAGAGGAAGGTGGGCAGAGTATTTTAGGGAGTTGCTAAATGTGAAGGAGGATAGGGAGGGAAAGGTAGTTGCAGTGGGAAGCGCTAAGAAAATGAGAGTGATGAGTGAGGAAAATGGAGGAGAAATAGGGAAGGATGAAGTGAAAGCAGCTGTTAAGATGATGAGAGCAGGTAAGGCACCTGGGTTGGATGGATGCCATGCAGAATGTCTGAAGAAGGGAGGTGCAGTTGTGGTGGACTGGCTGGTGAGGTTATCTAATGTTTATTTAAGAGAGGGTAGAGTGCCAGAAGACTGGAGGAGTGCCTGTATAGTTCTGCTTTACAAAGGAAAGGGGGACAAGTGTGAGTGTAGTAGTTACAGAGGGATCAGCTTGTTGAGTGTAGTTGGGAAGGCTTATGGAAGGGTCTTGAGTGAGAGGATTAGGAGAGGAACAGAGGGAGTAATTGGTGAGGAACAGTGTGGTTTTAGGACAGGTAGGGGATGTGTAGATCAGATCTTTGTGGTAAGATATGTGAGAAAGCTATAGGACAAGGTAAGGATGTTTTTGGGCTTTTTGTATCTGGAAAAGGCTTATGACAGGGTAGACAGGAAGGCACTGTGGGAGGTACTGCAGATATGTGGGATAGGAGGAAAGCTGTTAAGAGCAGTCAAGAGTTTTTATGAGAGTAGTAGAGCTTGCGTTAGGATTAGAAATGGAGAGAGTGAATGGTTTGAGGTAAAGATTGGACTTCGTCAGGGGTGTGTTATGTCGCCCTGGCTGTTCAATCTTTACATGGATGGGGTGGTGCAAGAGGTGAATGCAAGGGTAGTGGGTCAGGTGTTGGAGATGATTAAAGAAAATGGAGAAAAGAGGGAGGTGACCCAGTTGTTGTTTGCCGACGACACTGCGCTTGTAGCAGGATCAGAGGAGGGATTGAGGAAGTTAGTGACAGAGTTTGAGAAGGTGTGTGAAAGAAGGAAGCTGAAGATAAATGTGGGTAGAAGTAAGGTGATGAGATGTACAAGGGAAGAGAGTGACAGTAGGCTGGAAGTGAGCATTAAGGGTGAGAAATTGGAGGAAGTGGATAGTTTCAGATACTTGGGTGTGAATGTGACAGGAAAGGGAGGAGTGGGGGTGGAGGTAGAATGTAGATTGAGAGAAGCGAGTAAATGCCTTGGTGGATTAAAAAGTATAATGAGAAATAGACATCTGGGAATGGATGCTAAGAGGAGGTTATATGAAGGAGTGATTGTGCCAACAGCAATGTACGGGGCAGAAACATGGAACTTGAGAGAGGAATAGAGAAGGAGTTTAAATGTGTTTGAGATGAAATGTCTGAGAAGTATGATAGGGGTTACTAGGCTAGTTAGATTGAGAAATGAGGAGGTGAGGAGGAGAACAGGGGTGGAAAAGGAGCTGGGAGATAGTGTTGATGAAAGAGTATTAAGATGGTTTGGACACATGGAAAGAATGAGTGAAGAAAGATTAGTAAAAGAAGTGTGGAAGGCGGGGGTGGAAGGAGTGAATACGAGGGGGTGTCCTAGGGTGAGATGGATGGATGGGGTGAAAGGGGCTTTACAAAAGAGAGGAAGGATGGGAGAGGACAGAAGATAGGTGTGAATGGAGAAGGGTTGTGTATAGAGGAGGCTGTGATGCATGAGGTGGAGTGGGTGGGGTATGAGGGGTGAGGAAGTATGTATGAGAAAAAATTTGATGCAGCGCGAAGTGATTTCTCCCCGTCTTCTCCTTTTCTGCATGAGGGGGGGTCGCCGAATTTATGAAGCGGCCTTGCTGTGGATGTGCTGTGTCTTGCAACACTGCTTCTGACCCAGAGCAGTGGACAGGATGCAGGGATGACCTGTCATCCAGGAGGTGTCAAGATGGGAGGGAGGGAGGAGAGTGGAGGGGAGTGAAATATATGGGAAATGAATTGGGTGGGAGTGATTTCTGTCTTTTTCTTTTTGGCTACCCCCTGTGTAAGGGGGAAAAAGCCTTTGGTATATGTATGTGTATGTATGTATATATATATATACATATACCATATTTTCGGGCTTAAAATGCGCATCGGGTTATACTGCACACCCATGCACTTCGTTATCTCAGTACACAGATAGCGCGCACTGACGTATAACGCGCATGCCAGGAAAAGTCACTGGTGGCTAAAGCTCGTGAACTGCATGTATGCAACTCCTGCTTGCGTTGGTCCATTGTTTTGTGGGAAATTTGAGCCATGAAAAGTTTATTGAATACAAAATGTACATGAAACATTTCGGATTTTTACAGAAAATTTTTAATTTACTATCCTGAGGGAATAATTCATCTTACAAGTTTTTATCACCGTGTTCAAGTTTTTATCACCGTGTACAAGTTTTCATCGCCATGTAGCAACTATGTTTCGGTTCATAAGTGTCTTTACTGAAGTGACGTTTAGTTTAACAAACTCTCGCAAGAGGGTGTTTAGTGTAGGCTAGATTAGCAATAGAACTGTCATTCTCGGCCCTGATCTCGCATATTCCGGGTGAGCTAAAATGGCCAACGTTCATGATGTTGGTACCAGTGCTGTTTTACGGATCCCAAATATTTGCATAGACTACAATAATTAATGTTAGTAAAAATAAACCAATGAAATAACGGCGATTAATTACTTAGTATCATGTGAACGAGGTAACATGGAGAAGTATTTTTCATTGGCTAGAGCCACCGCTGGGAAATCTGTTGATTTGTCACTAAATTAAGTGTCAGTTTAGGCATCAATCAGCACACAACTAAGAAAAAGTCGGAACTACATGTACTGGTATATGACTCATGTTGTGCGTTGGTCCCTTATTACTTTGTAGCTTAAATAGTTTGTAGGAAATATGATCTAAAAAAAGTTTATTGGAAGTAAAATATACAGAAAAATTTCGGGATTTTTACAGAAAATTTTCATGTTATATCTTGAGGAAATAATTCGTCTCTACCATTTTTTATTTAATACTGAAACTACAGACTGTTTCGTTTTAGCTTTGAACCTACAATGACAGTGGTGAAATAGGACAGTCTCTCATCAAGGTGACGTTTAGTTAATATAACTCCCGAAAGAGGGTGTTGTAGTCAGGTGTTTGACACGAGTTTATGAACGGCCGCAATGGAATTTGTACCATACCTAAAGTGAAGCAACAAAGCCAACATAAAAATTCAAACTAGGATGCTGTGAACATGGGCAAATATCATGAATATTGATCATGTTTCATGGTGTTTAGGCCTATTTAAACATGAAAAATAAGATTCGATAGATACCTACCTATACCAAATATTTATATAGCGCATGCTGGCGTATTCTTTCATGTCACCATGGCTGTTCTTCTTGTTCTCACAGAACGTCACTGAGAAGTGTGCTGTCCCGACTTTGTGACGGCCAACATTGTCACATTGTTGTGAAAAAAATTACACACACAGCTGCAGAATTTGTATCGTAGGCCGTAGATAACGCGCACCCCCCATTTTTAGGCCCTTCCAATGGAAAAAAGTCGTGCACTATACGCCGGAAAATACTATATATATATATATATACATATATATATATATATAATATATATATATATATATATATAATATATATATATATATATATACACATACATACATATACATAGGAAGTGGGTGGGAAGAGGAAAGAGTGGAGTCTTAATCCGAGTTTATTCTTGAGTAGTTGTTCCCTAGACTGTCTGTCCGAGCAGTCCCGTCTCCCCAAGGAATGCCACGGCTGAAATGGGACTTTCCCACAAATCCTTTATGGAGTGTATGTTGTGTTGTTTGCATGCGTGATTGTGTATAATGCAGTCTTCCATGATGTGTTGAATAGTATGGGGTGAAGTGTTACATCCTGGGCATTTGTCCACAATGCAGTCATCCAGTCTCTTCTGGTAGCTTAGAAGGGCTGGGTGGTGGCCGCATTGCAGTCTGGCCAGGTGGACTCTGTCCTTTTGTGGGAGAGAGGATTCAGAGGGATGGATATCAGGGGGTCTGGCATGCAGCAATGTGTTGTCTTTTAGTGTGTTAATGGAGCAGTGAGTGATGTGATTATGAATATGTTTCCGGAGGCTGGTATTTGGTGGTTTTGGAGGAAGAGAAGAGAGTATTTGTGTGTGATATAGATATTTGGGTGTTTTTTTTTTTTTTTATTTGTTGGTGTGTGGATGTTCTGCCATGCAGTGTAGCGGATGTGCTGTGTTTGTGGAGGCTGTAGCAAGTGTTTGTGTGCCTCTCATGCCAAGGTGATCTTTGATTTTGAGGACTTTTGTTTCATAGTGTAGGTGGTCTGTAGGTGTTGTATATGTGCAGCCTGTAATTGTTTTTAATGCTTTGTTTTGTATCCTCTGAAGGGTATTGAGGTGTGTCTCACTGAGATTAGGTGCCCATGCTGGACTCGCATAATTCATCACTGAGCATATGCATTGTTTGTATATTTTAGTATTAGTTTGTTTTGTCCAAATGTTGTTCCAGTGATTGATTTAAATGTGTTGAGTCTAGGTATGCATTTATTTTTTATGTTTGTGATGTGTTGTTTAAATGACATGGATGTATCATATGTTACACCAAGATTTTTTTTTTTTTTTTGGGGGGCGGGGTGATATTAGAGTGTTGTTGATATAGAGTTGAGGAATGTATTTGTGTTCTTTTGTCCAGTTGAGTAGTTTTGCTACAAGCTTTTTCGAAAGAATAGTGCTACAGGGCTAGAAGTGGCATATATGTAAGTGTGTATGCCTTTCCTAGTGGATATTTACAGCACATATTACAGATGAATTTGTTGGGGCAGTTATGTACATATATACATATACCAAGGGCTTTTTCCCCCTTACAAGGGAGGTAGCTAAAGTCAAAGGGATGAATCCACTCCCATCCCACTTCATCCCTATATACTCCACTCCCATTCACCACCCCTCCTTCCCTCTTTCCTGGATGATAAGTCATCCCTGCACCTCACCCATTGCCCTGGGTCAGAAGCAATGCAGCAAAACACAGCACATCCACAACAAGGCCACTTAATTTAGTCGGTGACCCCCCCCCTTCCTCTCTATCCCCTCAAGCAGAAAAATAGAAGACGTGGAGAAATCTCTTTAGGCTGTGACAAAATATCATTCAAACATACTCCCTCACTCCCCCATCCCCCACCCACTCACATGCATTGCAGCAGCATCCATACACAACCATTCCCCACTCACCCCTATCTTCTGTCTTCTCCCTTCCTTCTTCAACAGATATCCCCCTCTTTCCAAATACCCCTTTTACCCCATCCATCCATCTCATCCTTGGTCACCCCCTCATGTTGACTCCATCCACCTCTGCCTTCCACACCTCTTTTACGAATCTTTCTTCACTCATTCTTTTCATGTGCCCAAACCATCCCAATACTCTTTCATCAACCCTATCTCCCAACTCCCTTTCCACCCCTACTCTCTTCACCTCCATGTTTCTCACTCTTTCCAATGTAGTAACTGGCTGGGTAGAGTGAGAAACATCTATATGGAAAACTGTATTTCTTCACATCCTTTCAACATGTGGTCTTGCTAACTTCCATGGCCTCTGAAACCCCTCCCATCTTTTAATCAGATCTTTTCTATCAATGCAATCTATCCCCTTTAGTGATTTGAACACTATAAGCATGTCACCTCTTTCTCTTCCATCTTTCAGACTTGGCAGATTCAGTACCTTTAATCTTTCCTCATATTGTTTATCTGTCAGGCAGGAGACCAGTTTGGTTGCTACCCTTTGTATTCTCTCAATCTTGCTTATATCCCTTACTCTGTGAAGGAACCATATTACTGGTGCATATTCCAGTCTTGGACGTATCAGAATTTCAATGAGTTTTTTCGTCATGTCTTCATTCATATACTGGAATCCCACTTTAATCTTCTGCAGTGGCCCATATGTCTCTCCCACAATCCTACTATGTCTGTCACAGGATGTCTTTTATCAAGACTTTCAAGTCTTTCTCCTCTTTTGATTTTGTAATGTGCCAGTAACCCAAGATTGGGGGTCTGATGTAGTTTTAGGAATCCACCGAAAGGCTGTCTGATTCACCCAAAGGATCTTGAGGGGTGGTGTATTGAATCATGGGACTCGGGAGAGCCTCAGTAATGTTTCTGGTGTGACTGAGAAGGAACTATGGGAGATTTAGTTGTTGTTGTTGTTGTCATCCCCTGGACTAGCTGGGCAAACAGTCCCATCTCCCTGAGGAATTCCACAGCTGGAATGGTGTTTTCCCACAAATTCCTTATAGAGTATATTTTGTGTTGTTGGTGAGCATGATTGTGTACAATGTAGTCCTCTATAATGGGTTGTATGGAGTGAAGTGTTACATCCTGGACAATTATCTGTGATGCTGTCATCCAGGTGGACTTTCACTTTAACCAATTCGGTACAATGATGGCTATACAGGTGTCATGAAACATGAGTGGGTACATAAGGATGCCAGCATCGACATCTTGATTATATATACAGTACTACCTCTCATTAACGGACTAAAAAGGGGGTAACGGTGGCCGTTGATGTGAATAATCCGTTGATTTGGTGTTGGTTTTGGGTGGCTTAGTGATTGCACGCACTAAACAACAACAGCGAAAACATCGCAAACACAGCTAATTAACGTCTGTTAATGAGAGGTCTCGCTGTATATATATATATATAATATATATATATATATATATATATATATATATATATATATATATATATATATATATATATATATATATATATATATATATATACATATATATATTTTAGTAGCCCATGAGTTATCCCTGGACTATGTGAACTGGTTTGATCACATTTTATGTGTTTATTACTCAGAGTAAAAGAGAACGAGTAATAGATCAGTGACTTTATATTTTATAATGTGAGTAATGTGATGTAGGGTACATATGGGAGCCAATGCTGCACACAAGAATTTGACTTGTACTGAAGTGGTTAAGGTAGAGAATATTCAGAGGGATGGATGTCAGGGGGTCTAGCAACTCATTGCTACATGCCAGATTTTGTTGAAAAAATGTGTCTGTTTTGATTTACTATCCTTAGTAAGGGTTCTTGATTGGGAATCCATGTGAGCATGGACTTCTGGTGTGGGAGTCTGTGATGTTGCTGTGGTTACTGTGGAGGGTTTTGCTGATGAAGTAGAAGAGGGTTTTGTTGAAGATGTAATGGAATACTTTGTTAAAAGTGGGGTAGAGGGGTTTGTTGAAGATGTAGTGGAAGGTTCAACTGACCAATTTTACAAAAAAGAGAACTTGTTCTGGACTGCAACAGCAGGGGCAGGATTCTCATAGGAACAGGGGGGGGAAACAATTGGTGCTTGAGAAAGCCAGGAAGGTGCCTTAAATGTATTTGATGGAGTGGAGGGAGGAGGCATATGTCTTTGCCCCACCATCCGTCTAAAATGAAGTTCTCACTTGGCACTACCATGACTAATGAACTGAAAATCAGCCAGTTGAAGAATGTCTTGTTCAAGATGGTACTTTTTGCATTGTTGAGAGTGTATTGGGTGAGCTTCTCTACAATGGATGCAATAACATTCTGATTCACAGTCAAGAGTAAGGTGTGAGTTGAGGACAGAGCAGTGACCTTATCGGGGACTAGTTGTACAAGTCTTCCTTCCATTACAGACCTCATAACACTGGTGACACTGTAAAGGATTCTCGATGAAAGCTTTTACTGTGAGAGAAGGAGGACCAGTATTCACTTGTACATGGAGTGGTTGGTAAGTGTGGAGTTCCAGGAAAAAATTATAGACTTGGAGAGTTGGTGATGTGTCTAGAAGGAGAGTTGATCATAGCAAATTCAGTGTTTAGGAAGAAAGTCAAGCTTTTACACATGGGAGAGGATGGTGGATGGAACAGTGGTAGGTAGAGTATTAGTGGATTACATAGTGGTGACCAGGAGTATTGTAGGAAGAGTTAGCCACTTCAGTACGAGTCAAATTTTCACACGCACAGTATCGGCTGCCATATGTACAATTCATCACACTTCTCACATTTTGAAATATAAAGTACATACATATACCAAAGGCTTTTTCCCCCTACATAGGGGGTAGCCAAAAAGAAAAAGGCATAGAAACCACTCCCACCCATTCCATTTCCTATATGTTCCACTCCCCTCCACCCTCCTCCCTCCCTCTTATCTTGGCACCTCCTGGTGCTGTATTACCTGTTCTCCTTTATCCTGAGTAATTATAATCACAGAAAACATGATCAAACCAGTTCACAGAGTTTTGGGTAACTCATGTACAACTACAAAAACAAATGTCTAATCAAGATGCTGACACTGGCATCCATGTGTACCCACACATGCCTCATGACGCCTATGTAGGTGTCATCATACCAAAGTGGTTAAGGATAGACATGTTCTAAGGGGAGAGAGTGGGGAATTATCAGATAATTTTTTGGTGGAAGGTAAGTTGAAAGTGGAGGATAGATGGAGAAAGTGGGGTGCTTAAAGTGAACTACTTAAAATGAAAAACAAAAGGAGTACAAGAAGTTGAGAGAGGAGTGGGAGGTAGTGAAGGATAGAGTAGAACTAGGAGTTGTGGAGGAATGGGGATAGTTCAAGGAGGGAGTCACAAGGTGTGCAAAGATGTGTGCGGAATAAGGAGGATGGGAGGAAATAGAAGTAAGGGTAGTGAGTGGTGGGATGAGGAAGCAAAGAAGGTTGTAGAAGAGAAGAAGTGAGCTTCCACAGATTGTTTACAAAATAGGATGAATCATATGAGAGGTACAAAGAAAAGAGAAGAGAATTAAAGCATAAGATAAAAGGCAAAGAGGAAAGCAGATGTAAAATGGGGTAAGAGTTTGACAGAAAATTTTGAAAGTAATAAAAAAGATGTTTTGGAAAGAAATTAAGGGAGCAGGTGAGTCAAATAGAGAAGAAAAGGTAAAAGGTGCAGATGGAGAGATTATAATGGAAGAGAGGGCAGAAAGAGGAAGATGGTCAGAGTGTGAGATCTGTCCAGAAAGTATCCCCAATAGGGGTATTGGCTGCATGTTACTGTGGCAAAGTAACATGCAGTTGATACTTTAGGGTCTATATGGGGTGCCCCTACAGACCAGAGCCACACATAATTTTGTCTGTGATGGAGGAAGACTCTGATCATAGAAAAATTATGACACTTTTGTTATAATGCGACTGTCCCTCCATTATGCTGTCCCCCAACCCCTTGTTACTGTCCTGTACCATTTCTCTGAATATTCATTTCCTTTTTTTTTTGCCTACCCTGTGGTGGTGGATAAGAGTGCTACCGCCAAGTCTTCCCACTTGAGTCGTAAGAGGCGACAAAAAACGAGACGGGATAGGACAAGGAATCCTACCTGTAGCTCCACAGGGGACACCCCTAAAAAAAGTAAAGGCATAAGAAAGTCTAGGAGTTTTCCAACCAGTACCCTAAGGTTTGGGTCCTTTAATGTGCGTGGATGTAGTACAGATGAGGGTAAAAGGGAAGAGATAGGCAGTATGTTTGTGAGAAGAAAGATGGATGTGGCTGTTGTCGGTGTTGTTCCATTCTGGATGGATGTGTTGGCACTGAGTGAAACTTAAGTTGAAAGGGAGGGGCAAGTGTAGTGGGAAGGTTCTCAGGAGTGAAGAAGGGATGAGGGAGAGAAGGGGTGGCTATACTAGTAAGTGAAGAGATAGGTAAGCATGTAGTGGAGTGGCAGGAGGTTTCTTCAAGGTTGATGTGGATGAAGGTGAAGCTGGGAAGGGAGATGTGGGTCTTCGTAAGTGGGTATGGGCCTGGTAGTGAGAAGAGCATAGAGGAAAGGGAGGCTTTTTGGATAGATTTAAATGAGTGCAAAGAGGGATTAGGAAGAAATGTCAATGTAGTTGTATTGGGAGACCTTAATGCTAGTGTAGGAAATAAACCAATAGATGGAGTGATTGGGAAGTATGGAGTTCCAGGAAAGAATCATAGTGGAGAGTTGATGTGTCTAGAGAGTTGATGATAGCAAATACAGTGTTTAGGAAGAAATTCAAGCATAAGTACACATGAGAGAGGGTGGTGGATGGAAGGGTGGTAGATAGAGCATTAATGGAGTATGGTAGGAAGAGTTAAGGATGTACATGTCCTAAGGGGAGAGAGTGGGCAAATATCAGATTATTTTCTGGTGGAAGGTAAATTGAGAGTGGAGAAAGAGGAAAAGGGCAGAAGGTAGGGAGGTACTTAGAGTGAACTGCTTAAATGAGAAAGAAAAAGAGAAGGAGTATGAGAAGCTGAGAGAGGAGTGGGAGGTAGTGAAGGATAGAGTAGAACTAGGAGTGGAGGAGGAATGGGGATGGTTCAAGGAGGGAGTCATAAGGTCTGCAATGATGGTGTGTGGAACAAGGAGGACGGGAGGAAATAGAAGGAAGGGTAGTGAGTGGTAGGATGAGGAAGCAAAGAAGGGTGTAGAAGAGAAGTAGGCTTTCATAGATTGGCTACAAATTAGGACGAGGGAATCATATGAGAGTCACAAGGTAAAGAGATGAGAAGTAAAGCATAAGATTAAGGAGGGAAAGAGGAGAGCAGATGTGAAATGGGGTAAGGGTGTGACAGAATTTTTTTAAAGTAATAAAAAAAATTTTTTGGAAAGAAATTAAAAGAGAAAGAGCAGGCAAATCAAGTAGAGAAGAAAAAGTAAAAGGTGCAGATGGAGAGATGATAATGGAAGAGAAGGCAGTGAGAGGAAGGTGGGCAGAGTATTTTAGAGAGTTGCTAAATGTGAAGGAGGATAGGGAGGGAAAGGTAGTTGCAGTGGGAAGTGCTAAGAAAATGACAGTGATGAGTGAGGAAAATGGGGGAGAAATAAGGAAAGCAGCTGTTAAGATGATGAGAGCAGGTAAGGCACCTGGGTTGGATGGATGCCATGCAGAATGTCTGAAAAAAGGAGGTACAGTGATGGTGGACTGGCTGGTGAGGTTATTTAATGTTTGATTAAGAGAGAGTAGAGTGCTGGAGGACTGGAGGAGTGCATGTATAGTTCCACTTTACAAGAGAAAGGGGGACAAATGTGAGTGTAGTAGTTTCAGAGGGATCAGCTTGTTGAGTGTAGTTGGGAAGGCTTATGGGAGGTCTTAATTGAGAGGATTAGGAGAGGAACAGAGGGAGTAATTGGTGAGGAACAGTGTGGTTTTAGGACAGATAGGGGTTGTGTAGATCAGATTTTTGTGGTAAGACAGATATGTGAGAAAGCTATAGGAAAAGGTAAGGATTTTTTTTGGTTTTAATGAATTTGGAAAAGGCTTATGACAGGGTAGACAGGAAGGCACTGTGGGAGGTATTGCAGATATATGGGATAGGAGGAAAGCTGTTAAGAGCAGTTAAGAGTTTTTACGAGAGGAGTAGGGCTTGTGTTAGGATTAGAAATGGAGAGAGTGAATGGTTTGAGGTAAAGGTGGGACTTCATCAAGGATATGTTATATTGCCCTGGCTGTTCAATCTTTACATGGATGGGGTGATGTGAGAGGTGAATGCAAGGGTAGTGGGTAGGGGGCTGGAGATAGTTAAAAAAAATGGATAAAAGTGGGGGATAAGCCAATTGTTGTTTGCTGATGACACTGTGCTTGTAGCAGGATCAGAGGAGGGATTGAGGAAGTTAGTGACAGAGTTTGAGAAGGTATGTGAAAGAAGGAAGTTGAAGAAAAATGTGAGTAAAAGTAAGGTGATGAGATGTACAGGGGGAGAGAGTGGCAGCTGGCTGGAAGTGAGTATTAAGGGAAAGAGACTGGAAGAAGTGGATAGGTTTAGATACTTGGGTGCGAATGTGGCAGGAAAGGGAGTGGAGGTGGAGGTAGAATGTAGATTGAGAGAAGTGAGTAAATGCCTTGGGGGATTAACCTCTTCACTCCGGGGCACATCGCACGTCTGGCAGCATTAGCTGCCCGACGTGCGATGTTGCATCATAATAATCGCATTATAAAAAATAAAGTCAGTGCTTAATCGTTCGTTCTCTTTCACCCATGAATTTTGATAACCATAGAAAATATGATGAAGCCAGTTTAGAGAGAATGGAGGTTATGTAGGTACGACTACAATAAATATAATCAAGACGCCGACGTCGGCATCATCACGTACCCACTTGTTCCTCATGATGCCTACGTAGGTGTGACCGTATGGAAATGGTTAAAAAGTGTAATGAGAAATAGACATTTGGGAATGGATGCTAAAAGGAGATTGTATGAAGGAGTGATTGTGCCAACAGCACTGTATGGGGCAGAAACATGGAATATAAGAGAGGAAGAGAGAAAGAGCTTGAATGTGTTTGAGATGAAATGCCCAAGAAGTATGATAGTGGTCACTAGGCTAGATAGAGTGAGAGATGAGGAGGTGAGGAGGAGAACAGGGGTGGAAAGGGAGTTGGGAGATAAGATTGATGAAAGAGTATTGGAATAGTTTGGACATGGAAAGAATAAGTGAAGAAAGATTAGTAAAAGAGGTGTGGAAGTCAGAGGCGGAAGGAGTGAATATGAGGGGGCGACCTAGGATGAAATGGATGGATGGGATAAAAGGGGCGTTGGGAAAGAGAGGAATGTCTGTTGAGGAAGGACAGAAGATAGGGGTGAATGGAGAAGGGTGGTGTATGGATGATGCTATGATGCATGAGGGGGAGTGGGTGGGGGATGAGGGAGTTTGTATGAGAAATGAATTGACACAGCCCAAAGGGATTTCTCCCTGTCTTCTCATTTTCTGCATGAGAAGGGTTGCCGAATTAATGAAGTGGCCTTGCTGTGGATGTGCTGTGTCTTGCAACACCGCTTTTGACCCAGGGCAGTGGAAAAGATGCAAGGATGACCCGTCATCCAGGAGGTGCCAAGATAAGAGGGAGGGGAGTGGAGTATGTAGGGGATGGAATGGGTGGGAGCAGTTTCTATGCCTTTTTTCTTTTGGCTACCTCCCATGTAAGGAGGGGAAAAGCCTTTGGTATATGTATGTATTTACCTAGTTGTATTTTGTGGGAGAAGAGTATGCTCATAGAGACCTGCAGTTGTATCTTTCTGCATCCAGTTCTTTCTTAAAGTTATATATAGTTTTAGCACTCACTGTTTTCTCTTTCAATTTATTCCACACTCTATGTGGAAAGCTATTCTTTTTCAGATCTCTTCTGTAACTGTCCTTCTTAAGTTTCTTCTTGTGTCCCCTTGTATTTCTTGTCCCATTTAAGTAGATCATCCCTGTCAAGGATTTTCATCCCTTTCATAATTCTATAGATGGTTATGAAGTCGCCTCTTTCTTTTCTTTGCTCCAGAGTTAATAAGTTTAGTTTGTCAAATATTTGTATGTATGTCAACATGCTAAGTGTTGGTGCCATCTTTGTTAGTGCTCTTTGAATTCTTTCTAGTTTCTTTATGTTTTTTATTGTACTGGGTATTCATAGTGACACTGCATACTCTTAAATTGGATGAATATTTGCAGAACTGGTCATGCAATCCTAACAGAACTTGGTGGACAGTGACAGAAGACCGTACTACATATGCATGAGCAGCTATACTCCCATGTGACACTATTTACCCTCCACACATAGTTGAGTGAATGTGTACTCATTGACTGTTGCATTGACAATGTCTGAGTAAGTAGCCTTTGTTTCTGGGTCATAGCTGTAGACCTATGATTTATCTCCGGTTATTACTTGTTTCAGGAAATCTGGGTCATTTGTAGCAGCTTGAAGCATGTCCTATGAATTTTCAGCATGAATTTCATTCTGCTCATGGGTCAGGAGACGCGTGATGAATTTTGCCACCACGCGATGGTCAAACAATACACATCTTTACTAAACCATTTCTGGTGGGTAAATGAGGTGTCACATCGTAGTATGACTGCTGAGGCATACACAATAGGATCTTCTGTCAGTGTCCACCAAGTTCTGTTAAGATCACATGGCCTGTTCTGCAAATATTCATAATGGCTGGATACTTTCTGGACAAACATCATATTTTAGGGAGTTGCTAAATATGAAGGAGGATAGGGAGGGAAAGGTAGTTGCAGTGGGAAGCACTAAGAAAATAACAGTGATGAGTAAGGAAAATGGAAGATAGGGTTGATGAAAGAGTATTGGGATGGTTTGGACACATGGAAGGAATGAGTGAAGAAAGATTAGTAAGAGAGGTGCGGAAGGCAAAGGTGGAGGGAGTGAACATGAGAGGGCAGCCAAGGATGGGGTAAAAGGGACTTTGGGAAAGAGGGGAATGTCTGTTGAGGAAGGATGGGAGAGGACAGAAGGTTGGGGGAAAGAGCCTTTGGTATATATAAATGTATGTACAGGGACAGGAGGAAAGCTTTTGGGAGCTGTCAAGAGTTTTTATGAGAGTAGTAGAGCTTGTGTCAGGATTAGAAATGGAGAGAGTGAGTGGTTTGAAGTAAAGGTGGGACTTCGTCAAGGATGCGTTATGTCGCCCTGGCTGTTCAACTTATACATGGATGGGGTGGTGCGAGAGGTGAATGCTAGGGTAGTGGGTCAGGGATTGGAGATGGTTAAAGAAAATGGAGAAAAGTGGGAGGTGAGCCAGCTGTTGTTTGCGGACGACACTGCGCTTGTGGCAGGGTCGGAGGAGGGATTGAGGAAGCTGGTGGCAGAGTTTGGGAGAGTATGTGATAGAAGAAAGCTAAAGATAAATGTGGGTAAAAGTAAGGTGATGAGATGTACAAGGGGTGAAAGTGGCAGACTGGAAGTGAACATTAAGGGAGAGCGACTGGAGGAAGTGGATAGTTTTAGATACTTGGGTGCAAGTGTTGCAGGAAAAGGTGGAGTGAAGGTGGAGGTAGAATGTAGATTGAGAGAAGCGAGTAAATGCCTTGGTGGATTAAAGAGTGTAATGAGGAATAGACATTTGGGAATGGATGCGAAGAGGGGACTGTATGAAGGAGTGATTGTGCCAACAGCACTGTATGGGGCAGAAACGTGGAACATAAGAGAAGAAGAGAGAAGGAGTTTGAATGTGTTTGAGATGAGGTGTCTGAGAAGTATGGTGGGGGTTACTAGGCTGGATAGAGTGAGAAATGAGGAGGTGAGGAGGAGAACAGGGGTGAAAAAGGATTTGGGAGATAGGGTTGATGAAAGAATATTAGGATGGTTTGGACACATGGAAAGAATGAGTGAAGAAAGACTAGTAAAAGAGGTATGGAAGGCAGATGTGGAGGGAGTGAACATGAGGGGACGTCCTAGGATGAGGTGGATGGATGGGGTGAAGGGGGCTTTGGGGAAGAGGGGAGTGTCTGTTGAGGAAGGAAGGGAGAGGACGGAAGACAGAGGTGAGTGAAGAATGGTTGTATATGGATAATGTTGTGATTGCATGAGGAGGGATGGGCGGGGGGGTGGGGGGGTAGTATGTGTGAGTAAATTTTGACGCAGCCTGAAGGGATTTCTCCCCGTCCTCTCCTTATATGCAAGGGGGGACGGAGAGGGGGTTCGCCGATTAAATGAAGCGGCCTTGCTGTGGATGTGCTGTGTCTTGCGACACTGCTTCTGACCCAGGGCGGTGGGCAGGGTGCAGGGATGACCCGTCATCCAGGAGGTGCTCAGATGAGAGGGAGGGTGGGAGGGGTGTGGAGTGTATTTAGGGATGAAATGGGTGGGAGTGTTTTTATGCCTTTCCCTTTTTGGCTACCTCCCTTGTAAGGGGGAAAAAGCCTTGGTATATGTATATATGTATGTATGTATGTACAGGGGAATATGAACCATAGAATTGTGTAGATGATCATGTTCCTATTTTCTTATTTTTGTCACTTGTTGAACATTATCTGTACATAGTTTATATTTGTAAGAATTCATATAGGTCTTGGTTGTAGATACACCCATTGCAGTAATTAGCTGTTTGGTGTGGTTTGATTTATTCTAAAATTCCATCTGAAGGGTACGGTAGATGGGAGAGCGTCATGGCCTGTGTTGAATCCCTATCTTGGATCATCTCCACCATATTACTTCAGGTTATATGTAGGGAGCAATCCAGTGTCTCCCTCTAGATACTTAGCAGCATGGATAAAGTTACCTCATTTTTCCTCATAGTATGCCACAAACCAGTAAGGTGTCGGGGTGTGGTGAACATTGGGAGCACGTTGTTCAGCATGATCAAAGAGGTTGGAACAATAATCATTCTGTCAACTACATTAATTGAACAATCTCAACAACTAGGTTGTTATCTATAAGGTGTAGGGGATTTATTACCTCATACAGCAATCCCTTCTTATTCATGAGGGTTATGTTTTATTTTGCTCCTTGTTATTAACCTTATTATGTTGCTATTAATATGAACATTATTATTATAACATTGTTGAAGATGTAGTACACTAAAGGAAAAACCAGACACCAAAATAAACTTTATTTTCACTACATCTGGTGTCAATCACAAAAATATATAATGGTTATGCACAGTATGTGAATATGTTTTACTGAGTATTTGCCAGATGTTGATGGCTGTTTCCTGTGTAGGGATGCTGGGTTGCTTCTTGGAGAAATACATGGTTAATAGAAGCTGTTCCCTTTCACACTTCAGCTCTTTCATAATTTCTTTTTAGGGAGCATATACAGCTCCAAACCCAGTCTTTATTTTATAGCCCTGTCAAGTGATGGGTCATGATTAGGGAGATGGCGTTCTTCATGCTTCTTTGTATTTCTCCTAATTTGTCCAATGTCCACACTTGCGGTGTTCCCTCCTTTTGTGTTTATTCTTCTTCCTCCTCTGCCTCTTCTCTCAGTAATTCTTAAAATTCTTCTTCTGTTAGATCTTCCCCTGTGTGGCCCTGCAGTTCATTTTACAAATTTCATGATCTTGCATGTCAGAAAACCCTTCACTGCTGACAAGCCAAGCCAAGTTTTTTATCTTGAAAACTTCAGCATCAGCAATTGGTAAGCCAGGAAACTCATTGACAACTAAAGGCCACAGTTTTTTCCAGCAAGAGTTAACTCATTTTGAAGAGAGTTCATCATGGCACACATCACTACGGCCATGCAGTCTGCTATGTTGTATTTCTTCCACCACATTCTGATATCCACCCCCATCCTCATCAATGGCTTTTAGCAATGTTGAAAAGTTGTGGGACACATATTTTGCTTTCAGCACAGCTATGACACCCTGATCCATGGCCTGAATTAGTGAAGTGGTGTTCTTTGGAAGAAATTCTACACATATGTTGGGATGTGCAAATTTGAGCAAGTCGGGGTGGCCTGGCCAGTTATCAACCAGCAGTAACACTTTGAATTCTAGCCCCTCTGCCCTCAAGTATCTTTCTACTTCATGAACAAAGTAGTCACTGAACAGAATAGCCATCAACCAAGCTTTTTTATTGACTTGATAGAACACTGGCAGTTGGTTCAAATCCTTCCCTGTAAGTCCACAGGGCCTCTTCATTCTGTAGAGTAACATGAGTTTAATCATGTGTCCAGCTGCATTACCACACAATAACAAGGATATTCTGTCTTTTTCTGCTTTGAACCCAGGTGCCTTCTTCTCCTCTGAAGAAATGAATGTTCTGCTAGGCATTTTCTTCCACCAGAATCTTGTTTCATCTGCATTAAACACTTGTTCTGGCAGATATTGTTGGTCCTATATCAGCTTCTCCAGTTCTGCCAGATACACTTCTGCCACCACATGATCAGCTGATGTGGACTTACCCTGTTATTCTCAGATTGTGCTGTGCAAATCTTTTCTTACAATTTTCAAACCATCCCTTGCTGGCTACAAAAGGTTGTTTTTCTTCACATTTCTTACTGAAATATTTTTACATTTTCTTAGCCTTCTCTCTTATGGGAATTGTCTCTAATGGAATATGTCAACAGTTCAGGTCTTAAAGCCAGACACCCATTAAACTCCGATGACAAGATTCTTGTCATTTTGTCAAATAAAACAAAAAATCATAAAACACCAAAATGTTTGATCAAACACCAGAAAAATATGACGTCAGTCCTCGCTTCGCAAAGCGAGGACTGACGTCATATTTTTCTGACCTATAAGTTGAAAATGATGTTTTATGCAAGCAGGTATTTTATTAAATGTGGCAAGATATGGGTAATACCTCTACATTTTCCTAGATCAATTATATTCTTTATGTTTTTTAAGAATAGTAACACAGGCACACCTCTTACATGTGTGGCTTAACCCATTCAACTCCGATGACAAGATTCTTGTCCTTTGGTCAAATAAAACAAAAAATCATAAAACACCAAAATGTTTGACCAAACACCAGAAAAATATGAAGTCAGTCCTCGCTTCGCTCGCGAGCAGGACTGACTTCATATTTTTCTGGTGTTTGGTCAAACATTTTGGTGTTTTATGATTTTTTGTTTTATTTGACCAAAGGACAAGAATCTTGTCATCGGAGTTGAATGGGTTAAGGGAGTTGCATTGCTTCATAGAGTAGGTGAAATTAAATTTTCAAATATGTATTTAATAAACTTAGGTATTACCCTTTACATTAGTGTATAATTCCTCAGTGAAGATATAATGAAGCTTTAATTACTTAATGGAAAATCCTTCTACATTTAGCTTGGTATGAAATGAAAGCTTATAGTCTGAGGAACAAAAATTATTGAATACATTTTATCAAACTAATACCTCTGATTTTTGATTAGTTTGTTTCTCTGAATAATTAAGAAGTGCTGCAAAATTCAGGTTTTATATAAAACAAAAACAAAAAAATCAAATTGCTTTTATTTTTCACTGTAGAAAATAAAGAGCGTATGTTTTCTTTCAAATGAAACAAAAATTACAAAAATCCATAAAGAACAACTGAAGATATTACATTAAAAATAATTATAATAAATAAACTTTACAGGATGGGGGATTTTAATTTCCGAGACCATTTGTTTGATGGTTGTGATGTATAGCAAATCTCCAATTTCCTCTTCTTTGCTGATGGGGTGTGAAGTGAGGGTGAGTAGTGTGGTGTGGGTGGAGGTGCAAGGTGGGTGTGGCTAGTATATGCTTGTGGAGTACTGGGTGCAGCTGTGTTGCTTTCCTACTCTTTTTTTTTTTTCCTTGTTTCTTTTTCAGGCACTCATGGGCCCCCTCTATATTCTGCTGCTTTACTCTCTTGTTTCTTGTTAATTTTCCCATGATCACAGCAACAATATAGGGCAGGGAATCAAAATTGTGGTGTACAGTGAGAGTACCAGGAGTGACGTCACCTTTGACCTTTTAAAGAGTACTGATGCCCTGTCCACTGTCTTTGTGGGGTATGCTGGTGGGACGAGTTGCCAAATATCTCCATAAACACAATTCTGTAGCAAAAAATGAAATAGCTATAGAAATGTTGATTCTATTTGAATATACATAATGTTTTTTATGCATGGGGTTGCCAGAAGTTGCCAATATTTTATCTATTTTATTCTGTATAAAAAGATAAACAAAATATAGCTGTATAAATTTGTATGAGTGTTGGCACCATCATAGAGATTATTTTGAAATATTTACCTAAAATTTGCTCATGTACCAGGATTTTTCAAATGATAGCTGGTGACGCTCCCTTAAATGATGTGACTTGCATCATCACTTATTTAAGTCAGTAGTGAGATGAACTGAATAAACCTTCCTTGAGTTGTTGATGTCTTGTGAGCCCAAACATGGAATGTTATGGATTTATACTAAGATATGTTGTGGCCAGCTGGGCCATTGCCCATTTCCAAATCTTGTGACATGGTGAAAAGCTGTAGCAAAATTTGAGTGATTGTGGCTGTGGCGGAATGAGTACGCATGTAGCTACAGGATGAGTTTCACCTCAGTTCTAATGAAAAGAATGGAATATATGATGACACCATATCTGTTAGTGTTTCTTCCTATTTGTATTAGGGCATGGCATGTACAAAGGGCCTGTTTAGGTATAAAATTGAGTATGAAATGGTTTGTGTACAAAACATCCACCATCTTATTTGAATATATTGCACACTTTCAGAGTTGGATGTCAGTATTACAATTACATTTTTCTTTTTTTCAGGATGTGGGTAAATATCACCACTTCTTTGGAGGAGCTATCTGTAGATTCCTTACGTGTCATACAATGAACAGGACCCAGTGTGATATCTGTGGCATAGTTATATAACTAGTCATCTTATATATCACATGATGGCCCACACTGGAGAGAAGCCTTTCCAGTGTGACCTGTGTGGTTCTGCCTTCTCACAAAAGGGTTCTCTCAAAAAGCATATGACGAGCCACACAGAAGAGAACCTTTTCCAATGTGACTTATGCAATGTAACTTTCTCACAAAAGAATCACTTCAAGTTTCATATGATAACCCACACTGGAGAAAAGCCATTCCAGTGTGACCTGTGTGATCAAGTTTTCACACAAGACATTCACCTCAGAAATCACTTGGTGGAGCACACAGAAGAGAAGCCTTTTCAGTGTGAGCAGTGTGATTCTGCTTTCTCGAAAAAGAATGGTCTCGCAAGGCATAGAAAGATGCACACAAGAGAGAAGCCCTTTCAGTGTGACCTGTGTGATTCTGCTTTCTATCGAAAGGCTGCTCTCACTAAGCACATAAGGACCCACACAGGAGAAAAGCCTTATCATTGTAGCCTGTGCAATAAATCTTTCCCACGAAAGAATAACCTCAAATATCATGTGATGGTCCATACAGGAGAGAAGCCTTTCCAGTGTGACATTTGTGATTATGGTTTCTCACATAAGGGTAATCTCACAAAGCATATGAGGACCCACACAGGAGAGAAGCCTTTCCAGTGTGGCCTCTGCGACAAATCTTTCTCGCAAAATAATCACCTCAAAGATCACATAATGATCCACACAGGAGAGAAACCTTTCCAGTGTCACCTGTGCAATTCTGCTTTCTCAAGAAAAGGTTATCTCACAAACCATATGAGGACTCACACAGGAGAGAAGCCTTTCCAGTGTGATCTGTGTGAAAAAGGTTTCTCACAAAAGGGTCGTCTCACATTGCATATGAGGACCCACACAGGAGAGAAGCCTTTCCAATGTGACCTGTGTGATTGTGCTTTCTCAGAAGAGTGTCATCTCAAACAACATATGAAGACCCACACAAGTGATTAAAGAGAAAGGTAACTTAGGGACATAGTGGATAAAAAAAAAATGCATTGTGATCTATGGCATTAAAGAGAAGCATGATGTTCCTAGATATCAGAGGGAAAAGGAGGAGAAAGAGATCGCTAAGGAAATTTTGAAAAAATTACAAGCGGAAGGACAGGGTTTAGATAGGGAAATCAGGTAGACTTATAGAGTGGTTAGATACTCAAAAGAAAAACAATACAGGCCACTGAAAGTAAAGCTTAGATCACAAACAATTGCAGAGGAAGTACTATCCAGAACAACGAAATTAGCAAATAGTGAACAATACAAAAATGTATGGATAAAAAAAGAAATGGGTGAAGAAGAAAAAGAACTTAGAAACTAAGCAAATGGAGAAAAAAAAAATGAAACTGAAAAGAATGATTTTTTTTTGAGAGAGAGAGAGTGGTGGACCTGCTATTCTCCCTGCAGGGAGAAGAATAGAACAAGTAACCAAATTTTCGTACCTGCGAAGCGTATTGACAGAAGATTGTAGATGTGAAAAGAAATAAAATCAAGGATAGCGATAGCTAAAAGCACGTTTCAGAAAATGAAAGGGGTTTTAACAAACAAGAAAATGTCTACAGATATAAGGAGAAGAACAGTTAAAACATTTATATGGTCAACACTATTATATGGTTCAGAAGCGTGGACAATCAGTAAAAAATTGCAGGAAAACTAAGAAGCAGCAGAAATGTGGATATGGAGACGAGTATTAAGAGTACCATGGACAGCGAAGAAAACGAATGAAGAAGTATTGAGAGAAATGGAGACAGATAGGGAATTGATGACAACAATAAGGAAAAGACAGTTGCGATTCTTAGGACATATAATGCGGAGGGAAGGGTTGGAAGAGGTGGTGATGACAGGAATGGTGGAGGGAAGGAGAGCAAGAGGAAAGCTCATCAGCCCGTATATGGATGGGCTGATGAGGGCAGCGGGAAAACAACTCAAACCAGCACAGATGTTACAAGTAACTAGGGACCGTGAACGGTGGCGCTCCATGGTTGCCGAAGTCCAAGAGGATATGGCACGACGGTAAGGTAAGGTAAGGTGGACCTGAGGCTGAGAAGATGGTATATAAGGAAAAAGGAAACGAAGCAGACAGAAAAAGATGAGAAAGGAAATTCAAAATAGCTTATACCAACATAGATGGAATAACCTGAGGAATGAATGAATTAAATGATTATCTGGCCTTATATAAACCAGACATAATGGGAATAGTGGAAACCAAATTAAAGTGTACTCTACCACCCAACACTATGGGACAAAGTTTATACTATTGTTGGACAAAGAATAGAAAGAATAAACAGGGTGGCAGAGTATTAATTCTGAATAATAAAGATTTAAATGTAACAAAAATAACTGAAGGAGAAAATAATATAGAATCAGTTACAAGTTGAAAGCAAATATATGAAGAATAGAAAATTTGTAGTGGTGTATATGCCCCCCAAAACACAGTCCTGGACAGAATGTGATTATTCCAAAATATTAGAAGGTACAAAATACAACTTGACTAATATACTAAAGGACCGAGGAAATATAGTAATTATGGGTGGCTTTAATTCAAAAGAAATATGTTGGGAGGAAATGATAGTAAAGGGTGGAGAAGAACTGGGGCAATGTCCTGCTTGACATGACCATCGAATACACAATGACTCAGTGGATAAGGGGAAAATACCAGATACAGAGGTAGTGAAGAACCATCAAGGCTGGATTTCATACTTACGACAGAGCCTGAAATTGTTGACAAAATTGATTACAAAACTCCAATAGGAAAGAGTGACCATGTCCTAATAGAATTTGAGTTGAAAGAGCAAATGGATCAAAGCAGAAATGAAAAACATAAAATAGGAAGACTAATGTACAGTGGGGAAGCCTTTCCAGTGCAATTCTATGATTCTGCTTTCTCACAAAAGGACTCTCATACAGCATATAGTGTCCAACACAGGAGAGAAGCCCTTCCAGTGTGACTTGTGTGATTCAGCTTTCCCACAGAAGAGTTCTCTCACACAACATATGAGGACCCACACAGGAGAGAAGCCTTTTGAGTGTGACATGAGCATTTCTGCTTTCTTACGAAAGGTGAATCTCACACATTATATGAGGACCCACTCATGAGAGAAGACTTCCCAGCATGACATGTGCAAATCTGCTTTTCCACAAAAGAGTAATCTCACAGCATATGACGAGAGAAACCATTCCTGTGCAATCTATGCAATCCAGCTTTTTCTCACAAAACATATGAGTACCCACAATGGAGAGAAGCCTTTCCTCTGCAACTTGTGTAATGTAGCTTTCTCACAAAAGAGTTCTCTCACAATTATATGAGGACCTAAAATGGAAAGCCGTTCCTGTGTGATGTAGCTTTCCCACAAAAAATAAATAATGATAGTAATAAACTCAGTATCACATGTATCACATGATGCCACACAGGTGCGTAGCCTTTTGAGTGTGACCTGTGTGATACTGCTTTCTCAAAAAAGAGGGCTCTCACTTGTCACATGGTAACTCACACTCGAAAGAAGCTATTCCAGTTTGATCCGTGCAATGAAAAATGTTTTCCACTTATGTGTGTACACACAACTAGTGTACGAAAGAAAAAAGTGTGCACGCACATTGTTTTAAGATGAAAATGTAAAAAAATATTAAAGATATTAATCATTATTAATAATAATGGACTCAAAACAAAAGAAAGATATGATTTTGAGAATCTATGACTTTTGAAATGTTAGTGTACAAAATCGTGATTTCACATGCAGTTTTGAGATATTTTGTACTGTGTTCAGTGGTTATTCATTAACAATATTCTTGCAGTTAATTTAAATATATCAAGCATGTTATCAGTTTTCCCCCCTCAAATTAAATAGGCCTTATGTCCTGATTTTTTTTTCTGTTTTCATTTATCAAATTCTATTTGAAAAAGAAAAAAATCAGTAGAATTTTCTAGAGAGACCTACTGTTCAAGAATAACAACATGAGCAAAGAAGATACTGACCAAAAAAAGGCTGCTGAAGGAGCCTTGGAATAATGGAAATACCAATCTAAAAGAAGAACACAGAAAAAAAAAAAAGCCAAAGCAAAGATTGGAAGTTAGTAATTATGGTTAAAGAAAGTCCGGTCCCAACTTACTACTTGACTTAATTTGAACGATAAACAAAAGAAAACAAGACAAGGCAATAACCACATTCAGTAGATAGTGTACATAGACATGGTCTGTATTCTGTAATCTGTAGCCATTTGTAAATTTACATAAAAAATAGATAAGATGAAATTGCAAAGAACTGATGCAACACATTAAATGGAAATGAAGCAAAAAGTGTGAAGTGAAGAACTGCTAGCTACTAGTGAATGGTTTGATGAAATAAGGAAAACTGCTACATCCAATCATAGGACAGATTCCCTGAGGATGAATGGTCATTGTTTGATATCTCTTCTGTTTCACATTGTGATTTCTCATGTGGTAGTGAACATGTCTTGCATATGATTTTCTTGCTGACACTACACAAACAATTAGTTTAAAGATTTCAAATTTTCTGTGAAAGAAAAAAGTAAATCCAAAAATATATAAAAAAGATTATACAAATGGTGGTATTTGGTCTTCAGAATGAATAGTTGTGAGACTTTGCAGACTTTGGATATTGGATGAGCCTTTCATGGGTACAGTGCAGTCTATGAGTGAGGTTTTAATCCAATTAATCAAATTGAAAACAAAAACCATTTAGGAGAATGTCATTTGGATGTGCTTATGAGAGTGAAAGGCGATTATATGGAAATTCAGCCAAAGACGAGAGAAGAAATAAGGAGTTAGAAGCTAGAAGTAAACAAGTTAAGAAATGGTAATGGACTTATTTTTTATGTATATTTAGAGTTACAAAGTTTAAATAAAAGTAATAATTTTTTTCTTACTACTAATCAGATGAATATAAGATACATATTGAATATTTTTATCAGCTCTGTCATTGTTGTCACACAAAAGACTTGTAAAACAAAATCAGTGTGAAAAAATAGAATTAAAACCTATGCCTAATGATTTGTCTTATTTATGGAAACCAAGTTTAAAAGGTATTTCAAATACATAAAACATTAAACTAGATTTTAGTCAGAGTGCGTACTTCTAATGTCAGGGTTACAAAATAAAAAAATAAAAATTTTACCCACATTATAAAAGATTGCAGGGGCCACTTTGTACACAATTGATGAAATTTATATACAATTTATAAATGCCAGGGTCACAAATTAAAAAAAAAAAAAAAGTTATTTGCATATACATCCAAATCTCCCTCAGAATCTAATAACATTTCTTGGCCTAAGATTTGCCATTACACAAAATTTCATTGAAATCTGTTTATAACTTTTTAAGTACAGTTGCAAACAAACCAAGAAACAAATGCTGGCAAAAGCATAACTTGGTGGAGGTAGTAATACTTAAAGATTGTATGCATTTGCTTAACTGGTCAGTATGGTGTCTTGCATAGATGCATACATACTATGCAAAAATGGCAAATTTTGTACACAAGCAAATTTCTGCCTTCACTCACAGCAAAACATTAGCAATGAAGCTTTTGCACAAAAGTCAACTCAAATATCATGTAGTGACCCAAATTGGAGAGAGAGCCTCTCCATTATGACCTGTGGAACTTTCTCACAAAAGAAGAGAAAGAGGAGATTTGCTGACTACAGAATAATAAAAGGAATGGAAGTTGTAGACAGGAACGACTTGTTAGTGTGGGACAACAGTAAAACGAGAGGATACGGAAAAAAAATGAAAAAGGAGTTATAGAAAAAACTTGAGAAGGAACAGTTTCCCACACAGAGTGATAAATACATGGAGCAAATTAGACAACAAAACAGTATGTGCGAACACAATACAAGATTTTAAGATAAAACTTGATGTGGAGAGATACAAAGACGGGTCACCACGAGCATAGCTCCCCTCCTGTATATTACAACTAGGTAAATACACACAGGATATGTATTTACCTACCTAGTTGTATTTTATGGGAAGGGGGAGCTACGCTCGTGGTGTCCCACCTTTGTATCTTGCAGTGTCTAGTTTGCTCTTAAATTCATGAATGGTTTTTGCACACACTATTGTTTTGTCCAGTTTGTTCAAGTGTCCTCCACTCTATGTGAAAAACTGTTCTTCAGATCTCTTCTGTAACTATGTTTTTTAAGTTTCTTTCCATGTCCTCTTGTGTTTCTCTTGTCCCAATTTAACAAGTCCTCTTTATCGAGTATTTCTGTGACCTTCATGATTCTATAGATGGTCAGTAGGTCGCCTCTCTTCTTTGCTCCAGAGTCGGTAACTCCAATTTAGCCAGTCTCTCCTCATATGACAAGTTTGAAAGTGCAGGAGCCATTTTTGCGGCTGCTAACTGGATTCTTTCTATTTTCTTTGTATTTTTTTTTGTACCAGATGACCACAATGTCGTCACATACTGTACTCTAATCTAGGCCTTATCAGTGTGACTAATATTTTTTTAATCATTTCTTCGTCCAAAAATGTAAATGCCACTTTTATTGATCTTAGCAAGTTATAGGATTCTCCAACAGTTTTGTTTATTTATCATAGGATAAGTCGTTTGAGATAATTACTCCCAAATCTTTTTCAGATCCCACTTTCTTTACCTCCTTAGTTCCAGTTTGATATTGTCCTGATATTCTGTTTTTACTTTTTCCAAACTCCATTATGCTTTTCTTAATATTGAAGTCCACTTCCTATACTTATGAGAGGCCATTCTAGTGTGATCTGTATGATGCAGCCTTCTCACAAAAGGCTGATCTTGCACAGAATATTATGATCTATACTCATTAGAAGCCTTTCCAATGTAACCTGTGTGGTGCTTTTTTTTTTTTTCTTTTATTTTTTCACCTCAAATATCACCTGATAACCCATACAGGAGGGAAGCCTTTCCAGTGCAAATTGTGATGCAGCATTCTTACAAAAGTGTGATCTCAAACGTTGACCCACACTCAAAGAAGGAAAAATACCAGAAGACCAATTTATAAAGGAGGAAATAAGGAAGACTCAACAAATTACAGACCAATTTCCCTTACAAGCACAGTAGCCAAAATTTGTGAAAAAGTTATGAAAAGTAGATGGATCAAACATCTAGAGGAGAACGATACACTAAATCCAAGACAATTAGAAATTAGACAGGGAAGGTTATGTACCACAAATTTTGTTTTTACTCAAGACTTCTAGATATAATACAAGAAAGGGATGGATGGACTGATTGTGCCTTTCTAGATCTACAAAAAGCTTTTGGTAAAGTCCCACACAAAAAATTATTTAAAAAACTGGAAACCATAGGAATACTAGGTAAACTACTGAAATGGATGGAGGAGTTTTTGCATAGAAGAAAAATGAAGGTAGTGCTCGGAGATAAAGAGATAAGAGTTCTACATGGGAAGTAATTAGTGGAGTTCCACAAGGATCAGTATTGGCTCCAGTAATGTTTGCTATATAGGTAAACGGCATGGATGAGGGTGTGGAATATTACATGAACTTCTTTACAGATGATGCAAAATTGTTAAAGAAAGCGATTACTGAAACAGATTATGAGTCACTTCAGAGAGATATCAACAAGGTTAGGGAATGGAAAGTGGACTTCAACATAAAGAAATATAGCATAATGGAATTTGGAAAAAGTTCAAAAAGGATATCAGGACAATATAAAATTGGTGAAAAGAAAAAGTGAGATCTGAAAAAGACCTGGGAGTAATCATCACAAAAGATATGTCCCCTGATATATAAACAAAATTATTAGTAAAACCTATAACTTGCTAAGATCTATAAAAGTGGCTTTTATTTAGGTGAAGAAATGGTAAAGAAAATACTAGTCATATTGATAAGGCCAAAATTGGAGTACACACTGACACTATGGTCACCCAGTACTAAAATGAATATAAGGAAGGTTGAAAGAATCCAAAGAACAACTACAATGATGGCCCCAACACTATCAAAATTGTCATATGAAGAGTGTCAAAACTAGAATTACTGACTGGAACAAGGAAGAGGAGGCTTGTTGATTATCTACATAATTATGAGGGGTATAGAAGTCCATGCTAGGAAAGACCTGTTGAATTGGGATAAGGGAAACACAAGAGGACATGGAAGGAAGTTCTAAAAGGACAGTTATAGAAGAGACCTGAAAAAGAACAGAATTCACGACAGAGTGGTGACTGTATGGAACATACTAGACTTAACAATAGTATGTGAAAAAACAATACAAGAATTTAAGAGAGCAAATTATATATGGCAAGATACAGAGATGGGACAACACGAGGAAAGCTCCCCTTCCTGTAAGATACAACTAGGTAAGTACAGGAGAGACATCTCTCCAGTATAATTGGTGCAATTCTGCTTTCTTGTCATGTCCTTATCCACCCTGTAGAGTAGCCTTTAACCCATGTGATACAGCTTTCTCATGAAAGGATGATCTCAAATATCATGTGATAACCCACACTGGAGAAAGGCCTGTCCAGCATTGTGATCTGAAATAGCATGTGGTGTTCTTTGTGGAGAGAAAGAAGACTGTCCACTGTGGCCTGTGCAATGCAGCTTTCTCGTGAAGGAGTAGTATCAGATGGCATATGATGATCAACACAGGAGAGACTCCTTTCTATTGTGACTTGTGTGATGCAGCTTTCTTGTGAGATGCATTAAAAAGTCATATTTACCTAGTTGTATTTTGCAGGAAGGGGAGCTATGCTCGTGGTGTCCCGCCTTTGTATCTCGCAGTGTCTAGTTTGCTTTTAAACTCATGATAACTCACACGAGAGAAACATTTCTAGCATGACATTGTGCTGCACATTTCTCACTAAAGACTGGAGCTGTGTGGGGAAATAGTCATTATATTCAAATTTGGACCTGTGGCATTCAAGGCAGAAATGAATGTGACATACTACTTGGATAAACAATTATACTTGGCTACAAAGTTCTTTCAGAACAGGTGGTCTACAAATACCATGTGAAATTGTCATGATTTATTTAATGATGCCGTGGTGAAGTCATACATATACCAGTGGAGTAGTTGTAGTAAATATTCTATAGGACCAGAAGATCTAAAATCTGTTCATCATCTCAACTTACATGTGTTGAAAATGGTGTAATTTAAGTTTGAACTGATATGTTGTAGAAACTGGACTGCCACTTGATCTGTACAAAGAAATTAATTAAATAAATAAATGTAGAATCAATCATTAGTATTGTGAAACTCCACTATAAATAAAAAAAAACTGAAATACTGTATTGTTACAATGCCAAAACACATGGCTTACAGACCACACTCACCTTATTATTTGCTGTTTTAATCCATAACATGAAATACACTAGTGTATTTACCTAATGGAATTTAATTGTATATAGGAAGGGAACAACACTACTCCAATTTATCTGACCTAGCTTCAATGTACAATTCCAACTTAGTCTATATTTTTTTATTTCCAATTATCATATTTTGATTTGAGTTCATGCTTTCGTCCAGTTTGCACTATATCACATCCTTTAAACATATAGTCTTTCTCAATTTGTTCTTATGACCTATTTAAGCCCTTCTATCCTTAAGAGAGATCTTCTGTCAATGTAATCTATTCCCATAGTGACCTGAATACTGTAATCACATCACCTCTTTCTCTTCAGTTTTTCAGAGTTGGCAGAGCCAGTGCTTTAACTCTTTCCTTGTATGGTTTATCTGCCAGGCTGGGGACCAGTGTGGTTGTTGCCCTTTGTATTCTCTCAATCTTGCTTATATCCTTCACTGTGTGGGAGCCATACCACTGATGCATATTACAGTCTAGGAATGATCAGGGTTTCAGTGAATTTGCTCATAATCTTTTTATCCATATAGTGAAAAACCCACTTTAATCTTCTGCAGTAATCTGTGCTTCTCCCCAACAAATTTGCTGATATGTTTTTCAAGTGACACAGTCTAATATCAACACTCTTTTGCTTTTGTAAGGGGTTTACCTCTCAAAGAATAGCTTAGAAATGGTCTTTTGCAGCTATCATCTCCAGAGCTTTGCACAGTCCTTGCTTTTTACTATTCTCATGATTTTTGCATTGTGTAAATATGCTGGCATAGCTTGTTGTAGCCTCCATTATGCCACTGACATAGACAAGAGACATTATTGGTGCAAGCACTGAAATTTGTGGAACTCTGCTCATTACTGCTCTCCATCTCGACATGTTATCCTTTACTACTGTCCTTGCATATCTTCTCTTTAAAAAATCTTTCATCCACTTGAGTAGTATACCTTTAGTCCTCCAATTTCTACATAAGTCAACTGAGATGTACCTTATCAAGAGCCTTCTCTAGGTAGAGGAACACAGTCCTCCAACCCCTTTCTTACAGCATATCAATCACTCAAATTAAAGTTTAAAAGATTCAACACACTTGATCACCCATATCTGAATCCAACCTGTCTAAAAGTTCTTCTCCTCAAGATAGTTGAGGCAATTTGTTGACCATTTTCAGAATTATGAAAGGAATGGAAGTTCTTGATAGGGATGATCTATTAAAATGGGACAAAAGAGAAACAAGAGGACACGCAAAGAAACTAAAGAAAGACAGCTACAGAAGAGATCTGAAAAAGAAGTTTCCCACACAGAGTGATTGACGTCTGGAACAAATTGAACAGTGAAACAGTTAATGCCAGAACTATACACAAATTCAAAAGCAAACTGGATGCGGAGAGATACAAAAACAGGTCAAAATGAGCATAGCTCTAGTCCCATAAAATACAACTAGGTAAGTCAATCTTTCATAATCCTTTCACATAATTTCACTGTTGTGGTGATCAGTGCTACTTGTCTATGATTTAGTGGTGCACTTTAGCCCTTTTCCAATCAAGTGGCATTATGCCTTCTTCGAACACACAATAAGACTGTAAATTTTGTCTGCCAGTTGTTCTTTACATTCATTAAGTATCCAGTTTGAGGTCCTGTCACATCCAACGATCAGGAAAGATTGAGAGCTTTCCTTGCTACATTTATATTTTCTAAATGTAAATTCTTGCTCCCATTGCTTTCCTCCAAAAAATTGCTCTCCTTTTTGAAGACTTATTAACTTTCATTTTTTTCTGCAAGAGCTGTGGCCTCTTCAAAGACCTCACCATCCACTAATAGCTTGGTAATTACTTCCCTATATCTCAATTTACTATTTATAAACCTGTAAAATGGAAGCTCGCTGGCTGAGCGGGTTAGGGCATCGCTACTTGCAGCGAAGGTCAAGGGGATGGCAGTTTGAGTCCTGCCACCAGTGAAGTTGAACCAAAGGCACGGTTTATTAAGTTTCAAGCTACAAAGTCCTCTGTAAGGGGTGCCGTCCTAGCCTTTCATGAAGAGTTTGTGATTTTAAACCATGAAAAAAAAAAAAAGGTTTCTGTTCATTGTTACCTATAACACTTCTTTTGAAATTATTTTCTTCCATTGGATTCTTGTTTAGCCATTTCTAGCTTGTTTCTACACATATATTTCTATTGCTTCTTCCCTTCCTGCATTTTCCCCAAGCCATGCCCCCCCCCTTTTTTTTTTTTTTTTTCTTCCAGTCTCTCACCTCTTGTTGAACCTATCCTGTTTCTGTTTCTTCCATCCACTAATCTTTGGCAAATGTTTGTTCACTCCGAGTTTTACAAGGGAAGAACATACTGACAGAAGACCTTTTGGTCCACAACTGGGCTGAATGCTAAGAATAGATAGTTCAACAAAGAAATAAAGAAAAAAAAAAGTGAACAAAACAATTGGCAGGTATTACATCATATTGCATAGGTGTCTAAATGAATCTCAAAACTTCAAACTGTACTACATTGTACAGGATCTGTATGAAGTTAATTCTACTCCCAAATTGTAAATGTCAAGAAATGTTTCCCATTTCCCCATTATTCCCCGTGGTATGAAATCCTCCCAGATTGCTTCTTCAACAAATCTTTTCAACTATAAGCAATCTGCCTTCCCAATATTGAATTGTCCTTACCTGTGGGAATCATTCTTTGGCTCTATTTCCTCATCCTAAAGTTGAAATACAATTGTTTTTGGCCACTTTTTCCTGTATTTACCTAGTTGTAATATACGGGAGGGGAGCTATGCTTGTGGTGACCCGTCTTTGGATCTCTCCGCATCAAGTCTTATCTTAAAATCTTGTATAGTGTTTACACATACTGTTTTGTTGTCTAATTTGTTCCATGTATTTTTCGCTCTGTGTGGGAAACTGTTCCTTTTCAAGTTTTTTCTATAACTATCCTTTTTCAGTTTTTTTTTTCAGTGTCATCTCGTCTTACCGTTGTCCCACACTAACAAGTCATTCCTGTCTAAAACTTCCATTCCTTTCATTATTCTGTAGATAGTCAGCAAATCTCCTCTTTCTCTTCTTTGTTCCAGAGTTGGTAGATTCAATTTGGACAGTCTTTGCTCATATGTGGGGCAAAGACAGTTCAAGGAGTTGATGATGTCTGGTTCTTTGGTTAGTAGCAGATCTAATCTTATGGGAATGCCAGGTTCTCATAACCAGATCACTTCTTTTACCCACTGAGTCATTGTGTTCTCCATTGTATTACTGATTGGTTTTCTGGTGAGAATATAAGCACTCAAGAAAGGACCCTTCTTTCTGTAAATATATAAAGAGATATTATGACTTGCTCTTATAATGAACAAATGAGAACAGAGGACCTTGGCTAGGGGGTCCACATATCTACACATGTTGACAAGTTTGGATAAATTTGTATCTCAATTTCTCTACACAGAAAATCAACAGTTACAAAGGAAATCTGTCAGTCTATAAAGTAGAAATAAAAATGGATCTGGGGACACTGAGCACAACAATATATCAGATTAAAGAAAAGACTAAAATAAGGCACAGTGACGAATGTTTTTGTTTAATCAACTGCTTTCATGGCTAAAATTATGGCTTTTCCTATGATTTTATTACCAGCAACCATAAAATAATTGTGACTTTTCTTTTTTGGCCAAAATTATGACTTTCTGTAGTTCTGTTACCTGACACCCACAATATAAACTAAGCTGGATAAATACAAAAAATTAAATATGTATGATTAGATGATAAAGACAGGCCCCAGGTTTATCTAAAGAAACATCATATGGGGACAGAGCCTTTATTAATATGACATTGCACTTGTTACAGCTTTATCAGGTACCAGCAAAAAGAGGAAGAACCAGAAAATGTTCCAGTCCAACTGTCTAGATGAGCAGGTGTGCCCAAGTGGTACTTGATAAAATTGGAACAAGCAAAACGTTGTACTAATAAAGGCAGCTCACATGGTGTTTCTTTAGATAGACTTGTCAACAACTACCTATTACATAGAGATCCCAAGTTGAAACTTACATATATACTAAATGTACACATGAACCAAATGTTCACATTAGGAGTTCTTATGAAGGTTGCCTCAGTAGGTGTTCTTAATGAGGAATCCCCATTGGAGGTTCTTAATGGAGATTCCCCAATGGTGGGGGTTCTTAGCCCTTTTCAGTGGAGTTTTCTGAACAGGGTTTGGCCAATTGGAGGGTTAACACAGTTTCTTAATTGTAGGGGTTCAACAGCATTTCCACATTGGAGTTTTATTGGGGCTTCCAAAGTAGGACCCCACTTAAAGAAACCACCTTGTCATGGTGGGGGACTTGCTTGTCCCAATGACCTGGCAAGCGAGGCTAGAGGGAGCTTAGGTCCCTGCTCTGCCATACTTAGGGGGAGAGGGCTACCCATGTTTACAAAGTCGCCAGTGGGGAGCCAGACTAAAAGGTGCTAGGCTACCCATACAGGCCAACAGTGCCACCCACCAGAAGGCCCACTGTACAAGGTCGTACTATGCTGGATGGTTGGGTGTCTGGACTGGGATGAGTTGAAGAGGGAGGTCTTAGCTCCACCGCAGACAAACATTTGCATCAAGAGGGGTCAGTTTTTAAAGAGATGGCCCCATGGGGATAAGGTACCTGTCCTTGGCAGCCAGCACTCATTCCCTTTGTAATCCCAGTAGACAGTTATCCTTGGCCCCTGGAGCCAAACAAATTATTTCATAGCCTATGGAAACAATGTAATCTATTCCAATAGTGGCCTGAGTACTGTAATCATATCACCTCTTTCTCTTCAATTTTTCAAAGTTGGCAGAACCCCCAAGAGGCTGTTTACCAGACCCTCAAGATTACTCCATCTGGTCATAATGGAAGAGAAAAGCATGAGCAGGCTGGAGGATGCACTCCCTCTGCCATTGTATTCCATGTTGAAAGACCTCACAGGTCACCTATTGAGTCTTATCCTGATACAATCAAGATAACAAATATCACTGTCATAGCATGCAATCCACTCAGCTTTCAAACCTTTCAGAAAAGTCCTATGTATCTGTCTAAAATATGATAGTAACTCTCCCAAACCAATGTTATGTGACTGACATCTGACAGTGCTACCAAAGCTGCCCTGGAGGTAATAAGTTCCCTACAAAGAAAAAATGTTGGTCCTCTTTTTCTCCCAGTAAAAGTATACTTAGTGTCACACAATGTTATGTGACTGACATCTAACAGTGCTACCAAAGCTGCCCTTGAGGTAATAAGTTCCCTACATCTTGGAGATAACAACCTAATCACTAAAATAACCAGATCAAATAATGTAGTAGACAGTAAAAATGTCAACTTCTTAAAGATTAAAAACATGCCCCCAAAGTTCACTATGCTCCTACACCTAACTGGTTTGTGGCAAACAACAAAGAAAACAAAAACAACTTTTCCATACAGCCAAATATCTAGAGAGGGAGACTGGAGTACTGTACTCCCCAAAAAAATTCAATATAGAAAAGGAGTATTACTCAGAAGAAAAAAATTACACAAGCAATGATGCTCCTACATCTACTTTGCCCATCTGATGGCATTTTCAATTCATCAGGCCACACTGAAATTTAATTACTGTGAAGGGCATAAATACATCCAGGATTTGTACAAATTCTCACAAGATGACATACAGTACTACATGCATGCCCAGACAATGTCCAATGATCTACAAAGATCTGAGGAAATAGCAAGATGATCATGCTAGCATTTTACGGTTCATATCTCCCCGAAGGAAAAATATTGGACCTCTTTCTCTCCCAGTAAAAGTACACTTAGTGTCACACTTTGCTATGGCCATAAACAGTGTCATTAGTGTGCTTCCAGAAGAAGTTTGTGGTAGCTTATATGTCAACGACTTATCAATCTCATTCTATGCAGCACAAATGTCATTAATTGAGAGGAAACTGCAATTAGCAATTAATTGGATCTCTGAGTGGGCCACAATTCAAGGATTTAATTTTTCTGCTTCAAAGACTGCAGCCATATGCTTTTACTGCCTCTGTGGTGCTCATTGTGATCCAGACCTATATCTATATGAAAAAAGAACCTCTTATGTGGAGGAAATCTACTTCCTGGGGCTAATATTTGACAGCCAACTTGGGTACCTCACTTTCAATATATAGGCTACTTGCATGAAAACAATGCCACTCCCTAGGGTTGTAGCCCAAATCTCTTAGGGTGTCAATAGACAGACCTTACTCCTATTACACTGAACAATTATCCTCTCAAAGATGAAGTACAGCTGTGAAATCTATTCATCTGCTACTGAAGTTTGACTTTGTTGAAATCGGTTCATCATACCAATGTTTGTTTAGTAATTGGTGTGTTCCATTCATCCCCAATACCAAGCATGCTGGTAGATGCAGATGTCCTTCTATTGGACTCACATCATCAGTTGTTATTGCTGAAATGCTGGTATTGAGTTCAGTGTCTTCTTGGGTCAGTTTTTTGTATGTCAGTGTCCCAAGACTTATATTTACTGCTATATGTATTTCAACTCCTCTCAAGTATTAACAGATAGTACAAAGTCTGATGCTGGGGTTGGATATGGTGTTATATTTTCTTGATTGGTCGGTGGTGGCAGCCACCCCAGTATGATTTAATTTTTTACAGCAGAGCTATCTGCCATTATCCTAGCAATCATCTTTACCCTACCTGTTTCATATTTTACTATTTTTAGTGACTCTTGTATGGAACATTTAAGTCTTTCTTCCCTTGAACCTTTTGTTTGATCAGTTTTGAGTGGCTCTACCTACTCCAGAGTAGAGGCTATAGCATTGCATTTTGCTGGGTCCCAGCATATATGGGGATTCCATGGAATGAGAAGGCCAATAAGCTGGCTGAAGAGGCAGCATCTTGTACTGCCCTTTCCAACCCCATTCCATTCTTCAACATGAACTCCACTATATGGATAACAGTTCTTGTCAGTTGACAGAACAGGATGGAAGAGATAACACCTCTTGTTTCCCATCCATGGACATATGAACATGTACAGGGACACTGCTCAGAGACTGCATTGACCCATCTCCGGATAGGCTTCACCTTCCATAATGAAATGATTGTTCCCTCAATCTTCCACAATCCTTTCACATAATTTCATTGTTGTACTGGTCAGTCATACTGGCCCATAATTTAGTGGTGTCTCCTTACTTCCACCTTTTTGAATCAGTATCACATTAGCACTTTTCTAATCAAGTGGCACCATGTCTCCTGCCAGTTGTTCCTTATATTCTTTAAGTATCCAGTTTGAGATCCTGTCAGGTCCTGAAGCATCAGTTGGCGCTGTTTGTCACATTGAAGAAGAGAGTGGAGGGGAGTGAAGAATGTTAGGGATGGAATGGGTGGGAGTGTTTTTTATGCCTTTGTTTTTTGGCTACCTCTCTTATAAGGGGGGGTAAGCCTTTGGTATATGTATGTATGGAGCCTTTATTGGTATGACATTTTGCTTGTTACAGTTCTATCAAGTACCAGCAAAAAGAGGAAGAACCAGAAAATGTATCTGTCCAACAATCTAAATGAGCAAGTGTGCCCAAGTGGTAGCTGTAACAAGTGAAATATAATAATGGCTCTGTCCCCACATGGTGTTTCTTTAGACAGACTTTTCGACAACTGCCAATTAAATAGAGATCCCAAGTTGAAATTTTCATATGTGTATACCAAGTGTACACCTGAACCAAGTGTACACATTGGAAGTTCTTATCAATTAATGAAGAGAGCAACTTTCATATTTATTCCAAAGAAAGCTGGCACAACCGAGTGTTCAAAGCATAGAACAATGAGCATCATGAGTCAGATTGGTAAAATGATATTGAGAATAGTGTTGATTAGAATCACAGGAAAACAACAAATAGACAATATAGAAAACCAATATGGTTTTAAAGAGGGAAAAGATATGAGGAATGCAAATTTTACACTTAGGAATATACTAGAGAGGACTATAGAATAAAAAAAAAACACGTGTGTTGTGGATTTTGAAAAAGCATTCAATATGGTGAGGCATAAAGACCTGATCACAATGTTAAAAGAAAGAGAATTATGGTAAAGACCTATATATGATTCAAAACTTGTATCGCAGATGAAGAGCAGATTTAAGAATAGAAAATGAAAAGTCAAAACTAGTGGAAATTAAGAGAGGGGTGAGAAATGGCTGTGTGCTCTCGCCAGAATTGTTTATATAGTCAATGTGTTATGGAAGAAATTAAAGACTTGGAATAAAGATAGTGGGAGGAATGGGAAAAAGCTTAAGCAAGTTCAATATTTCAAGTACTTAGGTAGCATAACCATAGGATGGAAGATCAGAAAAGGAAATTAGAACACAAATAGGTATAGCAAAAACAGCATTTGGAAAAGAAAAGAAAAGCTTCAAGCAAACGTAAATATGAATTGGAACCTGAGATTAAGATTTTTAAAAAGTTTTGTGTGGTTGATTTTTACAGGTGTGAATCATGAAGTTTCTTTTTCATTTCGGTGCTTATTATAATAAGCACCGAAATAAAAAAGAAACTTCAGGCAGTGGAGATGTGGTGCCTTTGAAGAATGATGAGGATATCTTGGACTGAAAGGCTAACAGATGAAGAATTTTTAAGAAGAGCTGGGACAAAAAGATCACTTATAGGAACTATCAAGAGTAGACAGTTTTCTTTTTTGGCCATATAATCTGCACAGGACTGGAAAAAGCCTACTTGGAATGATTGAAGGGAAGAGGGCTCGTGTAAACAGCAACAGATATATATGGGTAGATTACTGCAGGATGTTGAAGGGGGAATGAAAGTTCAAGACTTAATGAGATCAGCTCAAGATCAGAAAAAATGGAGTTCCATGGTTGCAGATGTCAAAGACATGGCACCTTGGTAAGGTAAAGTAATCAAGGTTGCCTCAATGTGGGTTCTTAATGGGGAATCTAGTGGAAGTCCTTAATGAGGACTTAGTAGTGGGGGTTCTTAGCCATTTTTTCAGTGGAACTTTCTTAACAGGGTTTGGCCAGGGTTGGCCAAAGAATTGTAATCAAAGCTATCCAGAGGTCTTTCACAAACAAAATCTCTGTCATGCATCACCTTGATTACTGGGGCAGGTTACAGGCCCTTCAACTATTCTCCTTGGAAAGATTGAAAGATATACAATAACCAACATATATGACATATTAACTAGCCACACAGCAAATGATATCAATATACACTCAAATATACACCAATGAATGGGCCAATTATGCAACTTAGTCAGGATACACCCAAGAGCGCCTTTTCAATGCCTTACCACGTCACCAATGGGATAACATCATCCTCATCCCAACTGGACAAATTCCTCTGGACAATCCCCAATCAACCCAGACCCCCCCCCCCACACACACACACACCATCACCACCACCACATCCGTGCACCTGTAATAGTATGATTGATCAATGGATACAACAACGGACAGATGGGAATTACTAGTGGCTGTGCATCAGCGTGGCCACAGGTAGCACCTGGTGCCCAGAACAACCTTCAATAGAAAATTTTGCGTAGAAGCAAAGCCGACGCTCTACGCAAGTCTCGGTTTGAGTCCGGGGACGACTGTCGGAATTATTTGATTGATGTTGCTGTCATTGGCGATTCTATTCAGGTTAACTTTCAAGAGGTTCAACATGTGTGTATGTTAATGTGTATTATGCACTTTGGGTCCCATCTCCTATTCTCTTAATTTCTAGCATACCTAGACAGTGGCAGCATGGGTGTATTTTTACCTAGTTGTCTTCCCATTTCTGACTCATACCCTATTTAGGTCTGCTTGCAGTGCTTCACAGTCCTCATCAGTTTCTATTTTCCTTAGCAGTTTGGCGTCATCGGCAAAGAAGCTCATGTAGCAGTTCACGTCCTCATCCATGTCATTCATATAGATAGCAAACATTATTGGTGCCAGCACAGATCCTTGCGGTACTCCACTGATCACCTCTTTCCAGTCTGAATATTTTTCTCTGAGCACTACTCTCATCTTTCTACCAGTCAGAAAGTCCTCTATCCATTTTAGTAGGTTTCCCTGTATTCCTATTAGTCTTGAGTAAAAGCATATTAAGTTTGTGGAGCATGATCTTCCTTGTCTGAATCCGAATTGTCTTGGGTGTGTGTGTGTGTGTGTGTGTGTGTGATGAGCCCCTCCAATAATGATTCAATCCCCCTGCCCCCTCAGCCACCCAATATTGCTGTCAGAATTAAGTGCTTACAGAACTCACCTGATTTACTAATCTATTGTTGCACCATTTTTTTTTTCTCTTTCTCTAAGTGCATAGCATTACATGTGGCATGTGTGTAGTGGGTTTCCGTCAAATTTGGCAACTGTGCTGACATTTATGGTGGTGGTGTGACATGAAGTAACATGCGGTGGATAGAAGAAGGATTGAAAAAAGGTGGTCAGCACCTGTTCTTTGTTAATAAACGTTGTTCTCAATTTATGGCTCATTATATCCTTAGTGAGTGATTATGATAATTTCATAAGATATCAAATATCCTTGGTGAGTGATTAAATATCCTTGGTGAGTGATTATGATAATTTCATAAAATATCAAATAACCAAAGAACACGCCATCAGCTATAATTAAAATTGGTGACCCCCAACAATTTATTTTCATCCGATTCACTCCTCAACTCAAATTATACTGGAATCAACATTGGATTCTATTTGGATTTTTTTTATTTGAATTTTCATGTTGGATTGAATTATGGTTTTGATTTTCGATGTTGGATTGAATTTTGATTTTGATGGACTGCTATTGAATTAGTATTGTCAATTGAATTTAGTTTTGATGTGGATATACTTTTAACTTAAAAAAAACTGTATTACTCTACAAAACCTCAACATATTATTACTTTCCAAAACTCCAAAATTGAATTAAAAAAGATCTCGACTACATCACGACTATCGGGAAATGTGGAAGAAGTGGGGTTTGTTGGGGGGGGGTTAATTTTAAGTGATATTTATGAGACTTCGAATTTAAAATGAAGGACGAATTTATGATGTGAGACCGAAAATGTGAGTTTTTATCCACAATTGAAATAAAATGTTTCGTGAGAAAAAAAAAAAAAAAAATCCACAGCCGAGGACTCGATAAATTGGCAATAAAACTCAAAGACGTTGTAGTGTTCTGGTATGGATAACCAAGGAAGAAATCAAACTCCTGACTACACAGTAATCTTTGTCTCTTAATAATCGAATATGGCGAGCCTGAAATCTGGATCTAGAGGTCCTCGATCGATGCTAGGAGGAAGAAGGTCTTGGAGGTGGAGGCGAGTTGCTGCTACGGTGATTGGTGAGGCTGTTCTGATCTCGGTTGGCAGGAGGCCGTCCTTATAAACCCCGTGGCGGGATCACGGACGGGTCCCGTTGGAACGTCTAGTCTTCTGATTGGTCGCCTTCCCTTTGGCAGTAGTCCACGTGAACTAGCTGTGAGCCTTGACGAATGGATACGCTTCCACTCGAGTTGGTGATATCAATCTGGGTTGGACCGGCCAGGGAAACAGACATCCCCGGTGTGTCCGGCGTCAGCGGTTGAGACAACGTAACCACACCACTCCCCTCCCCATCCTCTTTGGAAGTGAGTAGCGCTGAGGATTAAGGAGTTGCACGAGCGGAGTGGGAGTAGCGGGCAAGCCTTCTGACTAGACGACCGGACCGGGTGATTGTCCCGTTGAGCAAGATCTCTGGAAAGGATAGGCTGGATAATGTAAAAGAAGGCAGCGGCCGGCTGTAAGCGTGGTCGTGGTTTTGAGGAGAGGGTCCTGTTTGGGCATGGAGCTGTGGAGATAGACAGGTAGGTGAGTGGAGTAAAGGTGAAGTAAAAATTGAGTCCGGGGGGAAGGTAATGCGTTGAGGGTTGGGGGAATAATTGTGGTGGGAGGAAGAGGTGCGCTGGTTTGATGTTTATGGAATAGAAGCAGAGATGTATTATAAGAGGGAGAGAAGGTGGGAAGAATGGCTGGAATGGAGAGAAGGAGGGAGGTGAGCTGGTTTGAGCCTGTTGATGGAAATGCGTTCTGGCTTAGAACCTCGGTCACTGAGGAAGCGCTTCGCTGACCTATTGATAACTTTGTAGGGTCTATTATACGGTCATTGGAGAGGGGTTCGTATGGAGTCCCGCCTAACGAAAACATAGTCCGCTGAAGCAAGGGCCAGGGGAACATGCATTGGGTTTGTGTGTGTCGTTCGTGGTGGCGGGCGACGGGTGTTGGCAAAGGTCTCCATGAGTAGTTGAAGCTGGGCGTGTCGGTTGGGGTATTCGACAGCAGGGGTGGCTATCTCCCTGGGAAGACGAAGGTTCTCTGCATATACTAACTGGGATGGAGATACGTCGCTGTCGACCTTGGGAGTGTTGCGGATGGAAAGGAACACCAGAGGAAGGGCATCGGCCTAACCATAGTAAGGGTTGCTGTGCTTTTAGTAACTCAGCTGACGGTGGAACATTTCCACGAGTCCATTGGCTTGTGGGAGATACATAGTGGTCCGGTTGCGGTTGGTGCCAAGGAACTTGAGGAATCTGGACCAAAGGTCAGATTCAAAATGGGCGCCTCTGTCGGTGATGATGGCGTGAGGAACGCGGAATCTGGATACCCAACCTGAGATGAAGGCACGGGAGGTTGTCTCAGCAAAGATATCAGGTAGAGGAATCGCTTCTGGTCACCTGGTGTACTTGTCGATGCAAGTGAGCAGGTAACGCATGCCACGAGAGGGAGGTAGGGGGCCCACAATGTCCACATGGACCGATCGGAAGCGTTTTGTAGGCGAGAGGAAACGATGGAGTGGAGCATGGACGTGGCGCGTCACCTTTGATGACTGACAGGTAAGGCAGGTACGGGTCCATTCTCTGGCGTCTTTGTTGATTCCAGGCCAGACGGCGCGATCCGTGAGGAGACGTTGTGTTGCCCGAATTTCAGGATGACTGTGGTCGTGGAAAGCCGAGAACAAATCCTTGCGATGACAGGCCGGGATGTATGGTCAGGGTTTGCCTGTAGAGATGTCACACAACACTGGAGCGGGAGTATTGGGGAGCTGTCGGAGGTGCAGGGAGAATGTGTTATCCAGGCGGAGGTGATGGAGTTCTCCGTCGTTAGTCTGGGAGGTTGCGATGAGTGCATAGTCGATGGGTTGTTGCTCAGGGATGACGCTATAGGTAATCCTGGACAAGGCATCAGCAACATGGCTATCTTCTCCCTTGATGTATTTGAAGTGAGTGTTATATTGGGACAAGAATGGCAGCTGCCGAGAGACTCTCGGTGAGTGGTGGTCAGATACCCTGTCCAGTGCGTTGGTGAGAGGCTTGTGGTCGGTAAAGATGGTGAAAAGACGTCCTTCTAGAAGGTAGAGGAAGTGCTTGACGGCCGAAACAATCCCCAGAAGCTCTCTATTAAAAGCACTGTAGGGCATTTAGGAAGTTTCCAACCGTTTGGAACTCTTGTTTGGCGGCTCCCAAATTCTCTGGAGAAAGACGTCGAGGCTTACTGCAGATCGGCGGCCCAGTTGTTTGGATATGGTGCTGCACTATGATGTGATGGCGGGTAGTGGTAGCCTTGTATGGAAACGTCAGCTAAGGGAAGTTTTGCAGGATTTTTGTGTATTCGCCAGCTGGCTGAAGGGAGGACACTTTGGAAGAAGTGTCGCTGGTGATAGTTCTTGGTATGCGACTTGTTGCACGGTACAAGTAGTTATCCCCGGTGCTGACTGACATTTTGTAATGCTGTAGAAAGTCATAGCCTAAGATGGTTTGATGGACGTCTGCAATAACAATGTTCTAGGGGAGCTTGACATTCTTTAGATCCAGGACAACGTAGTGACTGCCATAAGTGGCGATGGGTGTGAGAGTAGATCGTATGACGGATGGTCTTTACTTTGACTCGAAACTGCTGCAGGAAGCATGATGCTAATGACTGAGCCCGTGTCCACCAGGAAGGAGAGTCCAGAATGATCATTACACACCGAGAGGAGAGTGAAGGCATGGTTGGCGGGGGTGGTGGTGCCTACCAACTTCCGCGCCTGGCGTTTCCCGACCAGCTGCAAGGCTCGGTACATATGAGTGCTTTCTCACCAAAGCGAGCATGGTACCAGCAGGTACCACTATCCCTAGGTGGCACAGCACTTCGTGGCATTTGATCTTTGTAAGTTAACTGACTCAGCAATTTTCTTATTTCGGCCATTTCCTTCCGTACTTGCTGCACACTTTGGTTCCCGGCACTTCGTTGGATGAACGGTCCTGCTCACTGCACTATTGACTGCTGGAAAGCTGGTCGAGGGGTGGTAACTGGGAGGCCCGCGATCACTAGCACCTGTAATATCACTGCACACTGTGTTCATTGTACTGTTGCTCTTTTCTGAGAGCATAGTGTTTATCGGAGGACCACACTCACTAACACTTGTAATATTACTGCACACGATGTTCTCTGCAGTTTCTTCTTTCTGAGAGAGTGATATTTATCGACTTTGTAGAGACCTATGGCGCCGGTACATTCTGTCGGAGGTGGAGCAGTAGGAGGAGTAGTCTTTGTCACCAGTTAGGGTGTCCAGATTTAAGTGTATTGACCGAAGAAGTTCCTTGGGAAGGTGCACCTTTGTACAAGCATTGAGTGTAGCCATTCTCCTGAAAATCACCGATGTCCGGTCGTCTCTGAGTTGGATTTGCTGTATTTCCTTGTAAAGTTCCTCGTCAGATCTGGCTTAGTGGTTCCTCAAGGCCGCCTTGAGGGCGTCACACTTCCGTCCCGTTGGTGGTGTAATGATAACGTTCTGGACGAAGGAGACAACTTTCGTAGGTAGTGCGGCAATATACGCTCCGAAGGCTTGCTGATTTGTCACCCCAGTCTGAGTGGCCAAATAGCCTTGTGCGTGGATTAGCCAGTTTTCTACGTCATGGTAAAAACTGGGGAATTTGAGTTTTGATTCTGCCATCTTCCTGGTTGTCACTCCGGGGTCACCAATTTGTAGTGTTCTGGTATGGACAACCAAGGAAGAAATCAAACTCCTGGCTACACATTAATCTCTTAATCACCGAATATGGCGAGCCTGAAATCTGGATCTGGAGGTCCTCAATCGATGCTAGGAGGAAGAAGGTCTTAGAGCTGGAGACGAGTTGGTGCTGTGGTGATTGGTGAGGTTATTCTAATCTTGCTTTGTTTTTATCATTATTGATTGTAAGAAATACAACTTGCGTGGGTCTCTACACACTATTCCTAGGAAGGCATACGAGTATGCCTTTTACATTTAAAGTTATGTATGTACATGTATTTAGTGAAATATTTATTGCTGCCGACTCTTCCAGCGCTGCATGGTCCTGATCGTCCTTCTCGGTCCATCCGACGTAGTTTGTTTCCTCTGCACCCGTCGCGTCCCATCCGGTCGGTCCAAGGCATCCTGCGCAGTTACCTAAGTGGAAAAGGAGAAGGTATCAGTCCTTGGCATCAGATTGTTGTGATGTGATATCGTCATATGTCAAACTATGCAAGTGAGTACAGTTATACAAAACCAATCCATATCATCTGGGGGATGACACTTGAAGGATGTGTCCCAGTTGATTCGAGGTTAGCGTCCTCGACAGTCGACGGATGAGTCCCCCCGCCGAAGTCCTGGGGCCCACACGCAGGAAACCGGTCGCTGGGCAGACGGCTACATAGTGGCTCAGCGTGTTGGCTCCCGCTTCTCCACGGTGTATACAGGCCTCTGGCTGTCCCTTCACCTCCGAGAAGCACCGATATCCGAGCCGGAGGCGGTGAAGGGTGACTTCTTCTACCCTGGAGAGACGGACTCCAGGGGTCAACCGTTCGCACGCTGTGGCATCTTGATACCAGCGCATTGAGGGTCTCTGGGCTGCCAGGCTCCTGTGTGCTCGCAGCTCCCTCTTGGCCATCGTTCTCGTTGCAATAGCCAAGATCTCTGTTCGGCTCGGGAGGACACCAATTCCGCCTTCCATGGCTCCTGTGGCCGCTCTTCTAGCCACCCTGTCTGCCGCTTCATTTCCTTGGATGCCGATGTGTCCCGGCACCCAGTTCAGGACGACTGATCTCCATTGTTGACGGAGGGCCTTGAGCTAAAATAGCAGAAAGGTCATTAAGTGTTTGTGGTCATTGTGATAAGTTCCAGAGACTAAGTGTAATAGAGCTAGACTATCCGTATGAACAACTACATTACGCTGGTGGGTGTTGAGGGTATGGGTCAATACTAGACCCACTGCAACACCCTCTGCTTGCGTTGAGCAGCGAGTGCCCAACACCCTTACTCCCTGTTGCACGTCCTTCGCGGCGAACGCTGCACCTGCCACGTTCTGTTCGGCATCCACGGAGCCGTCTGTGAAATAGACGACACAGTTTTCGGGGACGACAGATCTCATCGAATCCTCTGCGTCCGCCCGCAGGTGCGGCAGCAGCGTACCGCGTCACGACGCCATTATACAGATTCTGGCCGGTGGATTCTTCCACGGGGGAGATTGCACGTAACCTTCCACCGGCACATCCCTCCTTTTCTGAAGGATTGAGGTCATGCAGGTGAAGGTCCCTTATGCGGTGTGCAAACCTCGCTGACCACCTCTTCCGCGGGGCGTGCCGAAGGGCGCTGATTAGCCTTCGCAGAAGGAACGAGTCATGTTCTCTGTAAATGACTCAAATGGCAAAGGGTACCACCAGTCCTGAGGTCCTCACACTGATAGGCAATATTCCCGCTTCTTGCTGCATATTGGCGACCAGAGCCCAGCTCGGTGCGCCAAGTATAACGCGCAGCACCTGGTTCTGCACTGTCTCCAAGCCGGCCAACCGTGTCTCGGATAGACCAGCCAGAGCACTGCTGGCATAGTCTATCAGCGGTCGAATTGCACTGACGTAGAATGTCCGGAGGACAGCGGTGTTGGCACCTGCTTCTCTGGTCGCCAAGGACCTCAAAACGTTGGCCAGGCTTAGGGCCCTTCCCCGGATGTAGGCCACTTCTGTCTGGAAGGACAGTCTGGAGTCAAGCCAGACGCCAAGGTACGTGTGCCTGCTGACCCACTCTACCTCATGTCCCTGCAGCAGGAGTCTGTTCCTCGGTGTCACGTTAGTGCCAAAAACACATGGCTTTCTTTGGTGGCGAGATCTTGAGGGCAAGCTCTTCGCATTCTAAGGAAATGCTGTCGAGGCACTGTTGCGTCCTCCTGGCCTTGGTCCCTCTGCCTACCACCACCAGCGTGACATCGTCTGCGTACGATAGGAGGCGGCATCCTATAGGTAGAGGGGTGGCTATCCATTCCTTCATCAGCACGTTAAACAGGGTGGGACTTAGAACCCCACCCTGGGGTGTACCATTTTCCAGGGGATGATAGCAGGACTTCACTCCCTGTAGACGGACTCTGGCAGTTCTATTGGAGAGGTAACCCGTTATCCACCGTAACAGTTTCCCCTGGATTCCTCTGGCAACAAGACTGCCCAAAATTGCAGCGGGACTGGCAGGCTCAAATGCCTTCTCTAAGTCAAAGAAGACGACCATGGAGTGACCTTGCTCCACATGGCTCAAGAGCGTCGCGATACACTGAGCCGTGCCCACCCCTCTGGAGAAGCCATGGATGTTCTCTGGTGGTGGTCCCAGTTTCCATAGGAGTCTTCGGAGAACCATCCTCTCCATGGTCTTCCCCAGGCAGCTCGTCAGGGAGATAGGACGGTATTTTCCGGACTCCCTGCACGTTGTTGGCCTGATTCCAGTTGGATGGAAGTCTTCCACAGGACCAACTACTGTTTAGCACCTGGAGGAGTGCTTGTTCACCAGCCTCCCCCAGGTGTGCAATCATGGAATTCGTCACTAGGCCGCTCCCAGGAGCAGTGTTGGAGGCTCTCCTACATGAGGCCTGTAGCTCATGGACGGTGAATGGCGCGTTCGTGTCACCCGGACAACCCATGGCGGCTTGTACCCTGGCCCTTCTTGGCTGGTGTAGCATAGCCTACCTCTGCTGGAGCTCGACGGGTAGCGTAGCTGTGTGCGTGCGTCTGGCAAATTCTTGCGCCAGACTTTCTGCGTTCCACTGTGGTGCGCGGAGAGCACGCCGAGGTGGAGTACGGCTGGTAGCTATGTGGAGTTTCCTCCACAGTTCCTTTAGTGTGGTGGACTCGCTAAAGCTTTGGCACCATTCTAGCCACTTGTCGCTACGCACACGTCGAGCTATCTCTTTGGCCTCTTCGACGGCATTCCGAAGGTTGGCAGGGTTGTAGTGTCGGCGCAGGATCTTACGTAGGAGGTTGATCCTGTGGTTGGCATCCTTGATCTCCTGGTTGTAGTACCAACCATCACGATGTCTCCTCCTGTTAAGGGCGGTCTTAGGTATTGCCTCCTCTGCCGCTACATGAATAGCAGAGACCAGTGAGGCCTCCACACCATCCAACTCACCCATGGCCAGAGCGTCGGTGGCGACCTCGTGAGCCGCTCTGTCCCTGAACAACGGCCAACTGGCCTTGGGCGGGTTCCACCTTCCTGCTCTATGGGCCATCGGAGGTGGCGGGGCTACGGTGAGCGACATATCTATTTCAAAGTGATCACTCGTAGCCGTGTCGTTGTTGCTCCACGACATCCGATCCAGCAATGAGGAGAATATGAAGGAGAGATCGAGCCTCCCGTGCCGTACATGCGTCGGCGACGTGTCACCCGGACGAGTTTACAGGTGACACTGAGTGAAGTATGGGGTGGTGAGCATTGAAATCTCCTGTGATGTACTGCCCGTCCTCCGCGACGGTGCATACTTCCCCCGGGTCCAAGTGTCCACGCTCAGGGGCCTTATAAATGTTATACACGTGGACGGTTTTGTGGGGGAAGTGTAGTCGAACTGCGAACACCTCCACGTCCTCCCCACATTCTATTGGTGGGTCTACTCTTGAACATGGGATGGACACGTGGACAAGGGTCATACAACCTCTGCTTGTGTCCGTTTGGGGTAGCACGAACACGTGGTATCCTGAGATCCTGATCTCTTCCTCTCCTACCAGGGTCTCCTGCAGGAGGATGACTTGCTTTTCCTCCTGCCTTATGATGGCTTGCAGAAGTGATTGTTTCGCTCTGTGTCCAAGGATGTTCCATTGGAGGAAGCGAACTGTGGTCGAGCGCACTGTAGGCGTATTATCCATGGTGCTCGCTCTCTTCTGAGGATTCCGCTGATGACGACGGGTTTGACGGTGGAGAAGAGCCCTCACTACTAATGTCAGCGTCCGTATCCTTCCCTGCTTTTTCCATAGGTGCGCCAGGGAAACCAGCCACAAACGCTGCGCCTTCTGCCTTAGAGAGGGTAACCTCTTGCCTCATCCGATTTCGTGTGAATCGGACTGGGCCCTCAGGTGATACAGTGCAAGCTGAGGCTCCTGCGGCACTCTTGGTATCAGCTTTGCGTCGTTCTTCCATAGGCCACGAATTTTTCAATCACCCCTTGTATCTGTAGGATTGTATGAGAGATGCACAGACTACTGCAAAACGTTAAATTAGTTTTTCACTATATGGATGAAGAGATGATGAACAAACTCATCAAAACCCTCATCCATACAAGACTGGAATATGCATAAGTGGTATGGTTACCATGCAAAGTGAGGGATAAAAGCAAGAATGAGAGAATACAAAGGGTATCAACGATACGAGATACAGTTTTGTAGTTTTTTCATACAAAATCTAATCTTTCATAAGCTGGTATAAGGACTTTTAAGCCTGTAACTTTTTTTATACATATAATTTATTTGGGACAGTAAGGTATTGTAGAGAAAATGGACAAAATTGGTTATCAAGCAGTCCTTCTATACCTCCACATCAAGGGCTTAACTCCAAAGGAAATTCATAAGGACATGGTGGCTACTCTACAAGATAATACTCCTTCATACAGCATGGCTAAAAAATGGGCAGCTGATTTCAAACAGGGCAGGGACAGCCTGGAAAATGATCCTCGTCAAGGAAGGCCTCCTACTGTCACCACTCAAAAAATCAGCGACAAAATCCATGAGATGTTGCTCACAGATCTGCATTTGACTGAACGTTTTATTGCAACAGAGGTGGGTGTCTCCCAGGAACGTGTTCATGCAATTGTCCACAACCATCTTGAAATTACGAAGGTCTCAGCTCAGTGGGTTCCAAAACTTCTTGGACCCAATCAGAAGTGGCTGCAATGCAATATGTCAAAGAACAATCTTGCCTTTTTATGCTGATCGACAAAGATTTATCTAGTAATTTGGGACCTTGGATGAGACTTGGATTCACCACTTCCAGCCTGAGTCGAAAGAACAATCAAAACAATAGAAGCATCATGGATCTTCAGCTCCAAAGAAGGCCAAGTCGGTGATCTCTGCAGGGAAAGTGATGGCTTTCGTTTTGGGGGATTCTGAGGGGATGCTACTGGTGGATTATCTGAAAAAGGGTCAATCCATACTATGCCAACTTAACCCATTAAACTACGATGACAAGATTCTTGTCATTTGGTCAAATAAAACAAAAAATCATAATAAAACACCAAAATGTTTGATCAAACAGCACCAGAAGAAAAATATGACGTCAGCAGTCCTCGTAGCGATTTATCGCTACGGTCTCCTGTTTACACGTAATGACAAATTGTAACAACCTTTTCATTACAATAAATCGCTACAATTTATCGTAGCGTGTAAACCTTGCTTAATGACAAATTGTAACAACCTTTTCATTACAATAAATCGCTACAATTTATCGTAGCGTGTAAACCTTGCTTTACTACTGTCCTCATATATCTTCCTTTCATCCACTTGAGTAGCTTCTTAGTTCTTCAATTTCCACATAAATCGAATGAGAGGTACATTATCAAAAGCCTTCTCTAGATCAAGGAACACACAGTCCACCTACCCCTCTCTTACAGCACTTCATTCACTCTCAAGTAAAAGCGTAAAAGATTCGACGCACTTGATCTTCCAGATCTGAATACGACCTGGCTGTCAAAATTTTCATATCTTCAAGATCAGATCATATCAAGATCATATCATATCAGATCATATCAAGATCATATCATATCTTCATATCTTCAAGGTCTATCAGTCTTCAACAATCCTTTCACATAATTTCACTGTTGTACTGGTCAGTGATACTGGTCTATAACTTATTGGTGTCTCCTTTCCACCTTTGTGAATTGTGTCACAAGGGAAGACCATACTGACAGGAGACCTTTTGGTCCATAACTAGGTAGGATGCTAAGAAGAGATGAATAAAGAAGCGAACCAAACAATTGTCAGGCATTATAGTATATTGCATGGGTGCCTATGTGAATGGAATGAATCTTAACTTCAAACAAAGCAGAAAGAACGGAGGATACTTGAGGTGAGCAGGAAAGTGTTTTCTGATTTCCTGCCAGATTACCATTTTTTTTTTTGGGGGGGGGGTACCTTAGCCATGTATAAGTTTTTGGAAACTATTGAAACCTATTAGCCAATTACCACATGTAGCATAGGTTGGTTGATGTAAACAAATAGTCATCAGCAGAGCCATTACATGCCTAAGTGTCACCCCCGGGCAAGTTCTCAGTGATGCCCCCTCCCCACCATCCCTTACTGCCTATTATAGCTACTGGCTTGTGAAATAGCTAAACAGGTTTCAAATATGTTATTTAATGTCCCTGTCGCAGAAAGGATATGGGGGAAAATATTTCATATTCTGTTTATTCTAAAGCCAAATTCGTATATTACACTAAGATATTCAGGCCTCCCTTGACCTTTTTTTATTGTAATCATTTTGTCAGCCTTGTGGGCGGCATGTCCAGACTAGAATTGTTACCCCCCTAAATGTGCCGTCCTATGTGAGGGCCCTGGTCATCAGTTGTCCATTGTTTGCTTGATTGTCCATTGTTTGCTTATAAAATATACATAATACAGAAAACATTGATATTGTTATGATTTAAAGTGTATCTATATATCAAGGACTCCCCCCCCCCTCCACACCTTATATGGGAAGTTGCCAAGTCTAAAGGCAAATACCCACTCCCACCCATTTCATTTCCATCCACCACACTTTCCTCCTTCTCATCTTAGCTCCTCGTGGATGAAGGGACATCCCTGTCTCCCACCCACTGCCCTGGGTCAGAAGCAATGCAGTAAGACACAGTATATCCACAGCAAAACTGCTTTACTTAATCAATTAACCCTCCTCCCCCTCATGCAGACAATGGAGAAGACAGGGAGAAATTCCTTCTGGCTATGTCAAAATATCATTTACACTTAACCCCTCCCTACTTACTCTATCCCTTCCTTAAAATAATATATGTATAAACATAAATTCAGCTATTCTAAATTCTTTAAACTATATGTCATCCTGGCTTGCATTTCCAATTCAGACTTCTGTAGTGAATCAGCAAGGTGTATTTACCTAATTGTAGTATATAGGAAAAGGAGCAATGCTCATTGCATTCCGCTTCCTATTCTCCAATTTTCTAACATAACTAGACTCGAATTCATGTACAGTTCCAACTTAATCTATATATCCTTAATTTCCAATTATCATGTTTAGATTTGAATTCATGTATTGTTTGAGCTTCAGATATATCACCTTAGCTATTCCACATGTTTTTTGCATCTATATGGAAAACTGTATTTCTTCACATCCTTAGACTTGTGATCTTTCTTAACAACTCCGATGACAAGATTCTTGTCATTTGGTCAAATAAAACAAAAAATCATAAAACACCAAAATGTTTGATCAAACACCAGAAAAATATGACATCAGTCCTCGCTTCGCTCGCGAGCGAAGCGAGGACTGATGTCATATTTTTCTGGTGTTTGATCAAACATTTTGGTGTTTTATGATTTTTTGTTTTATTTGACCAAATGACAAGAATCTTGTCATCGGAGTTGAATGGGTTAATTTACTTCTGTGGTCTCTTAGAACCCTCCTATCTCTAATCAGGAGATCTCTTCTGTCAATGTAATCTATCCCTGTGTTGTATTTGTCGGCTGACTATTGGTTCTCCTTAGGATGCGCAGGGATTAAAACGAAGTTCCGAGTTGACGCTGGCTGCAGGTCATTCTAAAAAGAATGCTTTTATTGTAACAAAATTTGTACAAACTACAAATATACATAAATGCCAACCAATAACAGCAAATATACATAAATACCAATCAATATGTTGAGTCGTAACTCCCACATCATATATTTGACATCAAGTACATAATCATATCACAAAATTTCATATAGAAATTATATCACATACTAAAGCAATATCAACTCACCGACTCGTGCGTCTCCCATGGTCCCTGCGTCCATTGACTTATTTGGCATGACTATGGTGAAGTGACTTGGCGACAGAATACGTAACTTGTCCCTCCCTCTAACTGCGTATAACCCACTATTGGGTGACTCTTTGACCAATGCCAGTTAGAGAGAAGACGACCTTATTGCCGCCCACACACACCTTCTACCCCCCCCACACACACACACTCGTCCAACTCGATGCTAGGGACGGGGGGAAGTGGTACAACTGATCGTACCGTGACCTTTTGACGGACGTACAATGCACAAATTATTTTTCCCACTTCTGATTTTTTTTCACAAGAAAGTTAGTAATACAATTTTACGTCTATGGACGTAACACCCTGTATCACCTCTTTCTCTTCAATCTTTTAAAGTTGACAGACCTCATATGGATTATCTGCCAGGCTGGGAAACAATTTGGTTGCTTCCATTTGTATTCTTTCAATCTTGCTTATATCCTTCACTCTGCGTGGGGACCATGCTATTGATGCATAGTTCAGTCTTGGACATATCAAGGTTTTGATGAGTTTTTTCATTCTCCCTCCATCCATGAAGTGGAACACCATTTTAATTCTCTAAAGTAGTCGATATGCCTCTCCCACAATCCTGCTGATTGTCTTTTAGGTGACAGGTTGTGTTTTATCAAAACATCCAAATCTGTCTCCTTTTTTGTTTTCGTGATGGGTTCATTTTCCAGTGAATAGTTTAAAGATATCCTTTTGTCACTATTGCCCATTTCCAGTACTTTGGATTTTTTTTTTTTTTTTTTTTTTTTTTTTTTTTTTTTTTTTTTTTTTTTTTTTTTTTTTTTTTTTTTTTTGTATTGAACTTCATTTCCCATTCTTGGCTTCATGCAAAAATAGTATCTAGCTCCTTTTTCAATAGTCTACTATCCTCATTTTTCACTCTTCTCATGATTTTTGCATCATCTGCAAACATGTTGGAATAGCTTGTTGTTCCTTCCATCTTGTCATTGACATAGACAAGAAACATGATTGGTGCAAGCACTGAATCTTGTGGAACTCTGCTCATTACTCCTCTCCAGCTTGACATTTCATCCTCTACTACTGTCCACATGTATCTTTCCTTCAAAAAGTCTTTCATCCATTCCAGTAGTTACCAAAGATTTAATATGGATGCTGACCACAGCTTTCTGACTACCAACTGTGTTGCATTAAGTGCCACAAAAGAAGTATATTCCAAATATTACAAAATAATGATAGAAAAGAGGACTGCAATTTGACAGCAGACAGGGAGAGGCTGAAGATTACTATTAAAAAAAGAAGTGTTAATAGTAAGGAAGCTTTGGACTCCACTTTTCCCTGAAGTAATGAAGCATGCCACTCAAAACATGAGATTCATACTCTATACAAAGGCACATAAAGCCCCTGTATAAGGTCAGAAGCTGAGTTGGAGCTAGAAGATTTTTAAGGTGGAAAAGAACACAAACTTCCCCCAACAAGTACTGGAAGGCTTCAGCAAGAAAGTATCCTTAACAGAACAGTAATGGAGGCAACACATACAAACAAGGCTATGACAAAATCCTTAGACTTATTCTGTCTTAAAAGACCATCAGACTGATGTACTGCCAAAATGGCAACTACATACATATACCAAATGCTTGTTTTCCCCTTATAAGGGAGGTAGCCAAAAAACTAAGGCATAGAAAACACTCCCACCCTTTCCATCCCCTACACACCACTCCCCTCTACCCTCTTCCCTCCCTCTTATCTTAGCACCTCCTGGATGATGGGTCATCCCTGGATCTTGTCCACTGCCCTGGGTCAGAAGCAGTGTTGCAAGACAGCACATCCACAGCAAGGCCACTTCATTAAATCGGCGACCCCCCTCTCCGTCCCCTTATGCAGAAAAGGAGAAGATAGGGAGAAATTCCTTTGGGCTGTGTCAATTTATATCTCATAATACTCCCTAACGCCATCCCCCACCCACTTCCCCTCATGCATCACAGCATTTTCCATACACAGCCCTTCTCCATTCCCCCCTATCTTCTATCCTTTCCTGTCCTTCCTCAACAGACATTCTCCTCTTTCCCAATGCCTCTTTTACCCCATCCATCTCATCCTAGATCAGCTCCTCATGTTCACTACTTCCACCTCTGCCTTTCACACCTCTTTTACTAGTCTTTCTTCACTGTGTCTAAAACATCCCAATACTCTTTCATCAACCCTATCTCCTAACTTCCTTTCCACCCCTGTTCTCATCTCCTCATTTCTCACTCTATCCAGCCTAGTAACCTCTATCATACTTCTCAGGTATTTCATTTTAAACAAATTCAAACTCCTCTCTTCCTCTCTTATGTTCCATGTTTCTGCCCCAAACAGTGTTGTTGGTACAATCACTCCTTCATACAATTTCCTCTTAGCATCCATTCCCAAATGTCTATTTCTCATTACATTTTTTAATCCCCCAAAGCATTTACTCATTTCTCTCAATCGACATTGTACCTCCACCCCCACTCCTCCCTTTCCTGCCACATTTGCACCCAAGTATCTAAAACTATCCACTTCCTCCAGTCTCTCACCTTTAATACTCACTTCCAGTCTGCTGTCATTCTCTCCCCTTGTACATCTCATCACCTTACTTTTACCATATTTATCTACAACTTTCTTCTTTCACACACTTTCTCAAACACTGTCATTAACTTCCTCTATCACTCCTCTGATCATGCTACAAGCGCAGTGTCGTCAGCAAACAAAAACTGGCTTATCTCCCACTTCTCTCGTTTTCTTTGACCATCTCCAATCCCTGACCCACTACCCTTGCATTCACTTCTCGCACCACCCCATTCATGTACAAGTTGAACAGCCAGGGCGATATAACACATCCCTGATGAAGTCCCACCTTTACCTCAAACCAGTCACTCTCTCCATTTCTAATCCTGACACAAGCTCTACAACTCTCGTAGAAACTCTTGATTGCTCTTAACAGCTTTCCTCCTATCCCATATATCTGCAAAACCTCCCACAGTGCCTTCCTGTCTACCCTGCCATAAGCCTTTTCCAGATTCATAAAAGCCCAGAATACATCCGTACCTTTTCCTATAACTTTCTCACATTTCTTTCTTACCACAAAAATCTGATCTACACAACCCCTACCTATCCTAAACCCACACTGTTCCTCACCAATTACTCTCTCTATTGTATGACAAATAATTTGATGCAGCCCAAAGGGATTTCTCCCTGTCTTCTCCTTTTCTGCATGAGGGGAAGGAGACGGGGTTTTCCAATTTAATGAAGCAGCCTTGCTCTGGATGTGCTGTGTCTTGCAATACTGCTTCTGACCCAGGGCAGTGGATAAGATGTAAGGATGACCCGTCATCCAGGAGGTGCCAAGATAAGAGGGAGGGAAGAGGGTAGAGAGGAGTGGAGTATGTAGGGGATGGAATGGGTGGGAGTGGTTTCTATGCCTTTGTTTTTTGGCTACCTCCTTTGTAAGGGGGAAAAAGCCTTTGGTATATGTATGTATGTATATATATATGTATGTATATATATATATATTCAAGACACCATCACAGGCATCCTCGTGTACCTACTTGTGCCTCATGATGCCTATGTAGATGTCATTGTACTGAAGCATGCATGAAAAGCATTCACTGGGCCACATTTTACTGTTTTGAGCTTCAGCTTGTTCCATGACATTAAGAATGCTATACTTAACTGTTGTTGTGCTGTATATTTATTGATGGCTTCTAATCATTGCAGAGTTGGTTTATATAGTGTCAATCCTTGTATCTATTGACAGAGTGTAACAAGGTGATGAGCATTTTGCCTGTCCATTGACACCAGATGTGTACCTTAGGTAGTTCAAGTTGTTGGGAATATTACAAGTTTGAAGAATGAATGACAGGTACATGTGGTGGTCCTGCAAGATGGACAACAAAGCTCCCCATTTTCAAAAACTGTCAGCCCCCTCACGTCCATCTAGGGGTGCAATTTTAAGGGGCTGACATTCAATCTAGGCCCAGGATCTCTGTCAACTGTGTTTCTTCTTATACCTTTTCACATATGGAGAGCTGACAACTAGTGACGAGCTCCTCCCTCTACCATTTTCAGCCAATGATATGAAAACAATACCACAACAGTATGAAGTTCCTTCCCAGAGAGATCTGTGGGAGGGCCCAAGGACCATTGTTCACCATTGTGAGACTGCAAGTTTTCCAGTGAAATTTGAGGCCACAATTAATCGTTATTATAAGTTTGAATTACTGGAGAAAAGCCCATATCTCCCATCTCATTTTCAGTTTTACCCACATAATCCTTGAAGACATTTTCCTCCACTTCATTATGGATATAGTAGGTCCTATATTGAAAAGAAGTTGTTAAAAATGTGTTTAGAAAGTGAGTTGATGATAGCAAAGGCAATATTTATGAAAAGAGACAAACATATGTATATATGGGAAAAGGTGAGGGGGAGGATGGTTGAGAGTGTATTAATGGATTGCATGGTGGTACCTAAGGGAGGATTGGAAGAGTTCTGGACACTAATCTTTTCAGGAGAAAGAGCAGAGGATTGTCAGATCATTATCTGGTATATAGCAAAGGAGGAAAAATGGAGAAGGAAAAGGAAAAGATGTGAGAAGTGCTAAGAGGAGGTGCCAAGAAAAATACGACGTCAGTCCTCGCTTCGCTCGCGAGCGAAGCGAGGACTGACGTCGTATTTTTCTGGTGTTTGATCAAACATTTTGGTGTTTTATGATTTTTTGTTTTATTTGACCAAATGACAAGAATCTTGTCATCGGAGTTTAATGGGTTTAAAGGGTTGAATGGAATGGATAAGTGACCTTTATTGCAACAGGAATTTATTGGAGCATCTACACTTATGGAGACCAAATATCCCTTTTTGTAGACCCAATATTTTGAGGTCAAATATCCAGAGACAAAATGTCTGGTGACCAAATCCACTTATTCATACCAAGTGTGGCAATTTTCTGGAGAAGGTATCAAATGCCTTTTGAAGGTTCAAAATAACAATACCAGTATATCTACCCTTATTACATTCTGGTCTAATGTTATCATGTAAGAATTTTTATAAGAGAGCTATTATGGCACCAGTGTGTGATGTGTGCAAATGTTTTAGACATGCATGTTTCAGCCTCTTGAAATTGTTGACCAAGGATGTATTGACCCCATTCATATATACTACTTTTAATTGATGTCTTATTGCAAATTATCTATAATATTTTAGTTTGAACATCTTCACTCAGTCAAGTGTGTAATATGTTGTAAATTCATTTCTATTTCATTAATTTATTATAGTCATTATTTATTTATGCCTTGATATAGATAAAGATTTTTTGGCATCATAAGGGCATTTTTATTTTGACAATTTATTATAAGTTACTTTTAGTGAATGATATTTTGATACAGCACAAAGGAATTTCTCCTAGTCTTCTCTAATTTCTGCATGAGGGCTTGCCAATTAAGTGAAACAGTTTTGCTGCATTGCTTCTGAAACAGGGCAATGGGCAGGACACAGGGATGACCCTTCATCCACAAGGAGGTAAGATGAGAGGGAGGAAAGGGTGGTGAGTAGGAGTGGGTATGTGTCTTTAGACTTAGCTACCTCCCTTTTAGCATAAGTCATGAATTTGCACAAACAATGGAACTCATTAATCATTAGACTGTGAAATATTTGCTCTTTCTTATGTATTAAGTCTCATCTTTATCAGGATCCATGTCTGCTGATTTACAATAACCTTAGAGATCATCTCCACTCATGCCTGAATAATGGATGGATGGCCATTCTACAGGACTAGATATCAACACAGTCATGAGTGCATGTGATAAATGTGATGACTGGTACCATAACAGCTATGTATTCAAGACTGAACCATACCCAAATGCCAACTGGATATGCCAAAGGGTGACTGAATGTTTTAGCCATGGGGCTGCAGCCTAAGACTGAGCTATAGGAGTGACCATAGGTGGATATTTGGGCCATAGAATATATTGCTACTTTTTAAATATATATACATACATACATATATACAACATTCGCCCAGCGGCGTATGGGTTAAACCATATTAATAGATCCATTGTAATACAACTAACACAAAAATCGTATTGTATAAATCCCAAACTAAAGGGAAATTTTCGTGGATCTCAATGAGGAGGTACCTTTTTGTATGTATAGGGAATGGGAAAGCTTGTGGTGTAGTGGGAAGGTGATGAAAAGGAAGAAGGGGAGGGATTACTGAGGGAAATGGAAGGAAATGAGGAAGGAAGTGCAAGGGCGCCACTTGACGAAAAAAAAAGTAAACAAACGATCAGCTGACGCTGGAGAAGTAAATAATTCCAGTAAAATCATTAAGTTTAGAAATATAAATAAGAACAACAAAATGGAAAGTGAAGATAATCATTTCAATGGATTTAATGAGGCTAGAGGAAAGACTAGAAAAAATGTCTCAACACTGGGAAAGTAGGCTAGGTCAACTCACAGAGATTGCACAGCGAGTTAACAAATTGGAACAATTACCGTATTTTCCGGCTTAAAATGCGCACCTTTACACTTCGTTATCTCAGTACACAGATAGCGCGCACCGACATATAACGCGCATGCCCGATCGCATTTGTCTATAACGCAGTTTTACCTCGGTATTTATATCATGTGAACGAGGTTACATGGAGAAGTATTTTTCATTGGCTAGAGCCACCGCTGGGAAATCTGTTGATTTGTCACTAAATTAAGTGTCAGTTTAGGCATCAATCAGGACACAACTAAGAAAAAGTCGGAACTACATGTACCGGTATATGACTCATGTTGTGCGTTGGTCCCTTATTACTTTGTAGCTTAAATAGTTTGTAGGAAATATGATCTAAAAAAAGTTCATTGAAAGTCAATTATACCGAAAAATTTCGGTATTTTTACAGAAAATGTTCATTTTATATCTTGAGGAAATAATTCGTCTTTACCATTTTTTATTTAATACTGAAACAAACTACAGACTGTTTCGTTTTAGCTTTGAACCTGCAATGACAGTGGTGAAATAGGACAGTCTCTCATCGAGGTGACGGTTAGTTAATATAACTCCCGAAAGAGGGTGTTGTAGTCAGGTGTTTGACACGAGTTTATGAACGGCCGCAACGGAATTTGTACTAAAGTGAAGCAACAAAGCCAACATAAAAATTCAAACTAGGATGCTGTGAACATGGGCAAATATCATGAATATTGATCATGTTTCATGGTGTTTAGGCCTATTTAAACATGAAAAATAAGATTCGATAGATACCTACCTATACCAAATATTTATATACGGTAGCCCATGCTGTCGTATTCTTTCATGTCACCATGGCTGTTCTTCTTGTTCTCACGGAACGTCACGGAGAAGTGTGCCGTCCCGACTTTGTGACGGCCAACATCGTCACGTTCTTGTGAAAAAAATTACACACACAGCCGCAGAATTTTCATCGTAGGACGTAGATAATGCGCACCACCGGATAACGCGCACCCCCCATTTTTAGGTCCTTCCAACGGAAAAAAAGTCGCGCATTATACGCCGGAAAATACGGTAAAGAAGGAAAACCAAAGACTAACTAAAGAAGTAGAAGAATTAAAAAAAAAAAAAGTTAAAGGAAGTAAAAGATGAGGATGAGGAATTAAAGAGGAATAATAGAGAGAATAAAGAGTCCATAGCAAAAGAAGCACAGGGTTGGAAGACAGTCCAAGAGAACAATAAAGTTGCATTTAAAGACATAGTGACACAGCAGATGAAAGAACAAACTGAAAATCTCAGTGAGACACACCACAACACCCTTCAAATCATACAAAACAAAGCCCTAAAAACAATTACAGGCTGCACAAATACAACACCTACAGACTATTTACAGCATGAAACAAAACTCCTCAAAGTCAAGGACCACCTCGACATGAGAGGCACACAAACATTTGCCACAGCCACCACAAACACATCACACCCGCTACACTACATAGCAGAACACCCACACACACCAAGAAACATTAAAACAACACTCAAAGACCTGTATCACACACAGATACTCTCTTCTCTTCCTCCACAACCACCAAATACCAGCCTCCGGAAACATATTCATAATCATATCTCTCACCGCTCCATTAACACACTGAAAGATAACACACTGCTGCATGCCAGACACCCTGATATCCACCCTTCTGAATCCTCTCTCCCACGAAAGGACAGAGTCCACCTGGCCAGACTGCAGTGCGGCCACCACCCAGCACTTCTAAGCTACCAGAAGAGGCTGGATGACCGCACTGTGAACAGCTGCCTGGGATGTAAGACTTCACCCCATACCAAACAACACATAATGGAAGACTGCATTATACACAATCATGCACGCAAACAACACAACATACACTCTATAAAGGATTTGTGGGAAAACTCAGTTTCGGTTGTGGCATTCCTTGGGGAGACGGGACCACTCGGACAGACCGTCTAGAGAATGACAACAACAACAACAAACTGAAAATACAGTTATTAAAGTAATGAGGGAGAAGGAGACTTAGCAGATAAAAAGAAATGTATAATAATATTACGGATGGAAGAAGTGTAACTTAAACAGGACTACGAGAACTAAAGAGGATAAAGAAAAAGTAAACAATATATCAGAATTATTTCAGGAAGATGAACCTGAAATAGGAAAACAAATTGAAGAGATGTATAGGCTCGGGAAATATAGTACAGATAAGTCCAGATCAATTAAGATTAAATTCAGGTCACAAATGACAGCAGAGAATATCTTAGCAAAATTATGGAAACTAGCAGACAGTGAGCAATATAAAAAGGTATGGATAAAAAGAGAAATGAATAAAGAGGAAAGAGAGGAGGAAAAAACAAAAAGACAAGTCACAAAAAGAGGAATTCTATTGGAAAGTAGTGAATATGAAAGTGAGGAAATGGACCATAACAGAGAAAAACAAAAGGGAAACAGTAAATACAATGGAAGTAGCAGAAAATTAAGAGTGTCTTACACAAATATACTGTAGATGGATTAATAATAGGCTTGAACGAACTGAATGATTATCTGAAGGAAAAAGAACTGGACATAATGGGAATTGTAGACAAAATTAAAAGGTCCACTACCACCCAACAGTGTAGGACATGGTGCATATAACTATTGGATTAGAAACAGAGAGACAAAACAAGGGGGTGGAGTTATGTTCCTGACTAAGAAGGATATAAACATGAGGAATGTCACATATGGAAAGAATAAAGTAAAGATAATTATGATGGAAGTGGAAGACAGAGATAGGAAGAGCAGAAAGTTTGTAATAAATTATGTGCCTCCAAAAACAGCCTTGTGGAAAGAGAGAGAACATAAAAGTATGTTAGACACAAGGATAACATTAAATAAGATAATGGAAGATGGAGGAAGAATAGTTATAATGGGCGACTTTAATTGCATAGAAGTCTGCTGGGAAGAGATGACAGTAAAGGGTGGTGACGACTCATGGGGAAATGTTCTACTCGAGATGATTATTGACCATACAATGACAATGGATTCAAGAGAACACTAGGTATAGAAATGAAGAACCATCGAGACTGGACCTAATAATCACATCAGAACCTGAAATAGTGGAAAAGATTGAATATAAGACACCAATAAGTAAAAGTGACCACATATTGGTTGAACTGAAACTGAATGAGGAAAAATAATGAAAAGAAATGAACAATATAGAAAAGGAAGATTGATGTTTTTTTTGTTTTTTTGAGAAAATAAGAGAATTCTTTCAAAAAGAAGACTGGGAAAGAATATACAAAGAGGAAACAACAGCAGAAGAGAAATGGAATATTTTGACAAAAAAATTATAAAGGAGTGGAAAAGTATGTCCCAAGACAAAAGCAAGAAAAAGAATATGTAAAGTGCTGGTACAACAAAAGCTGTAGGGAGTTAAAAGACAAAAGAGACAAAGCTTGGACAAAATGGAAAAAATACAAAAGACCTGAAAAATGGAAAATATATACTAATTATAGAAATGAATATGTACAAATGTGCAGAGAAGAAAAGAGGGAATATGAAAAAGATGCCATAGAAAAATGTAAAGATCAGCCAAAACTATTTTACAGATATGTAAACAACAAACTGAAAAACAAACAAGAATGAGAGAAACTACGACAAGGAGTTGAATACACAGAGAAAATAGAAATGGCAGAAATTATGAACAAGCATTTTAAATCAGTGTTTACAAGGGAGAACATACAACCTAGTGATATCGAATGGAAGGAGAAAGTCCCCCCTATGAAAGAAATAGAAGTAACAAGGAATGAAATAATGACACACTTGAGTAATCTTGATGTCAGAAAATTGCATGGACCAGATGAAATAGCAAACTGGATTTTGAAAGAATGCAGGAATGAACTGGCAGACAAAATACATAGCATGATAAACAGTTCCTTGAAAGAAGGAAAAGTTCCAAAAGATTGGAGAAGAGCAAATATAGTACCGGTATATAAAGGGGGAAATAAAGAAGCCATACTAACTATAGACCAGTCTCTCTAACAAGTGCAATAGCAAAAATCTGTGAAAGAATTATCAAAATTAGAAGGGTAAGGTATTTAGAAAAAAACAGTGTGCTAAATCCAAAAACTTAATGTGTTTCTATTCAAGGCTAATAGATATAATACAAGAAAGAGATGGATGGGCTGATTGTGCATTTCTAGACCTAAAAAAAAGCTTTTGACAAAGTAACACATAAGAAGTTGCTTAAGAAATTAGAAACTGCAGGAGGAATACAGGGCAAACTGCTTAAATGGATGGAAGACTTTTTGCAAGAAAGAAAAATGAGAGTAGTGATAAGAGACACTCAAAATGGGATGACGTAATAAGCGGTGTTCCACAAGGAACAGTTCTGGCCCCAATAATGTTTGCTATATATATTAATGATATGGATGAAGAAATTGAAAGTTATATGAGCTTCTTTGCAGATGATGCAAAACTATTAAAAAAAAGTAAACACGGAAGAAGATTGCGAGTCACTACAGAGTGATCTCAATAAAGTATGGGAATGGAGTAGGAAGTGGAGATGGAGTTCAACACTAAAAAGTGTAGTATAATGGAATTTGGAAAAAGCAAAAATAGGATAACAGGATCATATAAATTGGGAGAAGGAATAAAAAAAAGTAGAAAATGAGAAGGACCTGGGAGTCATTGTTATGAATAATATGTCAACTGAGAAACATATAAATAAGATTTTTGGAGAAACTTATAATTTAATAAGATCAAAGTGGCATTTACATACCTGGATGAAGAAATGGTGAAGAAAATTCTAATCACTCTGATAAGACCTAGATTGGAATATGCTGTAACGATGTGGTCACCAAGTACAAAAAAATGTATAAAAAAAAATTGAAAGAATACAAGGAGCAATTACAAAATTGGCACCAACACTCTCAAAACTATCATATGAAGAGAGACTAGCAAAACTTGAACTACAGACACTAGAGCAAAGAAGGGAGAGAGGAGATTTGATAGCTATTTACAGAATCATGAAAGGCATAGAAATTATTGATAGAGAGAATCTGATAAAATGGGATGATAGAAATACAAGAGGGCACGGGAAGAAAATCAAGACAGCTATAGAAGAGATCTGAAAAAGAACAGCTTTCTTCACAGAGTAATAGACATTTGGAATAAGCTAGATGAGAAAGTAGTGTATGCAAAAACAATACATGAATTTAAAAACAGATTAGATAAAATGAGGTATGAAGACGGGACACCACGAGTATAGCTCCCCTTCCCATAAAATACAACTAGGTAAATACACACACACACACATATATATATATATACATATATATATACATATATATATATATATATATATATATTATATATGTATGTGGCGACTGTGTCGCCACAAACACTTAGACTAGGGGAAGAGATTTTCCCTTAGAGAGAGCACCAGGAGACTCTCCATATAAGGGATTACATCCCTGATCTGTAAATACCGGAACTGCATCATTTCAATAAATACAAAGTCCAAAGAAGCTTTGCCTTCCCCTGCACCAACCTAAAGTGTAGCATTCAAAACCTTCATCTGGTGGCAGGCGGTGGTCCTCGACGCCGCCCATACACGACTAAAACCACCGGTGCAACCTTTCACAAAGTCTACAGTTTTTAATGAGTTAATCTTAACCCATTAAACTCCGATGACAAGATTCTTGTCATTTGGTAAAATAAAACAAAAAATCATAAAACACCAAAATGTTTGATCAAACACCAGAAAAATATTACGTCAGTCCTCGCTTTGCTCGCGAGCGAAGCGAGGACTGACGTCATATTTTTCTGGTGTTTGATCAAACATTTTGGTTTTATGATTTTTTGTTTAATTTGACCAAATGACAAGAATCTTGTCATCGGAGTTTAATGGGTTAAAAGCTACTGAATCAGACCAAAATGAGTGTCAATCATATGCTCAACCTCACAAAGGGCATGTGACATGCGGCTTTACTCGTTTTCCTATTGTGCTCTCTTATATTTGTATATACTGTATTCATCTTCACTCCCTATTGTACCCATCTGCTGAAGAGGATCACAGATAGTGGTCGAAATATACAGATCTCTGCATTTTTTTTTCAACAGTAGGCTACAAGTTTTATTGGAACAATACTTGTAAACACTGTATTTAGTATGTAACCCTTACCGTACACTTAGTGGGACTGTACAGGTGACTCCACAATCACCCTCCATGCTTGAAGTCCCAATAGACTATCCCTCAATAAATCCAAAATCTCCTTCAGGGTTTGATTAACCTTCATGCATGTAGCGTGGCTGAACCCCACTACACACAACAACAGGGGTTTAGCAAAGATATTTAAATGTAGCAAAGCTAAAACACTCAAGAAATTTAGCCTTTGATTTACTACATACCATGTCCCCCCCCTTACTCTCCTCTCCTGGAGTGTCTGAAGGCACAAAGGGCAACACTTCTCTTCATAAGGCAAGTGGCCCAGTTCTGGTACAAGTTTCATTGCCTACCTTTGTGTTAGTAAAATTTTTAGACTTCATCTTTGTTGTGCAAATACCTTGTTGATGAAATCCTGACCTTCAATTTTCATTATTTTCTCTGTAATTAGCAATGTGTGAGTGAAGTTTTATATTTTCTTGAGTTTCTTTGTATTTCCTGCAGCTATTCAATGTGTTATTAGTTTTATTTTTATTTATCACTTTTACTTTAAGATGTGTAAGCAATAGGCCAGAAAGGTGGTGCCATGAACAATGAACATGTTGAATGGCTTCATATCACACACACACACCCATGTGCCTGAGAAGATATACCATACAAGTAAAAACTAAAAGCACTGGGGCTAACAACTTTGAAAGATTGAAAAGAGATGATATTGCACAATATACAATAGATTAGATTACACTATATAGGACAGATTATTTTGACAGATGATGTTTCCTGATTAAGAATAGGAGGGTTTTATAATGTCACAAGAAAAATTAAGGACATCTATGTTTAAAGGATGTGAAAAAATACAATTTTCCATATGGATGCATAAATACTTGCATTATCTTAAGTGATATAGCCCAAATTGAAACGATACATAATTTAAATCTAAATATGATAATAGGAAATCAGGGGTTTCAACTAATTTGGTACTGTACATGAATTTGAGGCCATGTATGGTAAACTGAAGAGTAAGCATTGCTCCTTTCCCATATACTACAATTAGGTACACTTGTGTGTTTCATGTCATGGATATGGATGGAAACAACAAGTGATAAGGCGAGTGTGACCTGTAAGGCATCCATTCAGGCACTGTAACAAAACATTTCTTTTTGTTCATCTTTTTTTATTCTGAATTTTCACAATACTAATAAATGACACTACAATTATTCATTAATATATTTCATTTCCTTCTTTTGTACAGATCAAGTGTCATTCCACTGTTTCTATACTATATTAGATTCAAGCTAAAATTAGATAATTTCCAACACATATAAATTGAGTTGATGAACACATTTTAGATCTTCTGGTGCTGTAAAACATTCACTAAAACTACTCTGATGTATGACATTACCAGAGCATCATTAAATAAATCATAATTTCATACAGTACTTGTTCATACAGACCACCTGTCTAGAAAGAACTTGGTAGCCCCGTACAATATTTTTTTTAGTCGTATGTTGCATTCATTTTTCCCAAAAATGCTATACATCCATGTTTGAATCTAATGACTATCTCCCCACACAGTTAAAGTGTTTTGTGAGAAATGTGTATCACTAACAAAGTTTCTCTCTTGGATAGGTTATCATGTGATTTTTTGAGTAACCCACAAAAAAAGTTGCATCACACAATTCATATTGGAAAGGCTTCTCTCCTGTGTTAATCACCATATGCCACTTTATGAAAAAGCTACATTGCACAAATGACAGTGGAAAGGCTTCTCTTCTATGTTGATCATCATGTGCTGTTTGATATTACTCTTTCATGGGAAAACTGTATTGTACAGGTCATGGTGGAAAGGATTCTATGTGGGACATCACATGCCATTTCATGTCACCCTCTTGTGAAATCTGCCATATCACAGGTCATGCAGCTGCAAAGGCCTTTCTCCAGTGCGGGTCATGATATATTTGAGATCATCCTTTCATGAGAAATCTACACTGCACAAGTCACACATGAAAGGCTTCTCTCCAGAATTGGTAAGCACATTAAACTCCGATGACAAGATTCTTGTCATTTGGTCAAATAAAACAAAAAATCATAAAACACCAAAATGTTTGATCAAACACCAGAAAAATATGGGCTGACATCATATTTTTCTGGTGTTTGATCAAACATTTTGGTGTTTTATGATTTTTTGTTTTATTTGACCAAATGACAAGAATCTTGTCATCGGAGTTTAATGGGTTAAAATACAATGACATTTGAGATGCATTTTCTGGAAAGGCTTCTATCCTGTGCGGGTCATCATGTGACATTTGAGACCACTCTTTTGTGAGAAAGCTGCATCACACAGATCACAATAGTATGGCTTCTCTCCAGTGTGGGTGTTCATATGTAGTTTGATGATGACACTCTTTTATGCAAAAGCTGCATCACCTCGGTCACACTTGAAAGGTTTCTTCCTAGTGCAAAAGTAAAATTGCACAGATCACATTGGGAAGGTTTTTCTACAGTGTGGGTCATAATAAGCAGTTTGAGATAACCCTTTCTTGATAAAGCAGCATTGCACAGGTCACACTGGAAAGGCTTTATTTATGTGTGGGTCATCACATGACATTTGAAACCACTCTTTCTTGAGAAGGCTACATTACACAGGTCACATTACAAAAGATTCTCTCATGTGTGTCACCATGTGATGTTTATGAACACACTTTTGTGAGAAAGCTGCATCACATAGGTTAGTGGAATGGCTTCTCTCCTGCGTGGGTCCTCATATGCCGTGTGAGACAAGCCTTTCTTGAGTAAGCAGAATCACACAGGTCGCATTGGAATGGCTTCTCTCCTGTGTGGGTCAACACATGATGTCTGATATCCCTCTTTCTTGAAAAAGCTGCATTGCACAGGTCACATTGGAAAGGCTTCTCTCCTGTGTGGGTCATCATGTGACGGTTGAGTGAACTCCTTTTTGAGAAAGCTGCAACACACAGGTCACAATGGAATGGCTTCTCTCCTGTATGTGTCTTCATATGGTCTTTGAGGCTACCCTTTTGTGAGAAAGTTGCATCACACACATCACACTGGAAAGGCTTCTCTCCTGTGTGGGTAATTATGTGAAGTTCGAGAGAACACTTTTGTGAGAAAGCTTTATTGCACATACCGCACTGAAAAGGTTTCTCTCCAGTGTGGGCCATCATGTGACTTCTGAGAGAGCTCTTCCGTGGGTAAACTGCATCACACAGGTCACATTGGAAAGGCTTCTTTCCAGTGTGAGTCAACACATGACGTGTGAGATGATCCTTTCGTGAGAAGGCTGCATCACACAGGTCACACTGGAATGGCCTCTCTGCTGTGTGAGGCACCACATGATGTTCGAGATCACCCTTACTTGAGAGAGCTATATTACATAGGTCCTGTTGGAAAGGCTTTTGTGAGAAAGCTGCATCACACAGGTCACTCTGGAAAGGCTTCTCTCCAGTGTTTGAAAGTTTGAAAGAACTCTTTTCTGACAACACTACATCACACATATCACATTGAAACTTCTCTCCTGTGTGGGTCATCATGTGATCTTCAAGGTTACACTTTTGGGAGAAAGCTGCATTGCACAGGTCACACTGGAAAGTCTTCTCTCTCTCTCCACTATGAGTCTTCATGTGACGTATGACACTTCTCTTTGCTGAGAAGGCTGCATCACACAGGTCACACTGGAATGGCTTCTCTCCAGTGTGGGTCATCATGTGACGTTTGAGATTACCTTTTCTTGAGAAAGCTGCATCACAATTACACTGGAAAGGCTTCTCTCCTGTGTGGGTCATCATGTGATGTTCGAGACTACTCTTATGTGAGAAAACTTTCTCACACACACCACACTGAAAAGGTTTCTCTCCGGTGTGGGTCACCATGTGACTTCTGAGAGAGCTCTTTTTTGGGAAAGCTGCATTGCACAGGTCACATTGGAAAGGCTTCTCACCAGTGTGGGTCATCATGTGACCTCTGAGAGAGCTCTTTCGTGGGAAAGCTGCATTACACAGGTCACATTGGAAAGGCTTCTCTCCACTGTGAGTCAACACATGACGTGTGAGATGATCCTTTCGTGAGAAGGTTGCATCACACAGGTCACACTGGAATGGCTTCTCTGCTGTGTGAGTCACCACATGATGTTTGAGATCACCCTTACTTGAGAACGCTATATCACACAGGTCCTGTTGGAAAGGCTTTTCTCCATTGTTGGTCATCTTTCAATATTAAAGTAGACTCGTGAGATAGCTGTGCTGTGTATGTCACACTGGATCCTCTTCATTGTATGACAAACTTGGAGTCTCTAGATAGCTCTTCCAAAGAAATGTTGATAATTACCCTCATCCTGGAAAATGAAAATATAATTATATGATTGACATCACTCTTGAGACTGTGGATGATTTGTACACACACCATTTCATATTCAAGTCCCTTTGTACCTAAACAGAACCTTTGTATATACCATCACCTAACATAAAATAGGTAGAAACATTAACATATCTGGTGCTATGATACATTGCATTCTGCTTTCTCATAAGAAATGTGTTGAAAGTCATCCAATGGCTACATGCACACTTATGCCACTATGAACAGAAAGAGTCAAATTTTTGGTTTAGCTTTTTCATCTGGTCACGAGATTTGGAAGGGGGTATCACCCAGCTAGTCACAGCAGACATATTCTAAGATAACTCTATAACATTCCATGTTGGGCTCACAAAACCCAAATCTAATCATGACCTACACTAGGAAGGATTATTCAGTTCATCCGACTCAAATAACTGAAATAAGCCACATCATTTAAGGTACACTAGTTAGTGGTGTACCTGTGATACAATTTTAGCATGACACAAATGAAACTGACCTAAGTAATTGTAGAGGTATTATCCATATTTTTTCTTGTCATCATCATCATCAATCATCAATTGGGGACATAAACCAGGGAGTGCACTGCATCATTCAACTGCCAGTGCCAGTCCCCCCTATGGTCGTCTCTCAGTACAAACCCCCATGTAAACACCCTTCCTTCCCACTCCAAACAATTCTCAACAGCTTCAATCAACTTGTCCCTCTTGCCATGAATTTTGTGGGTGTCCCCTTCATCTCCTCCATCGAGGGTAAGAGACAACCCTATGAGTAGGAAGAACATCAAGGAAACATGCAATATGCCTATATAGCTGGAAGTGATGTTCACAAATTAGACTGGAAACTGACCTAGACTGAGTCTCATAGTACAGTCTCTGGACTGGTATGAAAGCATTCCAGTGATACCCAATTATTCTCCAAAGGCACTTTGTGTCCAAGACACTGAAACATTTCTTCAAGTCAGCATTCAAACATTCAGTGTCCATGTCTCACAGCCACACAGCAGTACAGGGAACTTAAGTGACTTGAATATTTGAATCTCAGTTACCTGGCTTCCTTTTCATGGTAAAAATTTCTTCAAAAATCCACCATACATCCTCCTATCAAGGATGTCAGATATCAATACTGTACTTCATAGTGTGATTCATGTGAATCTGATATTGATTTATACTGCTAGACTCTTGTTTGTTTGTTTGTTTGTTTTTAGGGGATGCCCACACAAGTTCATTTTGGTAGAAATAATATAAAAATCCTATGGATAAAGTTATCAAATAGTTATTTCTGACACCACTGAATTAAAAGTACATTACACTACCAGCCTAACCTAACCTGTCAACACTTATACCTACATGGGGTTGGGTAGGTTAGACTCACTACCTCTATCAACCACCACCAAAACAAACTGTTGAGATTAGCTTATCAAGTTATGGTTACTCTGTAAGAACTGTCTCTCAAAGGAGTTACAATTAAATTTGTGTGACAAATTTGTGCCCTGTGGCAACCTTATTCATAAATCAGAATGACAACATAAGACTATTTTTAGGTTAGATTATGGTGAATGAGGATGTATACAAAAACTTCCTATATAATGTAAACTGCTTCCTAATATTTAGTGAGGCAATGATTCCTTTTGTGATATCAGGCATTCATTGTATTGAGTATTCCAGCCAATAATACATAAAACCCTAGTAGCCTGATGATGTTGTAGCCTTAGAAATGAGCTCACTAATTCATAATTTTGTATCTATAGTAACTGCATGCAAGAATATAAACATTGAATAAGTGTTTGATAAGCCATCTTCATTCTGGCTACAAATTTGGAAGCGGCAATTGGAATGAACACAAAATAGGCACCATAAAGCAACTAACAGATAAGTAAAATAACCTTAGCTAAACAATAAATACATGTACATGACCGATGAGAGCCAATAATAATGTTTGCTTATTACCAGTATGTTTACTGTGCTCTCAAATTACATGATATATCTGGATCTCATATATGTCCCAGCAATCTTATAGAAGGGGTATTGTGTAACCATTACTACATAACCATATATATGATATGTCACACTCATGACATGTGATCCACAGACCTGCAAGATGCTGACAGCCACTAGTGCCTTTCTACTCAAACCTAGCCACAACAATACTGCCCATCTTTGCTGACCTATACATTCTCCAAATCAAAAACAAGCATATGTCATGATTGCATGACCCTACCAAATAATGCCACATGTCTCCCGTTAAACATATCATTAATCAATCCTTATATCTACCAAACTACATAACCCTAATAATAAACCATACACATCAAAATATATTCACAACTGTTAACTAAATCCACTGTACTACGACTAACTCACAATATTATTGTATAAATGTTAATTATAAACTCTACCTGGAAAACCTACAGAGATATGCAAAGGCAGGCATATTCATGTATATAAACTGGCAACTGTGTCGCCATATTGGGACTCTCCCCAGAGAGGGATTAGCCATGAGACTTTATCTTTGGGTCTGTACATTCTCATATGTTTAATGTTTCATAAATCCAAGCTCATTCAGCTGGGTTTACCTAAAACCATTCAGAGGTACAGAAAACTTCGACTCAACATAAACCCCACTCTCATGCCACCATGTTCAAGGCAGTGATGGAAGCAATACACATACATTTACATCACTGGTGGCCATCGGTGGTCCTCTTCACCTCCGAAGATACACAAACGTCCATATCACTGGAGCAGCATCTTTTGCCCAAACCTCCAAAGATACCCGTTTGTCCACGACTATCCACGCCTACCAACCCAACTTAATCCCCCGGCCCCCCTGAGCAGCCAGCAATGCACCTCAATGTTAAGTAACTCTGTCCTGAAGAGAGTTGGTAGTGAAACTGTACTACGGTGGCAATCCTGCTGTTCATCCACAACCAGAATATGTCAAACCCAGTGCATCAACTTCAAGACTTCAATCAAGCCCCCAGACTCCAATCCATACTCAGAAAACTCTAAGCAACATCCTACAAGACTTCAAGTTCTGCACACTGACATCAAAGTCACCAGGCACCTAAGTCTACGCAGTATTTGCTCAAAGCAACCGTCCAAACATGCAACTCAGCAAACTCATCACAACACGTCCTCAACACTCTAAGGATGCCCACTCTGTAAGTAATCTTACTTAATATGTACAATTACCACTACCCTACTTCTAGAATGAAGCCACATGACTCCAATCAGTCACAAGGAACCCAGACCCAGTGTGCTAACTTCAAGGACGACACAAAACCAAATAACTTCATTCACAACAACTCAACAGTGATATGAATCATCTTGGCAGCAAATGTGCACCTCCAAATACGCCTCCATTCCAGCAGCACCACCCAATGCTCATCCGAGAGAAACCATGTATCCATTTCCTCCTCCACAACCAACCCCGCCAGTCATCCTGAGTATCAACAAATGTGTATTACTAATTTCTTTTAATCAATTCTATCTTCTCCAGTACAAAGCTGAACAAGAGCCTACCCTCCACTGCCATGATCTCCAGTGAGAACCAGGAGCTTCATGTCAGTTACACAATGGATTAATAAAAAATACTAGATACAGAAACATTGAGGAACCGTTGAAACTAGACTTAATATTAACTTCTGAACCAGATATTGTGAAAAAAATGGAGTATAAAACACCAACTGGAAAGAGTGACCATATACTAATGGTTTGAATTAAAAGAACATAACAATGTAGACAGGAATGATAAACATAGAGAAGGAAGATTAATGTACAACAAAATGGATTTTGTTATACTAAGAAAAAAATTCCAAAACACCAACTGGGATAGACTCTCTAAAGAGGAAACATAGATGGAAGACAAATGGAACATATTCAAAGAAAAGTACAAGGAAGGAATTAACAAATATGTACCAAAAAAGAAACAAAAAAATAATTACACAAAGTGTTGATTTAACAAAAGGTGTACTGAGGCTAGAGACAGGAGAGACAGCCTGGAAAAAAAAAACAAAAAAAAAATCCAAATGACAAACATATAGGAACGAATATGTGAATATACGCAGGAAAGAAAAAAGAAATTATGAAAAAGATATTATAGACAAATGTAAGGACCAACCTAAACTCTTTTACAGATATACAAATGAAAAACTACAGGATAAAAATGAAATAGTGAAATTGTGTGAAGGAGATAAAGAATATGCAGATGACACAGAGAAGTCAGAAGTTATGATCAGACATTGTAGATATGTTTTTACAATTGAGAGCTCATAATCTTGGGAAGATGGACAACAAGAAAGATCACACCACAATGAAAGAAATAAAGGTAACACAAAAAGAAATAAGAGACCAGATAAAAAACCTAGATGTCAGGAAATCGCATGGACCAGATGGAACCACAAATTGGATACTGAAAGAGTGTATAGATGAACTGACAGACAAACTATACAAGATAACTGACTTCTCACTCAAAGAGGGAAAGGTGCTGCAAGATTGGAAAGATGCAGATGTAGTACCAATATATAAAGGAGGAAATAGGGAAGATCCTACAAACTTCAGACAGGTATCCCTTACAAGTACAGTAGCAAAAATATGTGAAAAAGTCATCAGAAACAAATGGACCAAACACTTGGAAGAAAATAAAATAATAAACCCCAAACAGTTTGGCTATAGAAGTGGAAGATCATGCACCACAAACCTAATCTGCTTTTACTAGAGATTAATTGAGATAATACAAGAAAGAGATGGCTGGGCAGATTGCTCCTTCTTGGATTTACAGAAGGCATTCAACAAAGTACCACATAAAAAATTGATAAGAAAAATTGAAATAATAGGAGGAATACAAAGTAAACTGCTGGAATGGATGAAAGATTTCTTAACTGGGAGAAAAATGAGAGTGGTAATTAGAGACAAAAATTTGAACTGGGAAGATGTGAAAAGTGGCATCCCACAAGGCTCTGTACTGGCTCCTTTAATGTTTGCCATATATATAAATTATATGGATGATGGAGTAAATTGTTACATGAACTTCTTTGCTGATGATGCCAAATTTCTCAAGAGAGTAAAGAACAGAAGAAGATTGCATATTGCTACAAGAAGACCTAGACAAAATATGGGAATGGAGTCGGAAAAGTGAGATGAATTTCAACATTAAAAAATGTAGCATAATGGAATTTGGAAAAAGTAAAAATAAGAGTATCGAGAGACAGTATAAAATTGGAAACAAAGTCAAAAAAAGTCAATTCAGAAAGGGACCTGGGAGTAATCATCTCAAGTTACTTGACATCTGATAAACATGCCAATAAATTATTTGGAGAGACTTATAACTTATTGAGTTCAATGAAAGTGGCTTTTGACTACATACATGAGGAGATGGTTAGAAAATAGTTGTTACACTGATAAAACCTAAACTAGAATATGCTGCAACACTATGGGCACCTAGCACAAATAAGAACAAAAGAAAGTTAGAAAGAATACAAAGAGCAGCGACAAAGATGGCACCTACACTGGCAAACCTGACATACTAACAAAGATTGGAAAAATTACATCTGTCTTCACTGGAACAGAGAAGAGAAAGAGGCAATTTGTTGACCATTTTCAGAATTATGAAAGGGATGGAAATTCTCGACAGAGACGACTTATTAATGTGGGACAGAAGAGAAACAAGAGGACACGAAAAGAAACTAAAGAAAGACAGCTACAGAAGAGACCTGAAAAAGAATAGCTTCCCACATAGAGTGATTGATGTCTGGAACAAACTGAACAGAGAAACAGTGAATGCCAGAACTGTACAAGATTTTAAGAATAAACTGGATGTGAAGAGATACGAAAATGGGTCACTATGAGCATAGCTCTCGTCTCCGTAAAATACAACTAGGTAAATACATAGCCCACAAGAAACAAACTATTATCTCTAACCACCTCCATCTGCCCACCTTCTCCCTCCGCTTGAGATACATCAAGCCGTCATCAACCGGCACTGAAAAAATGCTGGGCTGACAATTACATGCTAGCATAGACTAAAAATCAACTCCTTCAGTCTACCATCAACCTCACCACTGCAACCATCTCCAATCATCATTCATGTAATGTTAATAATGATATTTTAATTGTTCACTACACATTGCTTACACATTGCAGACAATCAAACCCAGGAAAACAATATCCACATTCTCAGCCATTAGCCATATACAATAATAAATATATCAAACAAATATGCAAAACAATAAGTGCATACACATATAATGAAATCAATTAATAACTGAAGTATTAAACAGTCAACATACACAGACATAAAGTAATAAACACTCACTTAAGTGAATTCACAACCAATTCTTCAAATCAACATAGATAACTATATACATATCAGCCAACAGCTATATACAAACAAGCAATAATAGACAAACACCTAGTGCATAATTAAATATAGGATATAATACATAATAACAATTACTATATGAATACATAAATTTCCAGAAAATATAAAATATTAATAATTACATACTAAACCCCGTGTATTTTGACACAATATATAGGCAAAATATTTTTTCAAATGCATACTATCAAAGACACCTCAGGTACAAACAACAATATTAAGACACAATGTCCATAACATCATTGCTGCCAACATGTATTATTAGATATTCAATATCTTACTTATAAAGCAACTCAATAGCACATCAACTTTAAACTAATTCAGACAAACACACCCAGCAAATAGGCACAATTCATAACGTCCATCCATCCACCCCCCAACCCCACCCACCCCAAGGCAGATTCAGTCAGCCACCAAATGAAAAGAAAAAAATAAATAAATAAATAAAATGAAACACCCAGGAAAGCACAATGACCAACCACACAATGAACAAATCAACACAAAGTTAAAAATATGCAATCTCACTAAACATTCCTGCCTCAGAGATGTAAACTGATGTCATTTACATCTTGAAAGAAAAAGGAGTTACAATGTACTTAACCAAGTCTCGCTCTATAAATACTTTTGGTATTTGTTCAGTTTTGCACATGGGCGCGATATAGTGTTAGAAAATTATATATTAATTTTGTAAATTATAATACATGAACATAATATGTGATTTTCTGGGAGGAAATTAAAAAAAAAAATACCTTGCTACAAGCAAATCTGCTAACGAGCCAAGTCAGTAGCATAGGATCGGGACGCCATCTTGTCGTCTGCCTGGTCTACTTGAAACGTCAGTTACAAAATGGACATCACGGCCTCGGTACTTCTGACAGTACCTCGTGAAGTACATTTTCTTGAAGGAATGCTATGGAGCTGAAATCTATGCATTCCTTCAAGCTGCAAGAACCTTTTATCCCTGCAATCTGAGAGAGTGGTTGAAAAGCCCACCAACGTCTCTCACGACGACGACAACGAGGACGATCTGGATGACATATAAATTGCAGGTACTGATTTATTAAACACAGGTTAGGTTAGGTTAGGTTAGCTTCAGTTAGACGAATTTCGGTTTATCCTTTTATTTCTTTGACGTCAGCATCTATCATAACAAACATGGCATACCATTCATCCGGCGCAACTTCATTACTAACGAAATCTATTTGAGCAACTTTTTTGTTTTTTATTTCCACCCACAAAATTGCATATTATGTTAATACATTATAATCTACAAAATTAATAATTAATTTTCTATTGCTATATTGCACCCATGTGCAAAACTGAACAATTACCATACTTTCCCACCTTCCTTCAGACTGTGACAACCCAGGAATAATATGTGCACTCACATATACCAACAGAATATAATATATAACATTATATGAATCACATTTCAAGATCAAACTCAAACCTCAATTTGTCTATTCTAAACTAACCTATATTAAATATTTAGTAATTTGGTACCTAAAATTCTAAATATCATCTGGGTCATTGTCGTCATCACGGATGCTGATGGCCTGATTATTATTATTATACCTTGGGCAATTAACAGATGATAGCCGAGCGCCAAGCCCACGATCTCTGGTAAGTCCAAGGAAGCCCATTAAATAGAGTAAAAAATACCCACACATTTATTTATCCCAGCTCAGATTGCCAATTACACTACGAAACGGGCATTAAAGTGTAGCAATTGCGAACACACTGGGCATATATTAAGCTACCTTATTACTATCTGATTGCACTCACGAATTTAAGTCTGAGGCAGCACACGTGTATATGGCCTGTAAAAAGCAGCCACGAAAACTCAAAACGCCAGATGTAGTGCTGGCTGGCCGGACTATGACGTCATATGTAAACAAACAGGGCAGAAGTTTTTCTATTTTCTTGACCAAAAGTTATCAGAGGTTGATTTAGGTCAATCGGACAAGAGGGAAATATGGGAAATTCCAATATCTGTCATCGGACACACAAACACCAAACTAGGCTAACAAACAACAGAGTAACAATGTATCTTACCTAGTTGTATTTTGCGGGAAGGGGAGCTACGCTCGTAGATCCCGCTTTTGTATCTCGCAGTGTCTAGTTTGATCTTAAACTCATGAATGTTTTTTGCGCACACTATTTTCTTGTCCAGTTTGTTCCCAGTGTCTACCACTCTAGGTGGAAAACTGTTTTTCTTTAGATCTCTTCTGTAGCTGTTTTTTTTTTCTTTCCATGTCCTCTTGTGCTTCTCCTGTCCCAGTGTAACAAGTCCTCTCTATCAAGTATTTCTGTGCCTTTCACGATTCTGTAGATGGTCAGTAGGTCACCTCTCTTCTTTGCTCCAGAGTCGGTAAATCTAGTTTAGCCAATCTCTCCTCATATCACAAGTTTGCGAGTGCAGGTGCCATTTTGTTGCTGCTCTCTGGATTCTTTCTATTTTCTTGACATTATTTTTGGTACTGGGTGACCACAATGTCGCCGCATATTCTAGTTTAGGCCTTATCAGTGTGACCAATATTTCTTTTTATGATTTCTTCGTCCAAATATGTAAATGCCACTTTTATTGATCTTAGCAAGTTGTAGGATTCTCCGACAATTTTGTTTATCTGTTTGTCATGGGACAAGTCGTTTGAGATAATTACACACCCAAATCTTTTTCTTATCTCTCCTTCTTTACCTCCTTAGTTCCAAATTTATACTGTCCTGATATTCTGTTTTTGTTTTTTCCAAACTCCATTATGCTACACTTGTTCATAATGAACTCCACTTCCCATTTCTGACTCCAGTTCCATAACTTCCATACCTTATTCAGGTCTTCCTGCAGTGATTCGCAATCCTCTTCAGTTTTTACTTTCTTTAGCAGTTTGGCGTCGTCTGCAAAGAAGCTCATGTAACATTTCACATCATCATCTATGTCATTCACATAAATGGCAAACATTATTGGAGCTAGTACAGATCCTTGAGGTACTCCACTGATCACCTCTTTCCAATCTGATCACGAGTCCAACACGTGATCCAAAGACCAAGGTAAATATTTTTCTCTAAGCACTATTCTCATCTTTCTACCAATCAGGAAGTCCATCCATTTTAGTAGGTTCCCTTGTATCCCTCCTATATGTTCGATTTTTTTTTTTAATAATTTTTTGTGTGGTACTTTGTCAAAAACTTTTTGTAAGTCCAGGAAGGCACAATCAGCCCAGCCATTACGTTTTTGCATTATGTCTATTAGTCTTGAGTAGAAACATATTAAGTTTGTGGTACATGATCTTCCTTGTCTGAACCCAAATTGTCTAGGGTTTATCATATTGTTGTCTTCCGGGTGTTTTACCCATCTATTCTTGATGATTTTCTCACAAATTTTGGCCGTAATGCTTGTTAGTGAGACTGGCCTATAGTTAGTTGGTTCTTCCTTGTTTCCTCCTTTATATATTGGTACAATGTTAGCATTTTTTCCAGTCTTTTGGTATTTTTCCTTCTTTGAGTGAGCAATTGAATATGTTATGTATTTTGTCCGTTAGTTCTTCTTTGCATTCTTTTAGAATCCAATTTGCAATTCCATCCAGGCCATGTGATTTCCTAACGTCAAGGTTTGATTGGTGTTGTAATATTTCTTTTTGTGCTATTGTTATGTCGCTGATGGGTAAGGTGACCAGAGTCCCGCTTTTAGACGGGGCAGTCCCGCTTTTTCAACCTCTGTCCCGCTTATTTGATAAGTTTGCAAAATATCCCGCTTTTCCTTCCTGCATCTGTCCCGTTTTTTTATGCTGCAAAGGAGCTTTATTCCCTAAAAATGTGGGGCAGCTTTGCAGTAAAGCTGCCCCACATTGTAAGGGAATAAGGCTGATAATTGATGTCATTTTACATTTTCACTATTTGTCAACCTCATGCCCTATATACTCGTGCTATCAGCGCCATACGTGTCTTGTACTCGTCTTGTACAAAAAAACAATGGTCTCAAACTGTCCGGAAATAGATTCCATTTGGAAATGGGTAGAAACAACTTGGCCAACCGTGTAGTTAATGAATGGAATAAACTTCCTGCAGAGGCAGTGCAATGTAGTCCAGTTCGAAGCTTTAAAAATCATTTAAACACCTAAGCAAGATGCTGTAATGATTATTATTTTATATTATTTGTTTATGTTTTGTTATAATTTGTCTGTTTGATTCTCATTTATTATTAGTTATATGTCAATTTATTATTATTTACTATTTACCTGTTTGTTTGTTGTTTGACTATGCCTATGCGTATATTTATGTATTTTATTTGATACTTACATTATTAGTTTTTATTTATTTATTTATTATTATTATTATTAGGATTTTTTCATCCGACCTAGATATGGACCAAAAGGTCTCCTGTCGGCATGCTCCGCCTTTGTAATTCTTTTTTATGAAACGTTTGAAACGTGACGCTCGCGACTCAACCAAGTCGATTCCCGTCCACCAAGAGACAGTGTTTGATTAGCAGCCGTCAAGCAGCTGCGTTTCAACAAGTGATTGTCAAGATTGAAGGAGAAAGCATTTCTGCTGTGGAAGTGTTCGGGTGTTGCTGTATCTAACTTGAAGGAAATTCTGCAGTCAAAAGTAGATAATGTGTTCATGCTACACTCAGTAAGGAGCCTAGTAGGCAAATTAGAGCATGAGGGGCTAGCTGATCCTTCAGCTATAAGAAAATAGTTGAGTTTTATGACACGTGTGTGAAGTATTTGGATCAGTGGTCAGCTAACGTACCTAATCTTGAGTGTATGCAGTGGGTTTCACTAAAACAAGTTCCAACTTGGTCAGACGTTGAGAAAACAAAGGATTTTGCAGCTGAAAGACAAATGTTTGACATAAAATTTGACTAAAGCTTATCTTCTGAGTTTACTTGTGTTGCTAAGTACATCTTTGAAAAAGTAGCTGACTGGAATGAGTCAAACCTACCAACAGATCAGCGGTGGGTACAAATTTTCACTCATTTCAAAGCCAGAGATGTTAGTCACCAACACATGTCAGAATTAGTTCAGTTTATGCTCTGCCTTCCTGGAACAAACGCTTGTACTGAACGCGCGTTCTCATACATGAATGAAATTTGGACATCTGAGAAAACGTAGCTGAAAGTTCCAACTTTTCGAGCATTACTGACGACAAAGCTGAATCTAGCATACTTGTAGGGAGTTTTATAGTGTGTTGAAATCAACTCCAGAATTACCAAAGATTTCATCCAGTGAAAAGTATGCTATGTAAAGGTAAGATTTTTTTTTTATTGATTAAAATTAGTAACCTTGTAGTAAGCGCTGAAACTATCATTTGTTTAAAAAAATGATTAGACAACTCTATGGATGGGGACGACAGGTGGTGATGGATTCGGAGCTGCTTAATGTAGGTTTTATGGTCTCTTGCAGTCTCCTTTATTCTTATGTTCTTATAGTATCTTTATGAGGTTGAATATATATATATATATAAACGAGTACATAATGTCCCGCTTTTTCACTCAAAAAATCTGGTCACATTACAGTCATGGGGGGAGATCGCCTTTCATTACCTTCATCCCAATATTGTGTTTTCTCTCTAGTGAAGACAAATTTAAAGTAATTATTCATGATTTCGGCCATCTATAAATATTCTGTGTATTCTATATTCCCTTGGCGTAGTTTCACCATTTCTTGCTTGTTTTCAAGTTTGCCATTCACGTATGGATAGAATAGCTTGGGTTGCTCTTTGCATTTATCTATAATATCCTTTTCATGGTTCCTTTTTTCCTCTCTTCTCACTTTAACATACTCATTTCTATAGTTTATATATAGACTCGCCATTTCCAGGTTTTTTTATCTTTTCTCCACCTTTTCCAAGCTCTGTCCCTTCTGTCTTTTGTGTCACTGCATCTTTTGTTGAACCAGCATTTAATGTACACTCTCTCTCGCTTCTGTCTTGGTACGTGCCTATTTACCCCTTAATTGTAATTATCCATCAAGATATTCCATTTTTCTTCCATTTTTGTCTCTTCCATGTAAAGATGTTCCCAGTTTGTTTTCTGGACAAATTGATTTAGTTTTGCAAAGTCCGTTTTGTTGTACATCAATCTTCCTTTCCTATGCTTTTCATTTCTCTCCATGTCTATTTCTTCCTTTAGTTCAGTTTCAATGAGTATATGGTCACTCTTTCCAATTGGTGTCTTGTATTGGATTTTATCCGCAATTTCAGGTTCTGTTGTAAATATTAAATCTAGTTTCGACGGCTCTTCGTTATTTCTGTATCTGATGTTTTCACTGAGTCATTGTGTTTTCCATGGTCATATCTAGTAGTACATTACCCCACAAGTCGTCTCCTCCTCGCACTGTCATGTTTTCCCAACAAATTTCTTTGCAATTGAAGTCCCCCACAATTACCAGATTACCCCCCGCCCATTAGTATCTCGCCTAATGATTGCCTTGTATCTTGTAACATTTTCGCATGCTCGTTCTCTTTCCAAGCGTTGGTTTTTGGGGACACATAAGTCACCACAAACTTTTTACTTTTCATGTTCTTGTCTTCGACTGTTATCATGATCAGTTCTACATTACCTTTGCCCTCCCCTCCGCTATTTTTGTCACATTCCAATTTTTCTTGGCCAAGAACATGATTCCTCCTCCCTGTTTCTTGTCTCTATTTTTAATCCAGTAATTATATAGCACATTTCCAACATCGATGGATGGTATTTGGCCCATTAGTTTAGTCTGCACAATTGCCATTATGTCTGGCTTTTCTTCTAGCAGGTCATCATTAATCCATTCAACTACGATGGCAAGATTCTTGTCATTTGGTCAGATAAAACAAAAAATTATAAAACACCAAAATGTTTGATCAAACACCAGAAAAATATGACGTCAGTCCTCGCTCGCGAGCGAAGCGAGGATTGACGTCATATTTTTCTGGTGTTTGATCAAACATTTTGGTGTTTTATGATTTTTTGTTTTATCTGACCAAATGACAAGAATCTTGCCATCGGAGTTGAATGGGTTAAGTTGGTTCAGTCCTGAAATGAATCCATTGATGTTGGTATAGGCCACTTTGAAGGAAAAGAAAGACGGAAGATTTTGCAATGATGAGTATAATACGAAGACGACACAAAGACTAGGGTGACCAGACGTCCCGTATTATACGGAATCGTCCCGTATTTAAAGCATTTGTCCCGCGTCCTGTATCGACCCTCCCCCGGGACGCGTTTTGCCCCATATTTTCAAGATTTGAAACACCTTGCGGCTCTGGCAATATGGCGGGGGCGCGGCTTGGCCGCGTGAGTCAGTCTCAGTCACTCTCGTACTCTCGCCTTAAGTGCACGTGAGGAGTGAGTGAGGTCAAACAAATTTGTTTTATGATTTGAGAAGACGCCAGCATGTCATCAGACAAAAAAAAAAAAAAAAAAAACCGGGAATGTACTTTTAGAGCAGAGTGGCAGAATGATAAGGATTTTAAGCAGTGGCTCATCCCCAAAAAGAACAAGGTAACTGGACCATACTGCAAAATATGTTCAAAGAATTTTAGACTCACCCCTTTAAAGCAAGTGAAGAAAACTGTACAAGTCAATGAGGCAGATCCTGGAGCTGTGAGCTTGTTTTGTGTGCTTCACATAGCCGGTACATATTGTCCACATACCTCTCCAATTTAGGTGTCCCATATTCCAGTTTTCAAAAGCTAGCCACCCTATCTCAAAGATATTATTACAATCACAAGTAATTGTTACTATTATTATCATCAATATTGGTCCTTATATAATCATGGATTGCAGTGGTTATTTTGGTGAAGAACAAAAGACATGCGGAGCCTTGGGATGTCAATATTTCACTCTGCTGCGTCCACTCGATCGACATTAACCCATTAAACTCCGATGACAAGAATCTTGTCATCGGAGTTTAATGGTTTAACACCTTCAACACAGTCGTGCATTATGGGGCTTAGGTTCTGGCAAAGGACAGGCAGTTTTGTGTAGTAGCCGAAGGGTTGGGCTCTTTTGAGTCGAATTGGGATCTATGTTGATCATTTGCTCTTCTCCTGCAAAATACAACTAGGTAAACACACACACTAAAAGCACTGGGTCTGAATTTTTAGAGATCAAAGAGAAAGAGGTGACATTATTACAGTATTCAGGTCACTAAAGGGGATAGAATGTATTGACAGAAGAGATCTCTTGATTAAGGATGGGAGGTCTTTAAGAGGTCAAGGAACAAATTAAGAAAAACCACAGGTCTAAAAGGATGTGAAGAAATACGGTTTTTCCACATTGTAGATGCATAAATACTTGGAATAACTTAGAAGGTGATACAGCCCAAGTTCGAACAATACATGAATTTAAATAAATATTTGTTAATTGGAAACTAAGGATATAGAATAAGTTGGAACTGTACATGAATATGAGGCTGGGGATGATAAATTGATGAGTAGGAGATGGGACCAAATGAGTGTTGCTCTTTTTCTATATAAAGTACTACCTCTCATTAACAGACTAAAAGGGGGGGTAACGGTGTCTGATGATGTGAATAATCCATTGATTTGGAGTGGTTTTTGGGTGGCATAATAGTGATTGCACAGCAATAAACAACAGCACCAAAAACACCGCAAACACAGCTAATGTCCCTTAATGAGAGATCTCACTGTATTACAATTAGGTAAATACACTGATACAACACAGACAACAATCCAAGGTTTCTTCTCTGAGAGGTCAATGGGAAGCTCCAAGGACTGCTGCTTGTTACTGTGGGAATCCAGGTTTTCCACTTAGTGAAACTTGAGGCAGCAAATAATTGATATAAAATCTTCTGTATGGTGCACTGAGGTTTTGGTTAAATTTGTTGATTCTGTTATTAATTTCAATTTCTTGTCTGTTTTCTTCATTTATTTTGAATCCAAAATGCTTAGAATCTGTGAACTGTCTCATCCTTTCACCTCCAATACTCATTTTTAGTTGTTTATTTCCTCTACTGTCCATAAAATAGAATTAATGAAAATCAGTAGAGAAAATAAACAACTAAATATAAGAATTGGAAATGAAAGGTTGAGATAGGCCACAAATTCTAAATATTTGGGAGTCAAGATTGATGAGAACAAACAAGAAATTGAATTTAATAACAGAATCAATAAATTGAACCAAAACCTTGGTTCACTATACCCACATATTAAGGACAAAAATATACCAGATAAATGCAAAATCATAATGTATAATACTCATATGTGGATCAAAAGCATGGTCACAAATAATTAAAACAGAATTAAAAATAGCAGCAGTAGAGATGAAAGTATTAAGAAGTATTAAAGGGGTGACAAAAAGAGACAGAATCAGAAATGCACAAATAAGGGACAAACTTGAGATAACAGATATTATAGAAATCATAGAAACAAACATACTTAGATGGCATGGACATGTAATGAGAATGAACTAAGAGAGACTGCCAAGACAAGCACTGACATGGAAACCAAAACAAGACCACGAGGTAGACCCAGAAAATGACGGATTGATGGTGTGAGAGAAACATTGGAAAGAAGAGAAGATCTGCAATTGGTGGAAGAAGAGGAAAGACATCAGAGAGGAATGGAGGAAAATCATTGGAATAAAGCCAACTAGCTGACAGGGATTAGCCGACCAGGCATCAAGTGAGAAAGGTGAGGTGAGGATTTCAATGTACAACAAAACTAAATGATCTTTTTGTCAAAGCATTCCATTCAGGAACATACAAGGGGTCATCAGTAAAAATTTTTCATACAAGAACTTAGACTGTATGATATTTTTTAAAGTAATATATGTGATCATTACGGAATACTCTCCCTCAGTCTGAAGTATCCATTTCTAACCTTTGTATGTTTAAAAGTACTCTCAGATTGTCTTGGTGTTGAATTATATATGTATTATCAATTTGCTGCATATCATGCACTATCCTGCTTTATAGATCATTTGTTTTCTTTTTTCTGTGAAAGTTTCCTCACCAACAGAGTGTGGTTTCCTCATGTTGGTTGGAGCTGTAAGCTCACAAAATTAAATTCCAATGTTGATTGGACTGTGGGAGTGGTCACATAATATACATTATGGAACAGTGTAATGACACATTCATAAAAAGTATGTTAAGAAAATTATTTGTAGGAAAGAAAAGCAGAAAACTGTAGGGTATGTATATTATGACTACTGTTGTCCTCTTCAACAGATCCAAAGGTGATGAGGAGAACATATACATTTTAGGAACTCGGGAAGACTCAAGTCACGTACCCCCAGTCAGATATTGCAGGTGACTGACAGTATGTGGGATAAAAAACATATATATATATATATATATATAATATATATATATATATATATATATATAAATAAATAACTTTAGAGATTAATTTGCTAATTGTAAGGATAAAATGGAATTAAACAAATGTTGTCCTTTGAGAGGTTAAAGTTCAGGAGGCATTTTAAGAGGCTTAAACTAATTTCCTTTTGGGACTACATTGTAATCTAAAACTCATGGCAGCATTTTCCTGGTGCATTTAGTGATTCAAATCACTGATGTGATGAAACACTGTGGATCTATCTTGGATATGTCTTACTGAATGCTTGTGGTCTTTTAATGTAGTTTTTCTCCCTGTTACACCCCAATATAATCTATAAACACATGAGCTGCTGTCATCTCTTTGGTGGAGATTTACTATATGCTGTTGAGGTACATGTAGATAACACTGATTAATCTTTTTTTGGAAGTAATGCAGTAGAAGCACATATGGTCTCATTGTAGGGTATTTTGATGACTTTCTTGTCCCAAACAAATTTAGGGTTGAGGGGCCTGGGTAGTTTTATAGAAGCTAGCCCCTGCTTTGCTCATAGTTTTAAATCAGGAACCAAGTTGGGGTATCTTATTCAATTGGTGACATGCATGCATAAACCAAAGGAGCTTTCCCCATTATAAGTTGGGGAGGGGGTTACAAAGCTAAAAAGCTCCGAGGAAAATAGTGGAGGCAACACTATATTTAAGTTCCTCAAAATAGTAACTGAACACATGCAAATAATTCCACATGTAGGTGGGCTTTCTGTACATAGAAAAGGAAAGGGACCTATGATCCCTGATAACCAAAATGCCAATGGTAGATTTGCTTCTAATTCCAATTCTATTCTTAACTTAATGTTGTAGGTGATTTTTTTTTTTTTTTTTTCTATGACTTCAGAATGACCCAACATCTTACTCTGGTGATTTTTCACTACCAAATTTATCATGTGCAATTCTATAACATAATTGTAATCAAGCAATTGTTGTGACATAGTTTCTTGTGCAAAATTAATTTTCCTGCATATTGCTTAACAAAGTTTGCAGGTGAAAGACTTGTCACCAAGGTAGATCACTGCATGCCTTGTGAGACGATCTTTTTCGTGAAAGTCACATTACACAGATCATACAGGAAAGGATTCTTAAATGTGAACCATAATGCCCTACAGATGTATATTCAAGAAAGCTGCCCCATAGAGGTGAGACTGGAAGTGCTTTACTTTTTCATGAGAAGGCTGCATCATACTTGTCACAATGGAAAGGTTCCTCTCTTGTGGGAGTCATCATATGTTTTCCCAGATCGATTTTTTATGAGAAGGCTGCATCACATCACTCAAACTAGAAAGTCTGTTCTCCTGCGTGGGTCATCATATGCCTTTTGAGATTACTTTTTGATGAGAAAGCTGCAACACACTGGTCGCAGTGGAAAGGTTTCTCTCCTGTATGGGACATGATGTGCCCTTTCAGACTACTTTTTCTTGAGAAAGCTGCACTGCACAAATCACAATGGAAAGGCTTCTCTCCTGTGTGGGTCATCCTATGCAGCTTCAATGTAGTCTTTCTTGAGAACGCTGCATCGCACAGATCACAATCAAAAGGCTTCTCGCCAGTGTGAGACATCATGTGTCCTTTCAGTACATTATTTTCTATAAAAGCTGCATTGCAAATGTGACAACGAAAAGGCTTTTCTCCAGTGTGGGACATCATATGCCGTTTAAGCCTAAACTTTAGAGAGAAAGTTGCTTCACACAGCTTGCACTGAAAAGGCCTCTCTCCCGTGTGGGTTATCGTATGATTTTCAAGATTTTTTTTTATTGAGAATTTTTTGTCACACAGGTCACACTGGAAAGGTTTCTCTCCTGTGTGGGTCATCATATGCCTTTTCAAAGAAAACATGTGAATGAAACCTTCATCACACAGGTCACACTGGAAACGTTTTTCTCCTGTGTGGGTCATAATATGTGGTTTCAAATCACTCTTTCTTGAGAAACTTGCATCACATATACCACAGTGAAAAGGCTTCTCTCCAGTGTGAATCTTCACATGCCGTGTGAGATTACTTGTGTGTGTGAAAGCTTCATTACACAGGCCACACCGGAATGACTTCTCTATTGTGTGGGTCATGTCATGATAATTCATTTCCCCATTTAGCATGAAAGTTGCATCATACTGGAAAGGTTTCTCTTTTGTGTTGGTCATCATGTCTTCTCTTAAGTGAGTTTTCCTTGAAATATTTGCAACACATACATCACATCAGAAAAACTCCTATGTGGGCCACTATACACCATTTCTGAGTAATTTTTCCAAATAAAGTTGCATCATACAGGTCACACTTCAAAGACTCATAAGGTGGAATTCGAGACTACACTTGTGAAATAACAGCATATAACTCACAAACATAACTCCTTTCTGTTTGGGTCATAACTCTGCAGATAATTTCCATTGAAATCTTGATAGATTCTTCTCCTGTCACAGAAAGAAAAAATGTTACTTCAAGACATATGGTCTTATACCTATAACCTAGTTAAACATTTGTTATGCAATTACCACCTAAACTTTGGAAAAAAATGTAATATCATGATCATGTACATTTCGCCACAAATGATTTTGTGCATCCATGAAAACTTAGTTGAAATCCATGCAGTGGATACTTAACATTTCAAAATTTAACACATCCACAGTCCAATGACCTATAATTTGGCTATGGGAATAGAGCTGTGACTACATGACATAATAGCACTATAACAGCTTAACAGCACAAACTCAAAGTTTGCTCTAAGCTGCCACATCTTATAATGAGTTAAAAAGTTGATGTCCATCTTTTATTCAACAAGACCTTCAAACTACTCAATTTATGGAACACCAACTCTAATACTTTGTTTTGAATACTATTTTAAATGTATAACTATGTGATTGTATTATTTATTGATGAATTAGGAAATCAAATAGTGTCACTAAGCTACATATACACACATTCAAAACAATATTGTTACTGTGGGGTCCAATGAGTTTCACAGTGAACAACATGGGAATCTCAGTTGGTAAGTATGTCATTTGTGCAGAGTGCTTTAAAGCATAATTTTATCAACTAAACACAATATCATGACACTTCTACATTTATCAAATTACTTGTTCAACAAAGGTTCCACCTGTATTTCGTGAAGTGTTACAGTGCTAGCTGAGATTCTACTGTTCACTTGACTCATCGTAAGTGAAGCCCCACCAAACACATGCAGGGATACCAATATGAGTAGCCATGTTAAATATGTATGATGAGCCTATAGTGAATGTCTGACAATAATGCAAGTTGACCATATTGTCCTATATGGATGAAATTAACTATTCACTTATGTGTCATGTTTTAAAGCATAATTTCATAGCCCAAACATGACAATACTTTACTGCTACAGCAGAGATCAAATTACTTATTTGACTACGGCTTCACTTGTGTTTCATGAAGAGTTCTGTGCCAGCTCAAATTCTACTGCATCATTAATTAGTATTGCTCATTTCATTCAGGCAAATAAAGCCCTCACCAAACACACACATGAGTGTCCTGTTACCAATGGATTCATCCTTGGTTTCAGTTTGTATTGACTAAAGCAAGGTTTACATGCTACGATAAATTGTAGCGATTTATTGTAATGAAAAGGATGTTACAATTTGTCATTACGTGTAATCAGGAGATCGTAGCGATAAATCGCTATGATCTCCTGTTTACAAGTAATGACAAATTGTAAGAACCTTTTCATTACAATAAATCGCTACAATTTATCGTAGCATGTAAACCTTGATATAGTGTGTATTGACACTCTACGGAGTGTGTGTACATTCCAAATATTTGACACTGGTGATATTGACAAATCATGATAAAATATACTACTACATTAGGTTAGGTTAGCATAAACCATGTAAATCATGGTAAATCATACCAAATTTGGACAAATGTGGTTCCAATCTTCATTTGTGCATTAGTGTAAACTGTGCCTTAATATTTTATGGGATTATTGTTTTTTCTGAAAAAGGGGTTTTGTTGCAATGTATACATCTCAGTCTGAAGCAAGATTTAATTCCCCTGTAATTCACACCCTTCCAGAACATGTGTAATCCTTGGCTTTTCTCAGTGTTGCCTTACATTATCATTAATGCATCCAGGTGTGATCTGGAACGATACATGAATTCAAATCCGAATTTCATTATTGGAAATCAAGGATATGGACTAAGTTAGAACTAGGTATGATAGACTGGAAAGTATGGAACGGGACCCAACAAGCGTTGCTCCTCCCCTGTATACTACAAATAAGTAAATGCAATTAGGTTAATACAGCTAAAATCATGCTAGCCCACCTCCCAGTGCTGAAGAATTACTCATGCATTAGCTGTGCGTCTTTTTCTTGTGCATGAATTCTTTGTTGCACTTCTGGATATCAGAAGCGTCTCACGAAGTTCAAGAATTGCTGGATGTTTTTAATCAATATTGAAACAGAAATTGCTTCATATTGTTTACTCCGACCTTGAGAAGTGATTTGGAAATTACTAGAGAAAATCCCATGTTTTAAGGGGTGACCACTCTATTTGAATACCCGATTTGTAAGAATGAAATTGACGTCCTGATGTTTTCTTGTGATTTGTATGTTTCTTATCATTACCGTCTCTGTACAAATGTAGTGCATATGCAAATAGATCTGGTTATATATTTTGCATAATTTGACAAATTAGTGCACTTTTTCAGACATGTTCTCCTAGAACTCATGTAGTCTATAAATAATAGTTGTAGAGATTAGCTCTCTTCTCCAACACCAAACATGTGGGAAAACTACCAATGGACTAGAAAAATTCCACCATCATTCCGATTTTCAAGAAGGGCTCCCGCTGTACTCCACTTAACTACAGACCTATCAGTCTCACATCTGTCTGCTGCAAAACACTGGAACGATTCATCTCTGAAGCACTGTACAATTTTCTGGACTCTAACGGTATTCTTTCAAATGACCAATACGGATTCCGTCAACGCAGAACAGTCGACAACCAACTACTACTTGTATATAATGATGCCACTGCATGGCTGGATGCTGGATACATAGTCGATGTTGTGCTCTTCGATTTTAGTAAAGCCTTTGACATAGTCAACCACTCTATACTCATTGACAAACTGAGACTATTGGGAGTACACGGCCCATTGCTGTCATGGATCATAGATTTTTTACTTGGTCATACTATGCAAGTCTCAGTTTCAGGGTTTACCAGCTCCTCCAGAAATGTCCTCAGTGGGGTCCCCCAGGGCTCAGTCTTGGGCCCCCTCTTGTTCCTAGTGTACATTAACTCCCTGCCAACATATATCCACTCAAAATGCAAATTCTTCGCGGATGATATGAAGATCTACCTTAAGCTACGAAGAGACTCCAGTTCCCCTTCAGCCGAAGACATAGGAATCTGCCAGAGGGACATAGATACAGTATACAGAGTTGCTGACTCCTGGGGCCTGCGCTTCAACCTGGACAAGTGTGCTGTACTACGTTGCCAAAGAGGCTCAACTGACATCAACCCAGGTCCCCAGCATCATTATATAATGGACACCACCGCTCTCTCTATTGAGACTGCACATAAAGACTTGGGTATCACAGTTGATTGTAACTTGAAATTTCATAGTCATATTTAAAAAACTGTAAAGAAGACAGCAGGTCTAGCAAATAATTTACTAAAAAAAAAAAAAAAAAAAACACTGTCGTGATAAGGACTTCATGATCACCCTGTTTAAATCCCACATCAGACCACTGTTGGAATTTTGAACCACTGTATGGAACACTGGATACCTAGGTGACCTTACGCTCCTGGAATCTACGCAACGCAGGTGGACTAAACAAATAATTGGAATGGCAGAGCTTAGCTGTGCAGACCGTCTGCTAACTTTCGATCTTTATTCAGTCCGTGGCAGATTAATCAGGGCAAACTCTTCCTTTATGCAAACAAGGTAATCTTTTTAAAACAAATGGGCAGGACTCGCAGTAATGGATTTCAACTGGACAAGTTTAGATTTAAGAAGGAAATAGGCAAAAAATAGTTTACTAATAGGGTGGTCAACGAATAGAATAGACTTAATAACCATGTAGTAAGCACTGAAACTATCAGTTGTTTTAAGAAACTATTAAACAATTTTATGGATGGTGATGACAGGTGGTGATGGATACGGAGCTGCCTAGTGTAGGTCTTATGGTCTCTTGCAGTCTCCTTCATTCTTATGTCCTTATGTTATCACAAAGAAAAAATACATTACATCTACATCACGGACAACCAATACATAAACAAAATTAAATATACACCTCTCCCTTCCGTGTTCACGGTCGCTGGTTCTAAACGTATGCGCCTGTGGAACAGAGTCCCCCACATGTGCGTCTACGCGACATTTTGGCTTATAGTATCGTTTCGCTGCAGAAATGGGATGGACAAGGAATTTATATGTGTTGAAACAGATGGTCTTCGGCCTTATATTACTATTGTGTAAATTAAGTCCATATTACGCCTGGACTACAGGCATTTGTATCCTCATGAAAACACAACCTTAGCCGTGCCGAGCCATGTTTCGGTGAGGCTGGGACCTTAGCTACTTTACGGTACGCCGGCTATATATATAAGGAGCCAGGTTTTGGTCTCCAGAGGCAGTTCTCCACAGTATTTGTAACTCAGTGGTGCTCATCCCAAGGCGACGCGGTCAACCTCGCGGTCGGGTTTCCTCGGAGCCTGACCCCCCGACCCAGCCTAGGTCGATACTCGCACTAACCATAATAAAACCAGCAAACACTCGTGAGCTTCATTTACTCCCTCGTCCAAGTAACGTTCGCGCAATGTTTCATTGGTGACCCCGGGAGTTTTGACGCGAGTGCCCTCGGCCGAACCTAATTCATCAACAACCTGTGTGATTCTCTGGACGTTCTTCAACCCCACCACACTCACAACCATCGCAGCTACCGCCGCTGTGGTCATTACCACAGCCATCGTTACCACCGCCCCAGCACGTCATTCACGACCGCCTCCCCGTTTGACGTCACGATCGACGCAGATCGACGTCACTACGCCGGGGCTGTCACCGCTTCCAAAATTGCTGTCTGCACCACCTCCAGGGAGTTCCCGCTTCCACTGACGTCACTCACGACCGCTTCCCCCCGCAATGGACATCACGATCGCTGCAGATTGACGTCGCTACTTCAAGGAAGCCACCGCTTCCAACACTGCTGTCTGCGCCGCCTCCAGGGAGTTTCCACCTCCACTGACGTCGCTCACGGCAACCTCCCCGCACTGGACGTCACGATCGACGCAGATCGACGTCGCTACTTCAGGGAGCCACCGCTTCCAACACTGCTGTCTGCGCCGCCTCCAAGGAATTCCCGCTTCCACTGACGTCACTCACGGCCTCCTCCCCGCAATGAACGTCACGATCGACGCAGATCGACGTCGCTACTTAAGGAAAGCCACCGCTTCCGCCAGCGCCGCCTCAGGGAGTTCCCGCTTCCACTGACGTCACCCACGGCCGCCTCCCCGCTTGGACATCACGATTCCACGCTTCGCAGGGGAAGGAGGGTAATGTGGTGAACAGAGTCCCCCACATGTGCGTCTACGCGACATTTTGGCTTATAGTATCGTCGCTGCAGAAATGGGATGGACAAGGAATCTATTTGTTGTGTAGAAACAGGTTTTGGTCTCCAGAGGCAGTTCTCTACAGTACTTGTAACTCAGCGGTGGTCATCCCAAGGCCACGCGGTCAACCTCGCGGTCGGGTTTCCTCGAAGCCTGACCGTCCGACCCAGCCTAGGTCGACACACGCACTAACCATAATAAAACCATCAAACTCACTCGGGATTCACTCGTCACCATAGTCCAAGTAAAGTTCACGTAATGTTACACACCTCTCAAAGGATTACAAAGGCGGAGCATGCCGACAGGAGACCTTTTGATCCATATCTAGGTCGGATGCGAAAAAAATCATAATAATGATAAATTAATGAATAAAAACTATAATAATGTAAACAAATATAATTCATAAATAAATGCATATGTATAGTTAAATAATAAACAAACAGGTAAATACTAAATAATAATAAATTAACATAGAACTAATAATAAATGAAAATAAAACAGACAAATGATGACAAAACAAAAACAGATAATATAAAACAAATTATAATCATCACAGCATCTTGCTTAGGTGTTTATCTAAATGATTCATAAAGCTTCGAACTGAACTACATTGCACTACCTGTGCAGGAAGTTTATTCCATTCATTAACTACACGGTTGGCAAAGTTGTTTCTACCTACTTCCAAATTGAATCTATTTCCGGACAGTTTGAGACCATTGTTTCTTGTCTGATTCTCATTCAATGTGAAAATTTTGTCACTTTTGATGTTGTCAATTCCCTTTAGAATCTTAAAGACCTCTATCAAGTCACCTCTGAGTCTACGCTTTTTTAGGGAAAACAGATTCATATGTTTTAGTCGATTTTCGTATGACTTATTTTTGATATTTGGAATCAGTTTTGTGGCTCGCCGTTATACTTTTTCCAGTCTGTCAATGTCTTTAATGAGATTCGGTGACCATACAGAAACAGCATATTCCAAATGTGGACGAACTAACGATTTATGTAGCTTGCTATTGAGTGTTCACGATCTCTGGGCCTAAGCGTATGCAACCCTTACATCTTTTACAAAGGAGCATTTATAATACACATTTGTTTTATATAAATGTGGTGTGAATATGGTTAATGTGGCGCCGACGAGGACGAGCGGTTGGCCTCCCCCAGGGAGGGGGGGGAGTCAAGGGGCGCGTGGATCGGTGACCCCAGAAGGGGGAATGCCCGCGCGTCGGTATGGTTGGCAGTTCATAGCAAGAGCCACGGGTGTGTAGATGTGTGTGTGCGTGGGGGAACGAGGGAAACCCACAAAGGGGGTCGTGTTAGAAGATAGAAGGTAGGGAAACTAGTATAAGGATCGTGCTGTGTGTACAAGAGGAGGGTTAACCCATTAAACTCCGATGACAAAATTCTTGTCATTGGGTCCAATAAAACAAAAAATCATAAAATACCAAAATGTTTTATCAAACACCAGAAAAAATGTGACGTCAGAGGACTGACGTCATATTTTTTCTGGTGTTTGATAAAATATTTTGGTGTTTTATGATTTTTTGTTTTATTGGACCAAATGACAAGAATTTTGTCATCGGAGTTTAGTGGGTTTTAAGGATCGATCCAGAAGTAACCCTACGGTCGGGATTTCAGCACCTTTTCCAACCACAAGCTATCTAGGCGCCGCCGAGACGACCGCGCCCACGAGCTCCAAGGAGCCACTCAAGATGAACAATATCACCCTAAGGCCGTTTGACGGCAATAGAGACGTCACCGGGTGGCTTACAAAGGCGGAGTAGGTCGCGAAGCTAACGGGAGTGACAGACGTGGCGAGTTATATTGCCCTAAATTTGGAGAACGACGCGTTGGCCATCTATCTGGAGATGACAGCCGATGACCAAGCGGAAGCAGAAAAGGTGAAGAAAATGTTAAAGGAGGCGTTTGGTGAGACCCCGTTTGATGCGTTTTGTTATCTGCAAAGAATGCGGTGGGCAGGTGAACAGGTCGATGTGTTCGCCAACGAAATCAGAAGATTAGCAAGCCTGGCGACTTTCGAGGAGAACGACGGCTTAGAGAAGCTAGCGAGGATGGTTTTGTGAATGGTTTACCGTTTCGCATATCTAATGGACTGCATGAAATAAGTAATCCGGCGAAGGCGAGTATGGACGAATTGATAACCCGCGCTAGGCTCCTGACGAGGACTAAGGACGGAGGCCCAGTAGGGGTTGCGGCAAGGGAAAGGCCGCGGATAAAGACAAAGAACAGAAGAGAAGGGGACCGAGCAGGGACAGAGGGCCGTTGGAGGCCGCGGCGAGAGAGGGGAAAACGGCGGAGCCCAGGGGTGACTATAGCGGACGGCGGGGCCCGTCTCGGGTCGGTTGTTACGATTGTCGGCGACTAGGTCACCTCGCGAGGGACTGTAAAGAGGTGGAGCTCGTCTGTTACACATGCAGTCAGTCAGGACACACGTATCGACACTGCAATCAGGGAAAACGGAAAAACGGTGGCCACTACGCACGGGGCCGCCGAGGAAATGTAAAGATGCCGTTCAGCTTTATGCCGATCGTGGAAGTCTGGCTGACAGGAAGACGCGCGAAGACGCTGATAGATTCCGGCTGTTCAATCACGGTCGTAAGGACCGACGTGGTTCAAGAATTCAGACAGGGAGATGTGGCTCTAATGACGATCGACGGGAGGGAGACAAAGTGCAAAGGTGACCAGGAAATTGAAATGATGGTAGAGGGCATTCCGATTCGACTAAGAGTGATAGTCATTGGAGCGATTATAGAGGAAATCGACGTGGTGCCGGGAATGGATACAGTTGCCCAGTTTGGAGAAGTCGTGTTTATCGCCAGACGAGTGAGGATAGGAGCGATACGCGACTCGGGAGGACGATGACCGGCTGAGGCCGGAAGTGGAGGTAAGAATGGCAATGAGGGTCGCGGAGGGCAGTGCCACCGCGAAGCTCGACCCTGTCGAGAGAGTGGCACCGTACACGATTCGATTGAGGATGAAGATTTCCTGGGGGAACTTGATGGCCAGAAATGGGAAGTAGAGTGGTATCCGAAAGAAGGCTCACCTCTTTTGAAGAACAAAGTCGATTACTACACACAGACCCTCGCAGAGGGGGTGAGGGACAACTTCGACCTTGAAGTGGAGCGGTGGGTTGATGAGGGACTCTTGAGTCCTTGGGAGGAACCGGTGGAGGGCGGAATCTTGCCCTTGATGGCAAAGGTACAGCCAAGAACAAAGTACGACCGGTGTTGGATTTCCGAGAGATGAACCAGTTTGTGAGGTGTCATACGGGCGATATTTTGTAGACGTATGCAGCGAGACCCTTCGCAGATGGCGCCGAATGAGGGGGGCGTTCACGATTGTAGACCTGCGGACGGCTTACCTACAAATTCACGTGACGAAGAAGCTATGGAAATATCAACTAGTGAAATACAAAGGTAGAACTTATTGCTTAACCAGACTGGGGTTTAGGCTCTGCTCGGCCCCGAGGATCATGGCGAGAATCCTGAAGACAGTGCTGGAGAAAACTGAAATGAAGAAGAAGGGCACTGACTCGTACCTCGATTACATACTGGTGGATGATAGCGTAAAATCAGCGTCGGACGTAGTGGAACATTTGGCTCGGTACGGATTAATAGCGAAGGAGCCGGAACCGGTGGAAGGAGTAGTGTTGGGACTGCGACTGGAAAGGGACGGGACCGGAAACCTGGTGTTCAGGAGAGGCAACGATGTCCCGAACGTTACAGATGAAATGAGCAAACGAGAGCTCTTCTCCCTGTATGGCAAATTGGTCGGTCACTACCCGATCGCCGATTGGCTCCGTGTGGCGTGCAGCTACATTAAGAGGCGGTCGGGGTCGAAGAATTGGGGAGAGAAGATTAATGAGGGCACGCTAACGATGATACGTGACGTCGTACAGAGGACGATGCATGATGATCCGGGGAGGGGACAGTGGAACGCACCCCAACAGGGCCGAGGCGTAGTGTGGTACGACACGACCTGCATAGCAACCGGCGCCGTCTTGGAGATAGGGGGCGTGGTAGTCGAAGATGAAGCGTAGTAGCGAAAAAAGGATGACTGCCATCACATCAACGTATCGGAGTTGGACGTGGCCATAAAAGGAGTCAATTTGGCACTGAAATGGGGGATGCGTGAGATCGAAATCAGGACTGACTCAGCCACAGTAGCGGGATGGATGAACTCAGTGCTGACGGCTGAGAAGAGAGTACGCACGAAGGGGGCTGCAGAGGTCTTTGTGAAGCGCCGTCTTGGGATCCTGAGGAAGTTAATAGACGAGTTCGGCAAGAAGATAAGAGTGAGCGAGATGTTGTCGGGAATGAACAAAGCAGATGCGCTAACCAAAGTGAAGAAAAGCTGGCAGAAAGTGAAGGAAGAACATGACATGTCCGCTGCAGGGTCCCTTCGCGCGAAAGAATTACATGGAACTCACCACCTAGGTGTCGATAGGTCATTGTTCCTGGCAAGGAAGGTTGACCCGAATATATCGAGGGAAGAAGTCCAGTGGGCGGTGAGAGCTGCGTCTGATGTCAGTCAACAGACCCCGCCCCCCAGACCGCACTCAGCGGGGGAACTTAGTGTGGGAGAAAAATGGAGGCTGGCGGTTAATGTAACCCACCATCGGCAAGGCAGGTACCTATCGATGTTCGACTGCGGTCCGGGACACTTCGCCGTCTGGCAAGAGCTGAAAGCGGAGACTGGAGAAGAGATTGCACGGGTGATGAGTGAGATATTTCTGGAACGGGACCCAGTGGATGAAGTCCTGACGGATAATAGCACAGCATTTCGGTCGGAGGCGCTGAAAGACAAATTGGACAAGTGGAACACGAGACGCTTCTTCCGGGCTACTTACCGACCAAGCGGAAATGGAATAGTAGAACGACACCATCGTACGATTAAGTCCATCGCGGAGAGGGCACTAATACTACCCATGGAGGCAGTTTTCTGGTATAACATGTCCCCCATGTCAGAACAAGACGAAGACTCGGTTCCACAAAGAGCCGTGTTTAACCCATTAAACTCCGGTGACAAGATGTCTTCTCATTTGGTCAAATAAAACAAAAAATCATAAAACACCAAAATGTTTGATCAAACACCAGAAAAATATGACGTCAGTCCTCGCTTCGCTCGCGAGCGAAGCGAGGACTGACGTCATATTTTTCTGGTGTTTGATCAAACATTTTGGTGTTTTATGATTTTTTTTTTATTTGACCAAATGACAAGAATCTTGTCATCGGAGTTTAATGGGAATACGATTTGCGATATCCCCAGATGGGGCCGGGGCTACCGGCCAATGCTGAAGAAGGCCCCGCCTCAGTGCAGGTGGGGGAGGAGGTATGGGTGAGGCCAAAGGATAGGAAGTGCACGTCACAGTGGACGAGAGGAATAGTAACGGAGGTGAATTCACGGAACAACATCTCTGTCGAGGGAGTGCCGCGGCATGTCTTGGCGTGTGGTGAATGAAGGAGACGAGGAGGAGAGTCACGGAGTGACGGTAAATGAGGGAGCGGTGTCGAGGAGACCCCGTCGCGACACGCGTCCTCCAAGGTGGCTACAGGACTATGAAGTAGATGAAAGAGACGAAGAATAGGCTGATTTCGACATTAAGGGTGTGTGTGGTGTGAATGTGGCACGGATGGGGAGAGCGGTTGGTACTCCCCGGGGGGGCGGGGGGCGGTGATCCCAGAAGGGTGAATATGCCCGCGCGTCGGTATATGGGTGACAGTACATAACAAGTACACGGGTGTGTGGATGAGTGTGTGCGTGGATGAAGGCGGGAAACCCAACAAAAGGGGGTCGTGTTAGAAGTTAGACGGTAGGGAAACTAGCATAGGGACCGTGTAGTGTGTGCCCAAGGAGGGTTAAAAACTGTCCCAGAAGCAGCCACAGGAACGGAATTTCGACGGAAAAAGTAAATTATCTTCCCCAACTACAATATACATACATAGATACATACATATATATATATATATATATATATATATATATATATATAAAGCACATTATATACATATATATATATATATATATATACACACATACAAGTGAATTTAGGGAGCAGGTTCTCTTCAATGCATTTCTTATTAAATAACACAGCAAACTGGGCGTTAGTTATCTTCTTATTGAGACTTTCTAATCTTCTAATAACTTTTCTCTCTAAAGGAGGGAGAGGGTATACAATACTTCCAAACGAGTCCATGATTGGGTAGGAAAACTAGCATTTTACGACGTTTCGCCTATGCATTAGGCATCTTCTGGTAATTTATTCAGAAAAGCTATATACTAATATATTACAAAGATAGATACATTGGGAGAGATCTAGGACTGTGACAGTTCATCCTTTCCAGCCCGCTACTCGTGACCCATACAGCTCTAGGGTCCCGCACATATTTTGTTGTATGTTAATAAGTGGCATATAATTTCTGATCATCACTGAGCTATTGGGTCTCTAAAACTCTCCAACCTAGGAATTAATCTCACTCCCGAGGAACCAAGTCGACTGCTGACTGCCATCCTAACTTAATTTTACAGAGAACTAAGACCAACTCGTAACTCTTGGTTAAGCTGGTATGTTTCCTTGATTAACTCATTGTAGTACATGAATAGAATCACCAGTGATGGAGATGTCAATCAAATAATTCCAACAGTCGTCCCCGGATTCGAACCAGGGCTTGCGAGAAAGCAGAGCCGTCGCTCTACGACTTTGTAGTTCAAGTTATTTTTCTTGTTCTGTGAGGTGTTCCTTTTTTAAGCTGTCCTTTTTTTTTCTAATGAGGCTATTTCATGTGTAAAGTTGGGTTTGATTTTTTTTTCTTTCTTTTTTTCCCTCTCGGAATGTGTTTTTTTTTACTTGCTTTCTTGATAGTAATTACTATTTTCCAGATATGGGAACTGGCCAATTTCAGTCTTCTAGCTCTTGCTCAATGTCTATTGAGTACTTTTGTTAGTTTACCTTTTGGTAGTTCATGAATGTCCTCTTGGTCATGAGTTTTATCTTTCATTTCTATGGTGATTTTAAATGGTAAGTGATCAGTTGATAGGTCTTGTATAGTTTCCTATTTGGTTTAGGTTTGTATGAATGGTAAACACATTGTTATGTCAGGTGATATTGGTTGATGTGTTTCCCTCTCAGAATGTGTTTTTTTACTTGCTTTCTTGATAGTAATTACTATTTTCCAGAGATGGGAACTGGCCAATTTCAGTCTTCTAGCTCTGGCTCAATGTCTATTGAGTACTTTTGTTAGTTTACCTTTTGGTAATTCATGAATGTCCTCTTGGTCATGAGTTTTATCTTTCATTTCTATGGTGATTTTAAATGGTAAGTGATTAGTTGATAGGTCTTGTATAGTTTCCTATTTGGTTTAGGTTTGTATGAATGGTAAACACATTGTTATGTCAGGTGATATTGGTTGATGTGTTGGTGAGGTTATCTGGTGGAATTATTACAGGAATTAATTATGTTTAGTCTAGGGAGTTGTTCTGGAATTTTATGTCCTCTTTAGCCTGTTGTTTGTGTGACAAGTCAATTTGGATGATGTGCTTTCAGATCACCTGCCAATATGTGGTTTGTTAATGAGTTGAGAGGTTAGATCTGTGAGATGTACCTTCTTGGGGTTGCTGTAGTTGGAGGGATATATTTGTGATATTGTAGGTTGTTTTTACTATACATGTTTGGATTGTGATAGTTTTGGTGATGGAGTCTGATTCTCTGGTGTCTCATCTTTTGTTGGAGAAGGACATGCTGTTGTGTACTATTGTTGAGTCCACCTTTGTATCTTGTATTGTCTTCTATTATCCTTGTGTAATCTGTGAATGAGGGAATTGTTATTTGTGGTGTCAGTTTTGCTTCATGTACAAGCGCAATGTGTATATCTTGTGTAGGATGTGGAGCAGTTCTATGTTTGAGTCCCTTTATGTTTGTAGTACTGTATGTTTATGGTGTATCTATGTGTTTGCTGGTGTGATGGTTATCTTGTGCTGGTTACAGCTCCAAATTTTTGTGGATTGGTTTGTTTTTAAGGACTCTACATTTTAAGTGAAACCATTTGTGGCATGTGTTGTATTTGATGTTTGTGTTTGGTGCAGATAGGATAAGTGTGTGTGTGTGGGGGGGGGGGGGCTGGGTTGGATTTTGTATTGCTGGCTAATAGGAATAGAAATGGTAGGGGTAGACACCAGTGTACTGATCTATGGTATTAAAAAAAAAATAAGAATAAAAAATAATGATAATAAAATAAAATAAATAATAAAAAGGGGGGGAGGAAGTGCTGGGAGTAGTGTACGCATGTAAAAAGTGAAGAGCTGGTGCCCAACCCTTAGAACTGCACCTGTCTTTTGAGGTGGGGAATAGGTTGTGGACTTCCTGAATATGTCCTGTAAGCTCTCTCTAGGTGGCAGGGATGGAGGGGTGAGAGGATGGAAGGTCTTCCTCTTTTCATTGTCCAGGGACTCCAGCAGTGCAGCCTCTTGTACACCAAATACAGCAAAACCACAGATACAGTACTACCTCTCATTAACGGACTAAAAGGGGGGTAACGGTGTCCGTTGATGTGAATAATCCATGGATTTGGAGTGGTTTTTGAGTGGCATGGTGATTGCACACACTAAACAACAGCACCAAAAACACAGCGAAAACACAGCTAATCAATGTCCGTTAATGAGAGGTAGTACTGTACTGAATACCTGAGGGAGTTAACCTTTACTCTTTTTATCTCAGATATTGTAAATTTATACTACCATTGTATTAATTTTTGTATAAATTTGTGTGCTTTATGGTGAATAGAGTTATGTTAATTTTTTTAAATTCTATGTCTTCTGTGTATTCTGGCTACTGCTTTGTTGTATTTTATGTCATTTTGTCATCAGATTTTTATTTTTTTATTCTACAGCGATCTTTACTGGCAAATTGTCAGTCATCTAGAAGGAGGTCATGATGTTTTCCCATATATATAGTGTGACAGTAAGCATGCTGAAGTTGCTGGGGAAATGGCTTATCATAGTGGAGAAAAGATAGTCAACTACCAGTGAGAAAAGGATGTACAATATACATTTGGTATATCAGTCAAGGTTTGCAAAATTTATTTACAGTATTCAGATACATATATACTTGCATATATACCAAGGGCTTTTTCTCTATTACAAGGGAGGTAGCCAAAGTCAAAAAGCATAATTCCACTCCTTCCCACTGCACTCCCATTAACCACCCCTCCCTCCCTTTCATCTTGGCTTCTGGATAATGAGTCATCCCTGCATCTCACCTACTGTCCTGGGTCAGAAGCAATGCAGCAAGACACAGCGCATCCACAGCAAGGCAATTTCATTGAAAATGGGAGAAATCCCTTCGGGCTGTGTCAAAATATCATTCACACATAACCTCTCCCTAATCTCCCACCCACTACCTTCCATGCATCACAGTATCATCCATGTACAGCCATTCTCTACTCTCCTTTCTTTCCTGAACAGACATCCTGCTCTTGCTTAACAACCCTTTTACCCCATCCATCCATCTCATCTTTGGTTACCCCCTCATGTTCACTCCAACCACCTCTGCCTTATACACTTCTTTTACAAATCTTTCTTCATTAATTCTTTTCATGTGTCCAAACCATCCCAATACTTTTTCATCAATCATTTCCACCCCAACCTCGTTTCTCACTCTACACAACCTTGTAACCCCTACCATACTTGTTAGACATTTCATCTCAAACACATCTAAACTCTTCCTCTCTTATGTTCCATGTTTCTGCCCCACACAGTGCTGCCAGCACAATCACCCCTTCATACAAACACTGTGGGACAAGGTCTATACAACTGCTGGATGAAGACTAGAAAGAAAAAACAAGAAGGGGGAGCATTATTTCTGACCAGGAAAGACTTCAATGTGACAAAGTTAACAGAAGGAAAAAAACAAAGTAGAATCAATTATGATAAAAGTAGAAAACAACCACATGAAAGGTAGAAAAATTGTAGTAGTGTATGTGTCCCCCAAAACACAGTCCTGGACAGAACACGATCATGCCAAATTGTTAGAAGATACTAAGTATGAACTGACTGATATACTGAAAGAAAGAGGAAATACGGTAATTGTGGGTGATTTTAACTCAAAAGAAATATGTTGGGAAGAAATGACAGTAAAGGGTGGAAAAGACATATGGGGCAGCATGCTACTCAATATGACCATTGAATACACAATGACTCAGTGGATAAAGGAAAATATGAGATACAGAAACAATGAGAACCTTCGAGACTGGATTTAATACTTATGTCAGAACTTGAAATTGTAGACAGAATAGATTACAAAACACCAATGGAAAGAGTGACCATGTACTAATAGAATTGGAATTAAAAGAGCAAATAGACCTAAGAAGAAATGAGAAACATAGAATAAGAAGACCAATGTACAATAAAATGAATTTTGAGAAACTTAGAAAATTCTTTTGTAATGCAAACTGGGAAAAATTCCAAAATAAAGAAACAAGGATGAAAGAGAAATGGAATATACTAAAAGAAATTTATAATGAGGGTGTGAACAAATATGTACCACAGCAAAAGCAAGAAAGAGCATACATAAAGAACTGGTACAAAAAAAAATGTAGTGAAGCTAAGGATAAAAGAGACAAAGTCTGGAAAAAAATGGAAAAGACAAAAAAAATGAGCAAATGGCAAACATACATCAAACTAAGAAACAATTATGTAAAAATACATAGAGAAGAAAAGAGAAATTATGAAAAAGAAAAAAAAAAAAAATAGAAAAATGCAAGGAACAACCTAAACTATTTTACAGATATGTGAATGGTAAGCTAGAAAACAAACAAGAAATAGAAAAGCTGCACCAAGGAAGTCATGAATGTACAGAAGAACAAGAACAGGCAGAAATTATGAGCAACCAATTCAGATCAGTATTCACAATTGAGAACACACCTGTTAGGGAAAAGAGAGACAGAAATCCCCCAATGAAGGAATTAACTCTAATAAAGAAGGAAATCAGCAACCAAATAAAAAAATTTGATATCAGAAAATCGCACAGTCTGGATGGAATTGCAAATTGGAAACTGAAAGAATGTGTAGAGTTAACAGATAAAATATACACTATAATCAAATGCTCGCTCAAAGAAGGAAAGGCACCACAAGATTGGAAAAATGCAAACATTGTACCAATATATAAAGGAGGAAACAAGGAAAACCCAACTAACTACAGACCAGTTTCCCTAACAAGCACAGTAGCAAAAATATGTGAAAAAGTGATCAAAAGTCGATGGGTTAAGCACCTGGAAGAAAAATCTATACTAAACCCAAATAAATTTGGATTTAGGCAGGGAAAATCATGTACGACAAACCTGATCTGCTTCTACTCGAGACTAATAGATATAATACAAGAGAGGGATGGATAAGCAGACTGTGCCTATCTAGGCCTACAAAAGGAATTTGACAAAATACCACATAAGAAATCAATAAGAAAATTAGAATCAATAGGTGGCATCACAGGTAAATTATTAGAATGGATGGAAGACTTCCTGACTAGGAGAAAAATGTGGGTAGTAATTAGAGACAAATACTCAAAGTGGGAAGAAATGATAAGTGGTGTTCCACAGGGGTCAGTGCTGGCTCCAATCATGTTTGCCATATAAATGACATGGATGAAGGAGTAGAGTGTTATATGAATTCTTTGCAGATGATGCAAAAATATTAAAGAAAGTAAGAACAGAAGAGAACTGTGATTCATTACAATCAGACCTGGACAAAATCTGGAAATGGACTCAAAAGTGGGAAATTAATTTCAATATCAAGAAATGTAGCATAATGGAGTTTGGAAAAAGTAAAAACAGAATTTAAAAAAACTATGAAATTGGTGAAGAAGAAATAAAAAAGTGCACTCGGAAAGGGACCTTGGAGTAATAATCAGCAAAGACATGACACTGGATAAACATATAAACAAAATAGTTGGAGAAACCTTCAACCCATTATTAAACCAAAACTGGAATATACAGCGACACTTTGGACACCCTGTACTAAAAAGAATATAAGGAAATTAGAAACAATACAGAGAGGAATGACAAAGTTGGCACCAGCTCTTTCCAAATTAACATACAAAGATTATCCAAATTGGAACTACCAACGCTGGAGCAGAAAAGACAAAGATGTGATCTACTGAATATCTTTAGAATCATGAAAGGGATTGAAATCCTTGATAGAAATAATTTAATAAAAAATGACAATGGAGAGGTCATGAAAAGAAACTCAAAAAGGATAACTATAGAAGAGATCTGAAAAAAAAAAAAAAAAGCTTTCCACATAGAGTACTGGATATCTGGAATAACTTAGATTAAGAAACAGTGTGTGCAAATACTATTCAAAATTTTAAGAAAAAAATTGATGCTGAAAGATACAAAGATGGGCCACAACGAGCATAACTCCCTTCCCATGTAATACAACTAGGTAAATACAACCTCCTCTTAGTATTCATTCCCGAATGTCTATTTCTCATTACACTTTTGAATCCCCCAGGGCAGTTACTTGATTCTCTCAATCTACAATCTACCTCCACCTCCATTCCTCCCTTTTCTGCCACATTCAGATACGTAAATGTATTTTCTTATCACAGCCTGCATAGTATATAAAGTTAATCACATACATGGTTTCATACTCTGCAACTCCTGAAGAGTTGTTAGAATGTTATATTTATTTTTTGACATAGTTTCCAAGCATTCCTCCATGCTGCAGCCATAATCTTGGATAAGGACCTGACAAAAGAAAACATCACAAAGGATTAGAAATAAAGAAAGAAAAAAAATCTACATCAATCCATATATATATATTCAGTATGTACACATACATACAAGTACACATATATATACACTGGGGTTGCACAATTCAATGGCCCACATTTCAACAACTCACATATTCAACTTTAAATTCCTACCCCGAAACCTTAATTCAAAAGCAAAAGTAGGAAATCCGATGTTCAAAATGCACAAAAAAAAACAAGTTTCTTAGTTTGTTTGCGAAAATGGAGACGACTCACATCTTGACATCTCAAAAACTGCCCTAACCCTGTTGAACTGCAAGACCCCATTGTAAGTATATATATACACATGTATATCATTCCAAGGCCAAGATCTGACTCTAATGACTGGTATAAAATAAAGTTTTACATCTTAATTTTAGCTTACACCAACAACATGTTTTAAGCACTCCTGACTGCGTGGTTCAAGAAAATGAGGTGATGCTCTTTTTTCAATATCTGATGCGGCTTGAGAAATTAAGCTGTCAGTTGTGCCATCTATTGATAAAGAAAAGCATGGTCCTTCTATGGGTGTGCTCAAAGTGGCTGGTTCATTCCTTGCTGGCGAGTACTGGTCTGCATTGGATTTTCCAACCCAGCCTACTTCAATGGCTGGATCATTCCTTGCTGGGGTGTACTGGTCTGCATTGGATTTCCCAACCCAGTCTACTTCACTATCACTTTGTTCTGGGAATGTAGATACTATACTAATTTCCTGTGATTTCTCTTTTTCTTTCTGTACTGGAATGGAGGGAGAGGAGTTATATGGTGTTCTGGAATTCCTAGTTTCATATTCGTTACAAGTATCACATTTGTTATATCTTCTTAATATTCTTTATTCTATCCCCATTGCTGATGACATTTGTTCCAGATACAATTCCATTTGTACCTGGTAATATACAAAGGTGTGATTAATATATTTTTTCCTCATCAGTACTTGCCTTCCTCTTAGCAGATGACTGATTGATATGGCCTGAAGTTCCATGAGTTTCCTCATTCTCCTCAGATGGTGTGGATATTTGTGAAAATTTTCTCTTCTGAGGGAGGCTGAGTTTGGTTATTTTCTTGTTAGTGTAGGTTTCCTGAAATATGGATAACATAATATTTATACATACAAGGAAAGTGCATGGTGGAGAATCCTGAATCTCCTCTCTCCATCCCATTTAGTGATCTTTAATGATATGCATGAGAAATACACTCTGAATTCTTTCTACCCACCACCGGGGGATCAAGAAGAGAAGGGGTACAAGACAGGTTCAAGGGAGCAGCATAAAAGGACAGCAATATTACAAAAATATCATCCACCTTAACCAAAGTTGGATGGAATGAACATGAGAGAGTGACAGAAGACGAGATGGATGGATGAGGTAAAAAGGGCATTGAGCAGGAGGGGAATGTCTGTTGAGAAAGGGAGAAGACAGGAGATAAGGATATATGGACAATGGTTATGTATGTATGATACTGGAATGCATGGATGGGAGTAGGTGGGGGATGGGAGGTTAGGGGAGTGGTTATGTGTGAATGAAATTTTGAAGCAGCCTAAAGGGATTTCCCCATCTCCTTTTATGCATGAGGGGACTAAAAGGGGGGTTTTCCGATTATATGAAGTGACCTTGTTGTGGATGTGCTGTTTTGCTGCATTACTTCTGACCCAGGGTAATGGGCAAGATACAGAGATCACAATGCTAACCCTTCAAAGCACTTCCTTATATGACCTACCACTGCTATGCACTGTGGTACCAAGATATGTAAAGCTTTCCAAGTCACTGGAGTGGCAGGCTGCATGCACATCTCCACTATATGTGTCCATGAATATAAGCCTGTGATTCACCCTCCCATGCCCTCACCCACTACTGAGCCCAACAATGGGAGACTATAATTTGGGTATACATATTAACCCAATAGTCCTAGGAGCCATGGACCATACGGTGTCAGCCCAGGTGGTAGTTGTTTGACTTACGACATACCTGACCCACAGATTCAATTCAATCAGCCTAGCAAATTTACTTCTTTGATCCAAGAGGGGCAACCCATCCTGCCCTGAATGGAGGACCAATGAGGCATGTTGCTAGACTCAGAGGAGTGTCACTCAGCCTCCAAGACTCCCATCTTCAGGCACTGCTGGGCTACTATGGATGGCAAACATGTGGGTCAGTGACCTTTGGATGTCCACTGACTTGAGTTCATCTGCCCTTTTGATGGTTTTCTCTTTCCTCTATCTGGGTGGCCAAAACACCCTACTCACTGGTGGGTCAGCAGTGGGGTAGCCAGTTTAGTCTCCAACAATTCTATCATGCAGCAGGTAGTTTTGGGTTACATGGTACCAGTAGGCCAGCCACTTCACCTGACATTATATATATATACATATATATATATATATATATATATGCATACACACACACACACACACACTTCAACGAACGGACAGCTTAGAAGACATTCTGAAGAAAAAGTGAAAAATAGAGGATTCCAAAGCAAAGGAAGTACCTATTGTATTTGCAGGGTGGTGGGGAAGTTGCTCGTGGGGTAGTGGGAAAGTAGGGAAAGAGGAGAAGGGGAGGGATTGCTGAGGGAAATGGAAGGAAATGAGGAAGAAGACTTGGCCCAGGCAGACAGACGAAATGTAAACATCAAAAAACGGCCCCCCGACCAACTGAGTGACGACGAAATGTCTAATAAAAATGTAAAGATCAGAAACATAGATAAGAGCAGTACAATGGAAGGTGAGGATGATAATTTCAAAGGATTTAATGAAAGGGCGGCGGATACTAACCTCCCCCGACTGACAAAACTGGAGGAAAAACTTCAACAAATGTCTGACAACTGGGAAGTTAGGTTTGGCAAGATGACAAAAATCGCCGAGAGGTTTGAAAAATTGGAAAAACTAGAGAAGGCGAACAAAAACTTAACTGATGAAATAGAAGACCTAAAAAGACAGTTAAGAGAAGTAAAGGTGGAGAATGAGGAATTGAAGAGCAATAGTAAAGAAAACAGAGAGGCCATAACTAAAGAAGCTAAGAATTGGAAAGCAACCCAAGAAGACAATAAAGTTTCATTCACTGACATAGTCAAACAGCAATTGAAAGAACATACTGAAGACTCGGTTATTAAAGTGATGAGACAAAAGGAGAATATAGTAAGAGATTTAGCAGACAAGAAGAAATGTATAATTATATTAGGAATGGAAGAAAAACACAACCCAGATAGAACCACAAGAATCAAAGAGGAAAATGAAAAAGTAAACCAATTACTAGAATCAGTTCAGGAAGATGAACCAGAAATTATGAAGCAAATCAAAGAGAAATTTAGACTTGGAAAGTATAGCACAGATAAGACCAGACCAATTAAGATTAAATTCAAGTCACAAACGACGGCAGAGAATATCTTATCCAAAACAGGGAAACTAGCAACAAGTGAACAATATAAAAAGGTATGGATAAAAAGGGAAATGAATAAAGAGGAAAGAGAGGAAGAAAAACAGAAAAGACTTGAAGCTAAGGAAAAAAACAAGAAAAGAACGGAGTCAGAAAAAGAGAGATTCTATTGGAGAGTAGTGAATATGAAACTAAAGAAAGTCGACACACAAGAGAAAAACAAAAGGGAAACAGAGAACACAATGGAAGTGGCAGAAAACTAAGAGTGTCTTACACAAATATAGATGGATTAATTACAGGATTGAATGAGCTGAATGATTATTTGAAGGAAAAAGAACCAGACATAATGGGAATTGTAGAAACAAAATTAAAAGGTCCACTACCACACAACAGTGTAGGACATGATGCATATAATTATTGGATTAGTAACAGAGTGAAAAAGGAAGGGGGTGGAGTTATGTTCCTGACTAAGAAGGATATAAACGTGAAGTGTGTCACATATGGAAAGAATACAGTAGAGATAATAATGATGGAAGTAGAAGACAGAGATAAGAAGAGCAGAAAGTTTGTGATAAATTATGTTCCCCCGAAAACAGCCTCATGGGAAGAGAGTGAACATAAAAGTATGTTAGAGGACACAAAGATAGCATTAAACAAGATAATGGAAGAGGGAGGAAGAATAGTTATGATGGGCGACTTTAATTGCAAAGAAATCTGCTGGGAAGAAATGACAGTAAAGGGTGGAGACGGCTCATGGGGAAACGCTCTACTTGAGATGGTTACTGACCATACAATAACACAATGGATACAGGAGAACACTAGGTATAGAAATGAAGAAGAGCCATCGAGACTAGACCTAATAATTATATCCGAACATAGAATAGTGGACAAAATTGAATATAAAACACCAATAAGTAAAAGTGACCACATATTGATTGAACTGGAACTTAATGAAGAAAAATATATGAAAAGAAATGAACAATATAGAAAAGGAAGAATGATGTATGAAAAAACAAACTTTGATAAAATAAGAGAATTCTTTCAAAAGGAAAACTGGGAAGAAATATACAAAGAAGAAACAACAGTAAAAGAGAAATGGAATATTTTGACAAAAATTTACAAAAAAGGAGTGGAAAAGTATGTCCCAAGACAAAAACAAGGAAAAGAATATGTAAAATGCTGGTACAACAAAAGTTGTAGGGAGTTAAAAGACAAAAGAGACAAAGCCTGGACCAGATGGAAAAAAGACAGAAGACCTGAAAAATGGAAAATATATACCTGTTATAGAAATGAATATGTACAAACGTGCAGAGAGGAAAAGAGAAAATATGAAAAAGATGTCATAGAAAAGTGTAAAAATCAACCAAAACTATTCTACAAATTTGTAAACAATAAACTGAAAAAACAAACAAGATTTGGAGAAATTAAGACAAGAGGGAGTTGAATACACTGAGGAAATGGAAATGGCAGAAATTATGAACAAACATTTTAAATCAGTGTTTACAAGAGAGAACATACAACCTGAAGAGAACGAATGGAAAGAGAAAGTCCCCCCTATGGAAGAAATAGAAGTAACAAAGAATGAAATATTAACACACTTGAGTAATCTTGATGTCAGAAAATCGCATGGACCAGATGAAATAGCAAACTGGATACTGAAAGAATGCAGGAATGAACTGGCAGACAAAATACATAGCATACTAAACAGTTCCTTGAAAGAAGGAAAAGTTTCAGAAGATTGGAAAAAAGCAAATATAGTACCAATATATAAAGGAGGAAATAAAGAAGAACCTACCAACTATAGACCAGTCTCTCTAACAAGTACAATAGCAAAAATTTGTGAAAGAATTATCAAAAGTAGATGGGTAAAATATTTAAAAAAAAAAAACAAAGTGTTAAATCCAAGGCAATTTGGATTCAGACAAGGACGATCATGCGTCACCAATTTAATATGTTTCTATTCAAGGCTAATAGATATAATACAAGAAAGAGATGGATGGGCTGATTGTGCATTTCTAGACCTAAAGAAAGCTTTTGACAAAGTACCACATAAGAAGTTGCTTAAGAAATTAGAAACTGAAGGAGGAATACAGGGCAAACTACTAAATTGGATGGAAGACTTTTTGCAAGAAAGAAAAATGAGAGTAGTGATAAGAGACCAGCACTCAAAATGGGATGAAGTAATAAGTGGTGTTCCACAGGGAACAGTTCTGGCCCCAATAATGTTTGCTATATATATTAATGATATGGATGAAGGAATTGAAAGCTATATGAGCTTCTTTGCAGATGATGCAAAACTACTGAAAAGAGTGAAAACTGAAGAAGATTGTGAATCACTACAGAGAGATCTAAATAAAGTACAGGAATGGAGTAGGAAGTGGGAGATGGAGTTCAATACAAAAAAGTGTAGTATAATGGAATTTGGAAAAAGCAAAAACAGAATAACAGGAGCATATAAATTGGGAGAAGAAGGAATAAAAAAAAGTAGAAAATGAGAAGGACCTGGGAGTCATTGTTATGAATAATATGTCACCTGAGAAACATATAAATAAGATTTTTGGAGAAACTTATAATTTAATAAGAACAATCAAAGTTGCATTTACATACCTGGATGAAGAAATGGTGAAGAAAATGCTAATCACCCTGATAAGACCAAGATTGGAATATGCAGCAACGATATGGTCACCAAGTACAAAAAAATGTATAAAAAAACTTGAAAGAATACAAAGAGCAATTTCAAAATTGGCACCAACACTCTCAAAACTATCATATGAAGAGAGACTAGAAAAACTTGAACTACAGACACTAGAGCAAAGAAGAGAGAGAGGAGATTTGATAGCTATTTACAGAATCATGAAAGGCATAGAAATTACTGATAGAGAGAATCTGATAAAATGGGATAACAGAAATACAAGAGGACACGGAAAGAAAATAAAAAAAGACAGCTATAGAAGAGATTTGAAAAAGAACAGCTTTCCTCACAGAGTAATAGACAGTTGGAACAAGTTAGATGAGAAAGTGGTGTGTGCAAAAACAATACATGAATTTAAAAATAGTTTAGATAAAATGAGATATGAAGACGGGACCCCACGAGCATAGCTCCCCTTCCCGTAAAATACAACTAGGTAAACTAGGTAAATACACACACACACACACAGATGTATACACAAATATATCAAGATTTTTCTTCCCCATAGATAAAGGGTCATCACTATCACTGTTTACACTGCTAGGGTCAAGATTGGTGTAGCAATGCACAGCTCTTCCACAACAGGGCCCAATACATACGTCCAATGTGGATTAAACAATTAATAAATAGAATAAATGATTAAATATATTACCTGTGTTGAGACTGAAGGTTTTGTTGTAGCACCAGAGTAAACATCTACAACACAACAAGGTGGTATTACTTCATTCATATTTTTTGAGGACTTGTTATAAAAATTATCAGATATAATTATTGGTTGTTCAAAACTAGTTGAAGTTGGACTCTCAAATGTTTCTGTACCAACATTTTGAGCTAATCCACAGTCTCTATATACAACTAGCTCTGTATCTTTACCCTCCTCCATATTTGTGTTTAAACTTGAGGAATTCAACTTGTCATTGGGAGTAGGATCTAGTCCTGCAGGATGTTGTTTTCCTGCCTTATCAAGTTCTTTAGGCACTTCTATAACTGACATGGAGTCTACAATTTCTGATGATGAAGATGGAAATGATGTTTTCCTATATTCCCCTGACAAGCACATTCCTATGACTTCAGATGATGATGATTGTGAAGAATCATTTACTTTGTCTTCAGAGGTAGGTTCTATTCCTTTGGATTGCGGGCTTATCGTGAGAATTTCAATTTGTTTTTCTATGTCTGATGAATGGTCTATATCTTCATTTGCTGTAGATAATTTTCTATTTTCTATATCCATGTTTAATGTAATATCAGGAAGTGGAGAACTTGCTGCAATTCCATTGGTTGTGAAATGGTTGTCAGAACTATCCTTACACCCAGAATCTTGTTGCTGGTAGGCCTTACCATTAAATATTGCTTGAGTAACTGGCCCTGTTCTGGATACTAGTGACGATGGAGGTAAATCTAGTAAAGATTGCATGTCATTTTCCCCACATTCATTCTTCTGTTGAGGTCTTTCACTTGAAGTAAGATTTTCATTTGAATCAGAGGGATTTGAAGTAGCTTTTTTCTTTTTTCTCTTATTTTTTCTTTTTCTTGGACCATCATGTGAGGTTGAAGACTGAGGTGCCAAACTTCTGTAACGATCCATTCCTACACTTCTGGCTTTTACATTTAAGTGAGGCTGTGATATTTTTACTGGCAATGATGACTTTCTCTTCTCCCCACTAGGATCCTCTGACACTATGACTTCTTCTTGAGGTGGAAGAGGACTACATGACCTCATCTTTGTTTGAGTATTGTCTCTCTTGCTGCCACTTGCCATGTCCAAATTACTTGGATTAGTATTTTTGCAAGTGGCATCCTTATTTGAAGGTCTCACCATAATTACTTTTCTTACTTTAGGAATAGTTGGGGGGTTTAATCCTTGCTCTAGGCAATACTTCTTCATCCTCTCTTGAAGATAATGTTTTAGACCATTAGTCCTAGGAACAGTTGTGTAATAAACTCCTTCTACACAATACTGCTGCCCACGACTGGAGCAATATCCTTCACTAGCCATCTTGCCTGCAAGAAAAATGTACAGGGTAAGTACATTTACAGTTTAAATGCAAGGAAAAAAAAATCATAAATACAGAGTATGAATGTAGCTTTGATTACTTTTCTTCATATAATGGAAATTCGAATAGCCATTACCTTACCTGGAAAATAAGTATAGTTCTAGGTAAAACAAAGGAAGCAATGAAATGTACACATTAGATGATCTTACAAGACAAACATCAGAATCATTTCCCTACTCCCATCTTCAAAACCTGTCAACATCCCCTTAGGGACACTATACATATATGTATATAAATGTTGATATGTATATAAGCAAGAAAAACCAATGGAGAAAATAAACAATAGATGGTAAGATCTTTCATGTATTACATATTCAGACACAGTACAGAAACTAGAAAATAGAACAGGTTTTTATACACATAACACCAAGAGAAAAGAAGGGACTTGGGGAGTGTGACCTAGGTGGTCAATGACTACATGCTCTTCTTGTGTCCCACTTCCTCAGACAATCAACCTGGGGGAATTGTCTCATGACTAAGCCTATCAATAATTTGTCACTCTCAAAATGACCATAGCTTAAGTTCATATTTTTGTCATGTGTACCAGAGATTAGGCATGATTCAATTAGATTCCTTTCTAAAAAAAAATCTACTTTTTGCAAACATCTTGGAATCTCAGTCAATGTGATGGTCATGGTTGGCTTTGTGTTGAAAAAGGCCATTGCTTGATTGTGCTATTTTTATGCTGTATCTGTTGAGATATCCTGTGTTTTATTTATTTATATGTACATTTTTTCATTATTATTGGCTGCATGTTATTGTGGCAAAGTGGCATGCAGTTGATATTTTAGGGTCTATATGGGGCGCCCCTACGGACCAGAGCCACACATCATTTTGGCTGTGATAGAGGAAAACTCTGTTCATAGAGAAATGATGACACTTTTATACTACGACTGTCCCTCCGGTATGCTGTCCCCCAACCCCTTGTTACTGTCCTGTACAATTTCTCTGAATATTCATTTCCTTTTTTGCCTACTTCCCTGTGGTGGGGGAAAAAGAATACTGCCACCAAGTAATTCCACTTGGATCGTAAGAGGTGAGAAGAAAGGGACGGGGATTGGGACTAGGCATCCTTCTCCTTGTAGCCCCACAGGGGACATTCCTAAAAGAAAAAGCAAAGGCATAAGAGGGTCTGGGACTTTTCCGACCAGCACCCTAAGGCTTGGGTCTTTTAATGTGCGTGGATGTGGTATAGATGAGAGTAAAAGGGAAGAGATAGGTAGTATGTTTGTGAGAAGAAAGATGGATGTGTTGGCTTTGAGCGAAACTAAGATGAAAGGGAAGGGTGAGTGTAAGTTTGGGAGTGTAAGTGGGAGGTTATCAGGAGTGAAGAGAGGGCTAGGGAGAGAAGGGGTGGCTATACTAGTAAGTGAAGAGTGGCTTCTTCAGAGGAATAGTGTTTGAAGTCAAGCTGGTCAGTATACGGATATGGCAGAAAAAGGGAATGTGGTGTCTGGTTGGTCCCTCACTCGACATCATCTGCTGGTGTGATGAGTTATCGCAGCTAGTGGACAAAATATCTGCCTGTTGGTCGTCGTGTGGCCGAGCTGTCTGTCTAGATTAGGGGCTCTGTGTATTTTGTCCAAGATGATGTAGCGTGCTGCTGTTTTACCCCATTTCAAATCTCCTGTCCTCTTATTGATGTTATCCTGGATGTTGATGAATACGGACTCTATCACCTTTCTTTCTTGCATTGTGAGGTTATCCATAAGAATCTTTGCAGTGTCCCATTACAGTAGATAGCCTCGTTTGTCGACATGATTTACTATCACACTGCTAACCCTGTGGTGTCTAACATCTGCTTGATGTTCTTTTATTCTAGTGTCTAGCCCCCTGCTAGTCTCACCGATGTATTTCTTATCACATCCACCACATGGGATTTCATACACTGTTCTTATTCATGGTTGGGTCTTGTTTCTTTGTTAAAATGTCTAGGTTACTAAGTATTGGGTGGTCCCAAATTCCATTCTAACAAGAGACCTAGACAAAATCTCATCCTCCTCCAACATTCGTCTTGTAACATCTACAGGTATGAAAGTGAAGGACTTTAACAAAGAAACAAGACCCAACCATGAATAAGAACAGTGTGGTATATGAAATCCTGTGTCCAATCTCTTTGTCCAATTCATGTCCCTCCTCTCGAACCTCTTTCAGAATTGCCTTTGCAATTTCTTTCTTTTCTCTTCCTTTTTGGTATTTGTATACATGAATCACAATGGCAAAAGCCGACAAGACTGTGAGAATAAACACCTTGTGAGATCGAAACCTTTATTGGTACTACGTTTCGCTTGTTACAGCTTTTTCAAGTACAGACATGACACACACTCTGAGCACATATAAGCCAACAGGGAAGGAACTGGGAGAGGTTATCGGGGAGGGGTGGGTGGTAGGTGGAGGGGGAAGGGGGAGGAGGGGGATGGGTGGGACTTGGTGGAGACAAAGGAAGACATTTCGGACAGTTTGTTGAAGTGGACTAAGGGGGATGTTGGTGGTGATGTTGTTCCAGGAATCGTAGCGATGCTCCCGGATCCGGACGCCTGTGTTATCCACCGGAACACCAACGACCACCTGATGGATTGGGATAATGCAGAACTTCTGTTTAGTGAACCAGACAGGGTGAGGAGAAAATGCCTCGAAGCGGCCGCCATTCAAAGCTTCAAAACCATTGAGCAGAACAGAGGCATGTTTAACATCGCCCCTCCTATCATCCATCTGTTACCCGCATTAAATAAATGTATGATATGTCCCCCTTAGTCCACTTCAACAAACTGTCCAAAATGTCCTCCTTTGTCTCCACCAAGTCCCACCCGTCCCCCTCCTCCCCACCTCCCCCTCCACCTACCACCCACCCCTCCCCGATAACCTCTCCCAGTTCCTTCCCTGTTGGCTTATATGTGCTCAGAGTGTGTGTCATGTCTGTACTTGAAAAAGCTGTAACAAGCGAAACGTAGTACCAATAAAGGTTTCGATCTCACAAGGTGTTTATTCTCACAGATTTGTATACATTATGTGAAGAGATAGGTAAACGGGTAGTGGAGTGGAAGGAGGTTTCCTCAAGGATAATGTGGATGAAGGTCAAACTGGGAAAGGAGATGTGGGTCTTTGTAAGTGCATATGGGCCTGGCAGTGAGAAGAGTGTAGAAGAAAGGGAGGCCTTTTGGATAGATTTAAATGAGTGCATAGAGGATTTAGGGAGAAATGTCAATGTAATAGTACTGGGAGACCTTAATGCTAGGGTAGGAAATGGTCCAATTGATGGAGTGGTTGGGAAATGTGGAGTTCCAGGAAAGAATCGTAGTGGAGAGTTGATGGTGGAAATGTGTCTAGAAAGAGAGTTGATGATAGCAAATAGTGTTTCGGAAGAAAGTCAAGCATAAGTACACATGGGAGAGGGTGGTGGATGGAAGGGTGGTAGATAGAGCGTTGATGGATTATGTAGTGGTAAATAGGACTATGATAGGAAGGGTTAAGGATGTACATGTGCTAAGGGGAGAGGGTGGGGGAATATCAGATCATTTTTTGGTGGAAGGTAAGTTGAGAGTGGAGGATAGATGGAGAAAGAGGAAAGGGACAAAAGGTAGGGAGGTGCTTAGAGTGAACTCTTTAAATGAAAAGGAAAAGGAGTACAAGAAGAAGCTGAAGGAGGAGTGGGAGGGTGTGAAGGATAGAATAGAGCTAGGTGTGGAGGAGGAATGGGGATGGTTCAAGGAGGGAGTCACAAAGTGTGCAAGGATGGTGTGTGGAACAAGAAGGACAGGAGGAAATAGAAGGAAGGGTAGTGAATGGTGGGATGAGGAAACAAAGAAGGTTGTAGAAGAGAAGAAGCGAGCTTTCACAGATAGGTTACAAAATAGGACGAGGGAGTCATATGAGAGGTACAAAGAAAAGAGAAGTAAAGTGAAAGGTAAAGGAGGCAAAGAGGAGAGCAGATGTGAAGTGGGGTAAGAGTATGACATAAAATTTTGAAAGCAATAAAAAGATGTCTTGGAAAGAAATTAAGAGAGGAAGAAGAGGCGAATCAAGTAGAGAAGAAAAGGTAAATGGTGCAGATGGAGAGATGATAATGGAAGAGAAGGCAGTAAGGGGAAGATGGGCAGAATATTTTAGGGAGTTGCTAAATGTGAAGGAGGATAGGGAGGGAAAGGTAGTTGCAGTGGGAAATGCTAAGAAAATGACTGTGATGAGTGAGGAAAATGGAGGAGAAATAAGGAAGGACAAAGTGAAGGCAGTTGTTAAGATGATGAAAGCAGGTAAGGCACCTGGTCTGGATGGATGCCATGCAGAATGCCTAAAAAAAGGAGGTACAGTGATAGTGGACTGGCTGGTGAGGTTATTTGATGTTTGCTGGAGAGAGGGTAGAGTGCCGGAGGATTGGAGGAGTGCCTGTATAGTTCCACTTTACAAGGGGAAGGGGGACAAGTGTGAATGTAGTAGTTTCAGAGGGATTAGCTTGTTAAGTGTAGTTGGGAAGGCTTATGGGAGGATCTTGATTGAGAGGATTAGGAGAGGAACAGAGGGAGTAATTGGTGAGGAACAGTGTGGATTTACGACGGGTAGAGGTTGTGTAGATCAGATCTTTGTGGTAAGACAGATATGTGAGAAAGCTATAGGAAAGGGGAAGGATGTTTTTTGGGCTTTTATGGATCTGGAAAAGGCTTATGATAGGGTAGACAGAAAGGCACTGTGGGAGGTTATGCAGATTTATGGGATAGGAGGAAAGCTCCTGGGAGCTGTCAAGAGTTTTTATGAGAGTAGTAGAGCTTGTGTCAGGATTAGAAATGGAGAGAGTGAGTGGTTCGAGGTATAGGTGGGACTTCGTCAAGGATGCGTTATGTCGCCCTGGCTGTTCAACTTATACATGGATGGGGTAGTGCAAGAGGTAAATGCAAGGGTAGTGGGTAAGGGATTGGAGATGGTTAAAGAAAATGGAGAAGAGTGGGAGGTAAACCAGCTGTTGTTTGCGGACGACACTGCGCTTGTGGCAGGATCGGAGGAGGGATTGAGGAAGTTGGTGACAGAGTTTGGGAGAGTATGTGATAGAAGAAAGCTAAAGATAAATACGGGTAAAAGTAAGGTGATGAGATGTACAAGGGGTGAAAGTGGCAGTAGACTGGAAGTGAGCATTAAGGGAGAGCGACTGGAGGAAGTGGATAGTTTTAGATACTTGGGTGCAAATGTGGCAGGAAAAGGTGGAGTGAAGGTGGAGGTAGAATGTAGATTGAGAGAAGCGAGTAAATGCCTTGGTGAATTAAAAAGTGTAATGAGGAATAGACATTTGGGAATGGATGTTAAGAGGAGACTGTATGAAGGAGTGATTGTGCCAACAGCACTGTATGGGGCAGAAACATGGAACATAAGAGAGGAAGAGAGAAAGAGTTTGAATGTGTTTGAGATGAGGTGTCTGAGAAGTATGATGGGGGTTACTAGGCTATATAGAGTGAGAAATGAGGTGAGGAGGAGAACGGGGGTGGAAAGGGAGTTGGGAGATAGGGTTGATGAAAGAATATTAGGATGGGTTGGACACATGGAAAGAATGAGTGAAGAAAGACTAGTAAAAGAGGTATGGAAGGCAGATGTGGAGGGAGTGAATATGAAAAGACGTCCTAGGATGAGGTGGATAGATGTGGTGAAGGGGGCTTTGGGGAAGAGGGGAATGTCTGTTGAGGAAGGATGGGAAAGGACAGAAGACAGGGGTGAATGGAGAATGGTTGTATATGGATGATGTTGTGATGCATGAGGTGGAATGGACGGGGGGGGGGGGGGATGAGGTAGTATGTGTGAGCAAAATTTGACGCAGCCCGAAGGGATTTCTCCCTGTCTTCTCCTTTTATGCATGGGGGGAGGGGGAGGGGGGGTCGTTGATTTAATGAAGTGGCCTTGGTGAGGATGTGGTGTGTCTTGCGACACTGCTTCTGACCCAGGGCAGTGGACAAGGTGCAGGGATGACCCGTCATCCAGGAGGTGCTAAGATATGAGGGAGGGTGGAGGGATGTGGAGTGTATTCAGGGATGGAATGGGTGGGAATGATTTTATGCCTTTTCCTTTTTGGCTACCTACCTTGTAAGGGGGAAAAAGCCTTGGCATATGTATGTATGATGTATTTTTTTCTTTAATACCATAAACTACAATGCACTTTTTTTTATTGCCTGTGTCTCTTACCCATTTTCTTTTCTTTAATTTCTTTAATTAATGTTTCTTTAGTATTTTCCTTTACCTGCTGTTGTACTGTTTCTTTAAATGTTATTTTCTGATTTTCTTGTTCAAGTTTCTATTAATCTTTTATTTCTAGGAGAGCCATCTCCTTAATTGATTCTCCAACTTTTTCAGTCACTGCTTGTATTTGTTCTCTGACCTCTTTTTTTCAATGTTTCATTTTTGTTTTTATCTTCATTTTTCATTATTACTTCTGACCATATTTAATTAATTTTTTAGATTACTAAGCTCTTTGTTCATCTCTTCGTTAGCTTTTCATATTTAGCTTATATCTCTGTGAATTGCTCTATAATCAATGTTTAAATCTATAAGTTCCTTCATGAAGTCTATCCCGATTTCTTAGTACATTGTTATACCTAGTTTCTCTTTCTACATCTAAACCTTTACCTAATAGTCCTCTTTCTCTTGGAAACCCTGAAAAAGCATTGGTGTCCCACCTTTGAGTTGACTTTGGGGTATCATTCAAACAAGATTTTTTTGGTATCACCCCCAGTGGTGACTCGACTCTGCTCATGTCCAATCCTCTCTTCATTGGCTCATTTTTCCTTTTTTTCCATCCTCCATTTCCTGTTTAATACACTATATAAAAATGGATACTTATTTTACCATAGCAGTCACCCAAAAACACAACTACTTCTCTTTTGTAAACACAACTTAGGCATTTCCTTGTTATTGTTGAGAAAGTGCTGAATGAGAGCTTGTTTGCTAGCCTTCCGTTCATGCCAATGTCAACGGCTAAAGTGTGTGTGTGTGTGTGTATTTATCTAGTATTACACAGGAAGGGGAGCTATGCTCGTAGTGACCTATCTTTGTATCTTTCAGCATATAGTTTGTTCTTAAATTCTTGTATGGTATTTGTACACACAATTTGTTCCAGATATCCCACTATGTGTGGAAATCTATTTTTTTTTTTTTTTTTTTTTTTTAGATCTCTTCTATAACTATCCTTTTGGGGTTTCTTTTCATGTCCCCTTGTTTTTCTTTTATCCCACTTTAATAAGTTTTCTCTGTCAAGGACTTTTCTGTTTTTCATGATTCTGTAAATGGCCAATGGAGCACCTCTTTCTCTTCTTTGTTCCAGGGTTGGTAGTTCCAGTTTAGACAATCTTTGCTCGTATGTCAATTTTGAAAGTGTTGGTGTCATCTTTGTCATTGATCTTTGAATTCTTTCTATTTTCCTTATATTCTTTTTTGTACTGGGTGTCCATAATGTCATAGCATACTCCAATCTTTGTCTTATCAGTGTGACTAGTAATTTTTTTTTTTTTTTTTTTTTTTTTTTTACCATTTCCTTACCCACGTAATTAAAAGCCACTTTTATTAATCTTAGTAAATTGTAGGTTTCTCCGACTATTTTGTTTATATGCTTGTCTGGGGACATATCTTTGGTGATAATTATTCCTAGGTCCTTTTCGGAACTTTCTTTACTTCCTTTGCACCGATTTTATATTGTCCTGATATTCTTTTTTTATTTTTTTTTCCAAATTCTATTATATTACAGTTCTTAATCTTGAAGTTCACTTCCCACTTTTGACTCCATTCCCAGACCTTTTTCAGGTCTCTCTGTAACAATTCACAATCTTTTCCATACTTTCTTTGGTAGTTTTGCTTTATCTGGAAAGAAGTTCATGTAGCATTCTACACCATTCATGTCATTTACATAAATAGCAAACATTATTGGAGTCAATACTGAACCCTGTGGGACTCCACTTATCATTTCTTCCCAGGTAGTTTTTTTTCTGAGTGCCACTTTCATTTTTCTCCCATGCAATAATTCTTCCATCCGTTTCAGTAATTTTCTATGCACACCTATTGTTTCGAGTCTTCTTAATAGTTTTTTGTGTGGTAATTTATCAAACACCTTTTGTACATCCAGAAAAGCAGTGTGCCCATCTGTCCCTTGTAATATATTCAGCCTTGAATAAGAACAAATCAAGATTGTGGCACATGATCTCCCCTGTCTAAAACAAAATAATTTTGGATTTAATCAATTGTTCTTATCCAGATGTTTAGTCCATCTATTTTTGATGACCTTTTCACAGATTTTTGCTATTGTACTTGTAAGGGGGACTGATCTATAGTTTGTTGGGTCTTCCTTGTCTCCCCCTTTATATATTGGCATTTTTCCAGTTGTGTGGTACTTTTCTTTCTTTGTGTGAGCAATCCATTATCTTATATGATTTATCCATTAGTTCATCTACACATTATTTTAGTATCCACTTTGCAATTCCATCTGGTACATGTGATTTGACATCAAGGTTCATTATTTGGTCCTTTATATCTTTCTGTGTCACAATTATTTCTTTTGTTGAGGGGGATCTTTTTCTCCTTTCTTTATCCCAATTGTGTATTTTCTTTTGTGCATACAGATTTGAAATGTTTGCTCATAATTTCAGCCATTTCTGTATGTTCTATATATTCCATATTCCCTTTATGTAGTTTCACTATTTCCTGTTTATTTCTTAATTTACCATTTACATATCTGTAGAATAATTTAGGTTGATCCTTACATTTGTCTATCATGTCTTTTTTATATTTTTTTCCTTCCCTGCATATTTTCACATATTCATTTTTTAGTTTGATGTTTGTTTGCCACTTACCCATTTTTTTTTTTCTTTCCATCTTTTCTAAGCTTTGTCTCTTCTATCTTTTGCCTCACTACATTTTTTGTTGCACCAGCACTTAATGTATAACTTTTTTTGTTTTTGTTTTGGTATGTATTTATCCACTCCATTACAGATTTCTTTTACTATCATCCATATCTTTTCCACCTGTGTTTCTTTATTAAAGAATTTTTCCCAAATCACTTTTTGAAAGAATTTTTTGAGTTTCCCAATTTTTTGTGTTTCTCATATCTTCCCAGATATATTTCCTCTTTTAGTTTGAGCTCAAGTAGCATGTGGTCACTCTTCCCAATTAGTGTCTAGTATTCCATTTTATCCACAATTTCAAGCTCTGATGTAAATATCAAGTCTAGTCTCAACAGTTCTTCATTATTTCTATATCTGATATTCTCTTTTACCCATTGAGTCATTGTGTATTCAATGGTCATGTCCAGCAGTATATTTCCCCCAAAGGTCCTCTCCACCTTCCACTGTCATCTCCTCCCAACATATTTCTCTTGAGTTAAAGTCACCCATAATTATTAAGTTTCCTCCTTTCAGTATTTCATTTAATGTATGCCTTATGTCTTCCAGCATTTTGGAAGTTTCTAAGAACGTGTTTTTGGGGGCACATTTATCACTACAAATTTTCTACTTTTCATGTCACTATTTTCAACTTTTTTCATAATCAATTCTACATTATTATTTCCTTCCGTAATATTTGTCACATTTAAGCCTTAGTCAAAAACATGACTCCTCTACATTGTTTTTCCTCTCAATTTTTAATCCAGTGATTATATAAACCTTGTCCAACACTACTTAGTGGTAGTGGACCTTTTAATTTTGTCTCCATAATTCCCATTATATCTGTTTTTACTTCCAACAGATATTAATTTAATCCTGAAATTATCCCATCTATGTTGGTACACATTACTTTTAATTTTTTTCTTTTTCCTCCTTGTCTTCTGTTTCCTGTGTTTCCCATTATTTTTCATTTTATTCTATTTTATTTATTTTTTTTATATACCATTTTCTCAGCCTCAAGTCCAGCACTCTAAGAAAAAAAAACTTGTTCTCGTGTGTGTGCATGTGTATTTACGTATCTTACAGAAAGGGGAGTCATGCCTGTGGTGTTACACCTTTGTATCTTGCAGTATCTAGTTTGCTCTTAAATTTGTGTATGGTTTTTGCACACACTATTGCTTTGTCCAGTTTGTTCCAAGTGTCCACCATTCTGTGTGGAAAACTTTTTTTTTTTTTTCAGATATTCTATAACTATCCTTTATGAGTTTCTTTCCATGTCCTCTTGTGTTTCTCTTGTCCCAATTTGATAAGTCATCTCTATCAAGTATTTCTGAGCCTTTCATGATTCTGTAAATGGTCAGTAGGTCACCCCTCTTCTTTGTTCCAAAGTCGGTAACTTCAATTTAGCCAGTCTCTCTTCATATGACAGGTTTGAATGTGCTGGGGCCATTTTCATGGTTGCTCTCTTGATTCTTTCAATTTTCTTTATATTCTTTATGTATTGAATGACTATATTGTTGCAGCATACTCCAGTCTAGGCCTTATTAATGTGACTAATATTTTTTTCAATAATTTCTTTGTCTAAATAGGTACACGCCACTTTTACTGATCCTAGCAAATTATAGGATTCTCCAACAATTTTATTTGTTTATCAGAGGACAAGTCACTGGAGATAATTACTTCCATTTTTTTTCAGATCCCATTCTCTTTACTGTCTTAGTTCCAATTGTATATTGTCCTGATTCTTTTATTACTTTTTCCAAACTCCATCATGCTACATTTCTTAATGCTGAAGTCCACTTTCCACTTCTGACTCCATTTGGAAACCTTGTTTAGGTCTCTCTGTAGTGATTCACAGTCCTTTTCAGTTTTCACTTTCTCCAACAATTTAGCATCATCTGCAAAGAAGCTCATGTAACATTCCACATCTTTATCCATGTCATTCACATAAATAGTAAACATTATTGGAGCCAATACATATCCCTGCAGAACTCCACTAATAAAAAAAAATAAAAAAAATCATATCACAATTATCAGTAAATTTCTAAAAGTGCACACCTGCGCAATATAGCAGTAGAATATTTATTATTAATTTTGTAAATTATAATACAGCAACATAATATGCAATTTTCTTGGCAGAAATCAATAACAAAAAGTTCCTAAAACTGATTTTCTAATGAATGAAGTCGTGGCGGTTGAATGATATGCCATGTTTGTTTTGATAGATACCAAAGTTGAAGAAATGAAGGGATGATAAATTCATCTATTCTAACCTAACCTACATTTAGTAATTCGGACCTCAAATTCTAAAGATCATCTGGGTCGTTGTCATCATCACGGATGCTGATGGCCTGAATATTATTGTACCTTGGGCAATTAGCAGACAACAGCAGAACCCTATATTCTCTTATAAAGTCCAAGGAGACCCTATTGTCTTTCTAACAGCACTTATTAATGTCACCTGGAGTTGGAAAATATCCAGTCCACAATGTGAAAGCCATTGTCTAACAGACAGTGACTGGACTGGACAGACGACAACATGGCGTCTAGACTGTATCCTAGCACCTTTGTAGATCTGCTTGTAGCAAGGTTTTTTTTTGTTATTTATTTCTGCCAAGAAAATCACATATTATGTTTATGTATTATAATTTAAAACTAATATTCAATTTTTTAATGCTATATTGTGTAGGTGTGCACAAATAAAATTATAGACAATTATCTGATGGCAGCAGCTATGCCATGCTAGCTGCTGTCAGTAAAAATCTCTGGCCCAAATTTAGAAAAATTAGGACTAATTAATCTGTAAATAAATACTTTAGGTGATATATGATTGCTGGTAGAGGACCACAATATACTTAAAAGCACACTAAATAACCACTTATCACCATGGAAGCGTCTCTAATGTCTCTAATTTTTAGTACCCACCTCCTTTAAATCTAACAAATTGATTCAGCTTCCAAGACATATATGATATCATGTCAAATTAGGTCAGGGTTACTTTTTTCAAGTGCTAAAAAAGTTTAGCTATAAAAGGGGAGGGAGAAGGCCGCTATAACATAGCGTAATGTGGCACATTTCCTGTCATAACTTGTAATGGGGCAGTGATACTTTTGTTTAATTGCAATTTATACTCCCGACTAAGCTTTTTTCAACTGTTTCAACATGTCTTCGAAGCCACTTATTGCTATATCATGCAATGAAACATACACAATTACGCAAAAGAAAAATCTACCTGCCATAAATCACTGTAATACTGACGACAGGTGATTTAATATTCAACTGAACCTAAATTTTTGTTGGTCAAAGGATCATTGTTTACAATTCTGTCACTGGTCTTGGAAAAAAAAAACTTGGGGGTGACTTTAACAAAGTTACACATGATAGAAAACGACCAAACGGAGGTAGGACGGCATACCCACTAATTTCAAATGTTATATGCAGTTTATTTAACAAAAGGAAAAATCAGAAAAAATAGTACAGTTAATCAAAATATAGGATACATTTGTTGCACTGATCTGCAGTAAGTATGGATGACTTAATAATCAAATCATTATATGATCCATAAAAGTAGTTTTTATTTTCAGTTGACTCAAAGGCAACACAATATCTATATTCATTCTCCACCTCTGATGTTATAATTGGATGTGTCAATATCTGTGTATAAATATTATTTCTTTTGTCTCAGTCAGATTCATCTTAGAAAATATCTTTCTACGTCTGTACTGGACTTCTCACAGAAAGAATGTGGTGGCAAGAGGAATTCTGTGTGGATAAGCGAAACGCAAGCAGGACTGGCTAGATATTTATTTCATAAGAACGTAAGTAGTCTAGGATTGAAAGTTTATAATTCATCGTCAGTTTCCTATCTTTGAGCGATACCACTTAAGACATCGAGTAATACAGTGCGTGTTGGTCGTGATAGATGTGAATAAATCCCGACAGTCATTTTTATACAGTAAATAAATTATTATTACAAATTAATATAGACATCAGTGGTTGCGATCTCAGTTAATTTAGTAAACTGATAGCAGTAAAATTAGGATTAAGATTGAAATACAGCAATTAAGCTTCAATGCTTAGTATATGAAAGCATATATAACAAATTAGACAAGTTTACTTTTTACAATTAGATAGAGTGGTCTATAATTTTTTCTATACATACGAAAACATTAAATAAAGCATTGTGGACTCGACGCCAAAGGACCAAGTTTGGTTTACTACCCTCTCCAAGAATGTCGAGTTACCGATATATAATTTTCATTATTAATCTGTTCATTTACCACCTATAGGTGGTAAATAAACAGACGGAAATAATATTGAAGTTGAATAAAAAAGAAAGTTGAATAAAGCAAGTTTGTAATTGATCTGTCATTTGCGGCATTTTCTGGCCAAAATATTGATTTTTCCAATTTTTGGTCAATTTTGAGTTGGCCAACAAAGGGTTAGTTATTACCATATTTTCTCCACTGTTGACTTAAAAACTTACCCATGACCTGAGGTAGAAATAAGAGAAAATTGAAGAATAAACTATCATTTATCCTATACCATGGTATCATTTTGTGTTTGGAAGCCCAGATTTTAAGCAGGTGACGTTTTACGTCATAGTTTGACCTCTGGTGACCTCTGGTCTTGACCAATTGCAATGATCTACCCATCATTATAAAGCTGATACTTAGTGAATTCAAATGAGTGGTCATTCATTAAATTTAATTGAAAACTGACCGTTCCAGGTCAAATTGACTTCCCCTACCCCAGATTTTGGTCATTATTCCGAAAGCTGACGCCCATCATAAATCCTCAAATATCTACCCTGCTGCCAGTAAGCTGAGCGTCTACCTTGATTTTTCAGATGTCTGAGGTGACCCTCTAACCAGATCAAGAGAGAAACTGAGTGGCACTCTTATGCATGCAAATGACCCCTGGCTCCAGGAGTATAAACAAGATGCTGTAATGACTATCATTTATTTTGTATTATTTGTTTATTTATTTTGTTATCATTTGTCCGTTTGTTTATTATTATTTGCTTGATTCTCGTTTATTATTAGTTATATATCAATTTATTATTATTTACTATTTGTTACAAAATCCCTGGACAGTGGAAGGAGGAGATGGAGGTTGAGGGAGCGTGGGAAATACCTACCTTAGGTGAGATGAAGGAGCAGGATATCTACAGTGGGAAGGCGAAGTCCAGGAGATATGTATCACCGACCGGGACCACGCACGCTCCCTTCACGGCGTGCGTGTACGTAAATCAAAGGGGGGGGGGGGGCAACTCATTCAGTAGATCGTCCTAGGCTAATCAAACAGATCATCTTATTGTGAATTTTAATGATTAACATTATTGCCACAATCAAGCATTGTAATCATACTATTCAATACTGGTAAGATGTTTTAACAGATATCCTAATTTCACTTATGTATCCTATCTAATCCCCTGCGCTATTCTACTATCTAAATAGCTTAAACACTAGGTCCTCTTAGCTTAGCGTCTTCTGCTGGTTGTGGGAGTGGGTTCAGTTAGGCGCGGCTCCGCGTCTGATGTGGGAAGGCCTTTGTCCTTGAGCTCGGCGGGAGTTGATCAACCTCACGTGTAACACCTCGGGGCGGGAGTCGAGGGTGTGATGGTGGCGCCTCCCAGTAATTTTGCCAGTTCCTTTCCAGTCTGGATGTCCCGAAAGGGGCGATTCTGCATTCCTCTAACTGCGATACAGTTGGGTAGTTGAGTTGAGTAATCACTGTAGGTAACACTAAGGCGACATGTTCCTGGTCACTGGATGTCGTGACACTGTCATTCACGAATTCTCAGGGCACTAGTCACTTGTAGTATAATTAGTCAACCGTGTCCTGTTGACGGTGTTTAAACAGCTCGTATTGATGAGTGGAATTCGCATTGACCGCTCTACGAACACATGATACACATGTTGACCTTCCGAGGACCCACGTCCCACCGCACTCTCCGTGAACCCAATCGTAACTGCCCAGTGCCCAGCGGCGTTGGGTCAAAATGCCCGCCCAAACACTGTGGCATCCATCGTTGCCGTTACTTTACGTTTCCAATCACTAGTTTCGAAGGGAACGACAAACCATGTTTATGTGGAAGTTGAAACAGTTCTAATTGTTCCTTGAGGGTAGACACTATTCACGAAAGTGGAAGATATGATCCTAACTAGTCTAATTAAAACTAGCCTAAACAATAAATGGCAAGAGCGCAGGGGGGGTATAACCGTTAGACCTAATTCGAACGGTAACATTTGTAGGAAATATTATTATTCTATTCATAAAGTAGCAACTTACAACTGCAATAAGAAACAGTAAACTTGAGAAATTGTGGAATCCCACACTTAATATCAAACATTCGTGACTTTGCACGTAGGCATACGTAAACACTTGGAACTAAAGGGAGGGGGGATGGTTTCCCTGAGTAATTAGAAGTCTCTCTCAAATTCGTTAAGGCACTGTAACTGATTGTCAAGTTGGAACAATAGTTAATGAGGATAAGGAGGAGAAGGAAAAATATCAAGAAGTAGTTGCTAGCGGTCCTAGGAGTTCTGGTGATTCCAAGGAGTGTAGGGAATTGCTGTCCGAAAAGGGCTGAAAGGATACGAAAGGCAGTGGAACCTGCGTCGGCTAGGCCCATGAGCGAAAGTATGCGGTAACTGGGGTTTGAAAGCAGACGAAAGAAAATGAATAGTAGGCCGTGTGTCACAACCCAAAGTTGTGACACTATTTACCTGTTTGTTTATTATCTACTATTTACCTGTTTGTTTATTATCTACTATTTACCTGTTTGTTTATTATTTAAATATAGGTACCTATGCATTTATCTATGTATTTTATTCATTATTTACATTATTATAGTTTTCATTTATTCATTTATTTATTTATCATTTATTATGATTTTTTCGCATCCGATCTAGATATGGACCAAAAGGTCTCCTGTCGACATGCTCCTCCTTTGTAATGAGGGGACGCGTTCTATGAGAGAACCAGTCTCCACTCAACACATAGGCCTACCTTCATCTTTGCCTCCATTCCAATACCTATCCTCCATGCCACGCCCGAAGTCGACGCACACATCACCACCACCAGAACAAAGACGAAGAAAATCACCAAGTGGACCCAAGCCCACGGTAAATTATAATGTATTTTCATGGAATATCCAAACAAAACAGAAAAGTGAAATTATTACATATTCACGAATATACATTATGCTTTGTGATGACATTGTACTTTTCATGGTTCGATGAGTCCCTATCGATCACAGTGTTTTGCTTCTGAACGTTGTAAAAATATACTAGAGTATCCCAGAATTAACTCGGTGGGGCGGTCACTTAGATTAACTTATACGGTCAGCATTACGTATAGGGATGGGAAATCTGTCGGAAGTCATGATATTCTCCACAATAAGCAATCTGCAACGACATTGTAGTCATCACGGATGTACTCTGCTGAGGAAACATATTTAGAAATGACAGAGAGTTGTCGTTGTTGTCTGTCAAATATTGCAAGAGACTTGGAGTGAAAAACTGCTACTAGAGGTTTGTGGTCGAGGAATAGGGTAACTGTATGGCCATCAATGGGAGACTTAAAATGCAAAAATGCGAAATAAGCAGCCAGCAATTCGCGGTCGTAGGTAGAGTAAATGCGTTGTGTCCGGCAGTTTCTTTGAGTAAACCAGTGCTTCTCAACACAGGTGGGCAATACTATTTTTCAGGTGGGCAATATGAATTTTAAAGGGGAAAATTGAGGGCAACTGAGGAAGTCTGGGTATTTTCTTTTATTATTTATATTTGATTCAACATATTTTGTTTTTCATCGACGCATTGTTCTTTTGAAGTGGATTTATGCTTTTTCAGCTGAAGGGGAGTTTATTTTTTAAATGATAAGAATTGTATATCATCACATGGGGGGACATCAGGGTTTTAAATGTGATTACGTGGGACATGGCAAAAAAAGAAAAAAAGTTGAGAACCACAGGGGCGTTGGTTCACCACCTATGCAGTAACATGCACAGACATTGCAAGGGGCAGGTGCTATGGGCTGGAAATTGGGCACTTCACTCTTTTTTATTATTCATATTTGGCAACTATCCAGTAGAATGCAACACCATTTTCCACATTATAATTTCTGAATGGTAAGAAAATGGAAAAAGCCTGTGAGAAATAATTTTGCACGGGCCTGCGTCTATGACAATGGTTCTTAATCTGGGGTACGAAACTTTAAACCTGGGGGTACCAATCATAGTCAGTGCAATGGCACTGTATATTCACCACGAGAAAACAAAGCAAATCATTTTCATGTGCTTGCATTGTGTTCATATCAGATGGGGGTACAAGAAAATTTTCTGAGATATGAAGGGGTATTGGCACTGAAAAAAGTTAAGAGCCACTGATCAGACTTGACAGAGGGCGGCATCAATTGTCAGTCACGAGCTGATAGTCTGTCGGTACGAGTGAGGGGTAGGGCAGTTCAGTAAGGCTTGTTTCAAATTGTTGAAGGAGTCCTTTGCTGCTTCTGTCCAAGTGAGGCACTTTGAAGACGTACACTATATAAGAAGCTCAGGTAGGGAATAGACCACGGTTACAAAGTTAAAGATCACGGACCGAAAGGATTTTATCGTGCCCATGAAACGGCACCTGGCCTGTGGATTCTGTGGCAAAGGGGAGTCAGAAATGGCTGTGGCACGCTCACTCAGAAATGACAGAGAGTTGTCGTTGTTGTCTGTCAGATTTAGCAAGTTTGTGGTCGAGGAATAGGGTAACTGTATGGCCATCAATGGGAGACTTAAAATGCTAAAATGCGAAATAAGCTGCCAGCAGTCGTAAATGCGTTGTGTCCGGCAGTTTCTTTGAGTAAACCGGTGCTTCTCAACATGAGGCATACGCCCCACAGGTGGGCAATTCGGTTTTTCAGGTGGGCAATTCAGTTTTTCAGGTGGGCAATATAAATTTTAAAGGGGAAAATTGAGGGCAACTGAGGAAGTCTGGGTATTCTTTTATTTATATTTGATTCAATTTGTTTTGTTTTTCATTGACGCCTTGTTCTTTTGAAGTGGTTTTAATCCCTTTTGAGCTAATCTCGTAACCAAGAAATGTAAGTTCTGACTTGAATGATTCAAATTTGCTGAGGGAAAGTCTCATGTTGTTTTTAGCCAAAATGGAAAGAACAATTTGAACATCAGAAATACGCTCCACAAGAGTCTCACTAGCAACCAATACGTCATCGAGGTACGTAAATGTTCATATTAGCTAATATGGTATCAATGAAGCGCTGAAAGGTGGAGCTTGCGTTTTAAAGACCAAACGGCATGTATAAGAACTCAAATAATCCAAATGGTGTGCATATCGCAGTCTTAGATATATCCTGTTCAGCGACAGGAATTTGCAGATATGCACGTTGTAATTCTTAGTAAAAATCACTGTCCAGTGATGTCGTAACACATTAATAAATACACTAAAAACAATGTTGATTGGATTTAAGAAAAGAAAGGAAATAACGGTTTCCGCATATTTCGATCACTTGCTGTGATCCTCTTCAAGCGACTACAAAGACAAAAGAAAACACTCTCTCCTCTGTATGCAAGATATGTGTTTTCTCTTGTCTTTGTAGTCCGCTTGAAGAGAATCACAGCAAGTGATCGAAATATACGGATATCGTTATTTCCTTTCTTTTCTTAAATCCAATCAACAGTGGGTTTTTAGTGTGCTTAGTAAAAATGTTTATTGTTAACCCATTCAACTCCGATGACAAGATGTCTTGTCATTTGGTCAAATAAAACAAAAAATCATAAAACACCAAAATGTTTGATCAAACACCAGAAAAATATGACGTCAGTCCTCGCTTCGCTGCGAGCGAAGCGAGGACTGACGTCATATTTTTCTGGTGTTTGATCAAACATTTTGGTGTTTTATGATTTTTTGTTTTATTTGACCAAATGACAAGACATCTTGTCATCGGAGTTGAATGGGTTAAGTGACATGGTAAGAAAGCGCAAGTGTGGTGTGGGACATACGTCATTTACAATTACGTTATTTAGACCTCGGTGATCTCCGCAAAGTCTCCAGGAAAGTGGTCCTTTGGAACCAAATGAAGTGGAGACGTCCAAAGTGAATTGGAACGTCGAATAATACTAATGTTAAGCAGCCCTGAGCTTCTCGCCTGCGAATGGTCTCGCCTTAAATGATACAGGGCTGAATCACTCGTGTCTATACGATGGCGTATAATTCCTTCCAGTTGTCCAGTATTTGACAACTGCATTGGTGCGATAAGTACAGGGAATTCCGAAAGAAGAGAGATGGCTCTTGAATCAATATCTCAATAACGCACCGCGTGTGAAGAGGTAGGGATATCAGATGTCTTTAGGGGAATGGTACATCCGGTGGACGGATCAAGTAGATACTGGTTCTTACAATCTATAAACAATGATTGAGCAATTAAGATATCTGTTCCAAGGATGGGGCGCACGACACTGGGAACGTCATAGGACAATGGGAAAGAAAGTCCGATATATTGAATTCCAAGTTCCACGTCAACTTTGCCGTATGTACGTATGCGTACTCCTAAAGCATTTGTAAGAGGACCTACCGTCGGTGTAAGATGGAGAGATAAGCCTGAGTCATAAGGCAAGAGGGATACTCTTGAACTGGTATCAATGAGGAATTCGTAGCTTTTGCAATCTATTGGAGCACTAATATAAAAAGTGGCAGTCCGGCGGTTGCAAGAGATACTTCTACAGACTGGCCATCGAGTGTCCCGACGTCCTAGACGTAGGGCCTGGAGTTGAGGGGCGTGAATTGGGGCGTGAACCAGGCAAGATATTATTGCAAGTGGAAGACAACATACACCAACGTTTACATGACTTAGCTCGGTTGTCATAGAAGAGGTGATATAGGCAAATTTGTTGCCTCTGACCTTTGTGAAACGGTTTTAATCCTATGGGAAAATTAGTAGAAGCACAGCCATTGGTAGTGGTGTTACTACTACGAGACATTAGTGCTCCATCACTGTTTGGGGTTCTCGACACTGGTGCGTCACTGGCCTACTGTTCACAGATGACACACTCGCACTCCTGTTACCGATGCCATGGGCCATAAGTGTCTCGGCGACACGGACAAACTCGTCTGGGGAGTCACAAGAAGAGGTCTAATATCACTTAGAACGTCGTGGAGAAATTTTAGACGTATGAAATCATCGTTGGCTCCAAGTTGCTTGCCAATCCTACGCAATTCCCGTGGGAAGGTCGTCGGCTTGTTGTACATTATGTGGTTTTGATACATCAGTGCATCAAGCAATTCTGGTGGAGACCTGGTAAGGACGGTGATTAGCGCCTTCTTTAATCGTTCGCACTCGCCGGAGTTAGCGACGTCGTCGTCAAGCTGGTTGAGCACTCGAAGAGGTAAGTTTGATAGTGCGTGGTGGAACTTCGTGGCGGAGACAGTGATGTTGGCTAGTGCGCATTGTGACTCTAGCAACGAAAACCATCTTGGTGGCGACGCTTCGTCGAATTGCGGGGGACGTAATGCAACAGCTGCTGCTACAGGGAAGGATGGCGTAAACGTTAGATGCAGAGGTGTGGTGGACGAGAGGACTGCTGCTATTGCTGCCGCTGCCGCTGCCGCTGCTGCTGTCGGTGGAATGGGAGTGGCGACTGGATGCGTATGCGTAGGGCATTATGGCGTCGTTATCAGACTTGATTCTTGAGAAGTTAGGTTGGCACTGTGGAGGTTGTAGAAGTATCCAGGTGTTTCACCACTTTCAACTTCCTCTTTTTCTTTATTTTTTCCCACTGTCGTTGTTATATGTGATAGTAAGCGCTGAAACTATCAGTTGTTTTAAAAAACTATTAGACAACTTTATGGATGGGGATGACAGGTGGTGATGGACACGGAGCTGCCTAGTGTAGGCCTTATGGTCTCTTGCAGTCTCCTTTATTCTTATGTTCTTATGTATTCACTCACTATTTTCATCTGTAGTTACCATACCTCAGGTTATTCAACTTATTCAATATCTAGACTAGTTCCACTTTCATACAAGGGGAGTTAAACTTTGACGACTTATCTTACGTAACTTTCTTCGGTACATTATCTACAGCGTGCTCTTAAGGAATCCCGTCAAGAACACTTAATTTGGGTCCCAGGTCAGTTCTGCAGTGTCGTCATGATTTCTTTAGTCTAATGATCTGTAATTTTATATACAAGAACCTCCCCTAAGTGCGTAATCTTACAATTGTGAACCAGTTTAATTTTCTCCTCCTTCACCCCTTCTCCAATCAGAACAGCTGTTACATGTCTGCATGCAACATTGTTTACTCAAGCGATCTCGAATTCACTGCACACTCATTTAGGTTACATGTCAGCAAAACATATATACATCATACAGGCTCCCGATCATTTTATGACTCAAAGCGGAGAGCGAGCTTGTGTAATTGTTTATATACAGCCGATAACAATGTAACCATCGCCAATCTACCCCTCTTTCTACCCACCTGTCTACCTTTATCTATGAGCCTTTTACAGGGTTTGGCAGCTATCACTTGGTCGTCCCGACGGACCATTTTCTATTACCCTTTTACAGGGTTTTGTCATACTACATTAATATGGAATTCAACATTTCATATATTATATATATGGAGCTAAATCAGTATTTAAGATATATCAACATAAAAAGGCTAAACAAGGTTAAAAGAAATATCCTTCAATGGTAACCCAAAAATGCATCAACACAACATGCACAAATGTAACACTAAATATACACTGACCCTTAAAAAGGTTCAAAACAAAACAATTCATCCCGATAAATGGTGAATAGTATTTGGTGTCCTAATCTTCCTGAATATGACAAATGAAGTTATAGCAGCAATTACTAATGAAGAAGTAAGGATACTGAAAATAACTATATAATTGGTTGAGGAATTGTCTGGGGGAATATTTCAATGTGGGTCTTTTTTATTTTTCTTAGGTGGAGAGTTTTCAGGCAATGTGATGTTGATGTTTGTGAGGTATATTGCCTCGATGAACTGCGCAGTATTAAGGATGTTAGTATTAGTGGAAAGTGTTCCTACATGTATTTCACAGTTGTCAAAAACTAAGATAGTACCCTTAACCAATTCCAATTTAGGACTTGAATTTGGACAAATGATCGAAACTCTTGTCTTGTTTGGGAAAAATAGATAGTGGGAACCTCCCATGTTACAATGAGAGATTACTATGAGAGACCTGGTTTACCACAGTCTTTTTGTAATGACAATTATTCATCACAGTCACATTTCTAATAAGAGAAGTTTCACAAGAATTTTTCAATCCCTTACGGAAAACAAAAACAAAAAGTGATGAGTGACAGAGATAAAGATTTATATTAGTGATCTTACAACTTTTGAGTTTATCAATAGAAACTGTACCCTACTTTAGGTTATCTAGAGAAATGATGTAATTAAGTGAATCTACAACTAGTATGTCCACTTTATAAAGTAAATTATTTAGCTTCACTGGGAAGGATATCAGCTTGTACAAGTTAAATCTAAAGTCAGAAGAGAAAGGAACTTTTATCATCACTGAAGAAACATTTAAATATGCAGTTAGTAATGAGTAATAGAATGCTACATTTACTTCATCAAAGCAAGGTTTAAAATACCAATCCTTCTTAGCTAAGTTAATAATCCTAATAAGTTGAGGTATTGGGAGAAAAGAGGATGTGACTTGGCCAGAATTTGCTAGAACTAAATTTTATACAAAGGATTCCAACTGAGATTGCATCTCGGTTATTTTCAAGTGCATCGCATCAAGTAGTAATAAAGAATTGTTTTATACTGAGATTCTATAGATTATCTGTAATCTCAGAGATCAAATCCTCAATATTATTTTTTACACTAGCTTGTAAATGATCAATTTTTGCTACTTTCTCATTTAATCTATTCATAGAAATATTCAAGTCAACAAAGAAGGCAAAACTGGAAATTCCTAATCTAGCAAGAGCTCCTAAATTTCTCTTTCGTCTACCATTCCTTTTGAAATTTGGATGTATGAGATCAAGTTTATTTTCTATATCACTTATCTTATTTCCAAATTCCCTTTGAACAACATTTTTATTGGAAATATTCTCCTAATAGTTTTAAATTCACTCTCATGAAATCAACCTTATCTTTTTATTATTTATATGTTTTTATGATCTAAAACTATACTAAGGATATGGTCTACCATTATCAGGTTTCCTTGATGTTGTACAAGGCTCCCGGACGTACTGGATCCTAGTCCAAGATATTCACTATACATGTTAATAAAATTAATCCAGTATTCATCTGTAAAAATTATTTGGATTAATACATAATTCACACATGATACTATATACATATTCCCTATACTTCCTATACTCTGAACTCAAGTTTTTTTCAACAAAAATTAATACAATGTATATCTTTACAGTCAACAATGTCACAATTATCATAATTAAATTCTTAGTCCTTTTTAGATCATCTACATGTCTAATTGACATTTCCCTTGTATCTGTTTCCACCTGCAAAGTCAATTATTCTATATGGAGCTGAGTCCCTTGGTGAAAGTTTACTATGGATTGTATGTAATTTGACCATGACCAAATCTCCTACTTGCAATTCTATTTTATGTGCTATTTTATGTATTTGCTTTTTCATCACGTGTATACTCTTTCATGTGTTCCCTAACTCTTTGGTGTATAGTTTGAAATGTATGCATCCTATTTCAGATGTAATCATCTCTATTATACACGGGTTTTTGTTCTGCAATCAAGATTTCATATGGGAGAATTTGTTCTTCTCCAAAAATAATAAAATGGGGCGTTTCTCCTGTTGCTGTATTAATTTGGTTATTTAGGGTACATTTAACACAAGAAATCCAACTACCCCAAGTTATACTATGTGAGCTTATCAAACCTCTAAGACATGTAATTATTTTATTCAACCTCTCTACAACTCCATTGATCTGAGGACGGTTCACCAGAATGTTTACTTTATATATCTTAAATGACCTACATAATTCTCCCAATATTTTTTTTCATCAAATTCAGTACCATTGTCTGAAACTAAGATCTTGGGATTTGTGAAATTACAGATTATCTGATCATAGATTACTGAAGCAATTGTTGCAGCTCTTATTTGGTATGGGTTGTAAAATAGAAAATATTGAAAGATAATCAATAGCAACAAATACATATTTACATCCATTTTCAGACATAGGCAACTCCAGTGTATCTGTGAACTCTTTCTTTAGATTTCTGCGGGATGGGACATGATAACATAGGAGTAGGTTTGGGTGTATTTCCTTTCATCTTAGCACATTTCAAGTAATTCTCTATATATGCATATATATGGATATACATACATATATATATATTCGTAAATAGCTGGAGTCCAGGAACCATTTTTATGGGAGAAAGTATACGCTGGACTCGACGTTCGTCAATTTATTCCGACGTTTCGAACCCTGTCCGGGGTTCGTCTTCAGGGTAATACAGTGGTAGCAATGGAAATGTACATAAATAGGGGGAATTTGGTACACTGGGATAGGTCTCAACAGTAACCGTTATAATCCAACGCAGTTAAACCAAATCAAAAACACAAATGAGAAACAAATATAAATAAAACTTTAAAATAACAAGTGCAATACTTCCTTGAAAACATTCACCGAGTTTATCATAGAAAAAATATATATATACAGAAAATACAGTGAAAGTTGTAAGAATTCAACCCGCTACCGATGGGTCGCACCACTGTGCACCCCCGTGGAACAAATGTCCCGCGTAGCATGTATTATCACGAATAAAAGAAATTGGAACAAGAACACAAATGTAATTTTATTTATTTATGAAATTTACTAACGGTGGTGGCATGCGTTACATGACTTTTGTTCCGCGTATCGTTGTGGCATGCCACATCGTACAGCTTTTATACCCAATCTTGGGGGACATTTTTTCACACTGCATTTCTTATTTATTTCAATGTGTACTCTTCCTTTTTTGCATGTTTATGATATTGATGAATTTTGTGTTCTTGTTCCAATTTCTTTTATTCGTGATAATACATGCTACGCGGGACATTTGTTCCACGGGGGTGCACAGTGGTGCGACCCATCGGTAGCGGGTTGAATTCTTACAACTTTCACTGTATTTTCTGTATATATATATTTTTTCTATGATAAACTCGGTGAATGTTTTCAAGGAAGTATTGCACTTGTTATTTTACAGTTTTATTTATATTTGTTTCTCATTTGTGTTTTTGATTTGGTTTAACTGCGTTGGATTATAACGGTTACTGTTGAGACCTGTCCCAGTGTACCAAATTCCCCCTATTTATGTACATTTCCATTGCTACCACTGTATTACCCTGAAGACGAACCCCGGACAGGGTTCGAAACGTCGGAATAAATTGACGAACGTCGAGTCCAGCGTATACTTTCTCCCATAAATATATATATATATATATATATATATATATATATATATATATATATATTTCTTCATACCTGGCCAAAAGTATTTAAGTTGTGTTTGTTTATAAGTTTTATCCTTTCCTGGATGTAAGCTACAATCACTGTCATAAAATAACTTTAATAACTCTTGAAAAGAGAATGGAATTACCAATTGATTCACTGGGCCCCAAGAAATATCCTTCCCACTTACAACTGTTTTTCTATACAAAATTCCATTTCTCAAATGAAATTCTTCTATCTTATACCCCTTTGGTATTTTGGGGGGAACACCTCGTGAATTAATCAAATTCTGAGCTACTTTTTCCCAAGTATTATATTTTCTTTGTTCCCTTATTATCATTTCTTCATCTAAGATTACTAGTTCATCTATAGTACATATAAGATTGATCAACCCTGGCATTGGTCTTATCCTTTCCTGGATGTGAACTACAATCACTGTCATAAAGTAACTTTGATACCTCTTGTACATAAATTTGGGGAATTACCAATTTATTCACTGGGCCCCTAGAAATATCCTTCCCACTTACAACTGTTTTTTTTTTTTTTATACAAAATTCCATTTCTCAAATGAAATTCTTCTATATTATACCCTTTTGGTATTTTGGGGGGAGCACCTCGTGAATTAATCAAATTCTGAGCTACTTTTCTCCAAGTCTTTGTTCCCTTATTATCATTTCCTCATCTAAGGTTACTAGTTCATCTATACTACAGATGAAACTTATCAACCCTGTTGTTAGTTGGTTAATATTTCTATATAGTGCATCTGCTGCAACATTCTTTCTAACCGGAATATATTTAAACTTAACCCCGTAACAATGGAATGTAGTCAATCATCTGGCTAATCTGTTCCTAAGATTCATATGCTTAAATAAATTCCGAATAACTGTATGATCAGTCTACAATCTGATTGGATATCCCAATATCATATCTCTAAAAATTTCTAATGAATATATCACAGCTAAGGTTTCTCTTTCTGTTATGGAGTAGCTTCTCTTTGCACTATAGCAAAGTCTCGATGTGTAAGTTATCGGTTTTAATGTTCCATTTCTTTCTTGCATCAGTATGCCTCCTAACCCTATGTGCGACGCATCAGCACAAAGAATAAACTCTTTATCATAATCAGAAAATATGAGAACTGGAGAACTACTAAGTTTATTATCTATCAACTTGTCATAAGCTTGATGTTGTGCAGGTCCCCATATAAACTTTGAATCTCTCCCCAACAAAGAACTTAATGGATTAGATATATCTGCATAACTCTTGATAAATTTCCTATAATATCCTGTCAATCCCAAGAAACTTCTAACTTTTTCTACATTGTCCGGATCTGGGTAGTTCTTTATACTGATTCTACATTTGAATTTACTGTACAAAGCCCATGCCTGTCTATCTTATGTCCCGAACAAATGACACTGTCCTACAAAAACTTATATTTTTCAAGTTTCATTTTCAAACCTGCTCCAACTGGTCTTGAGAATACCAAATCCAATTTCTTAAAGTGCTCAACCGTTGTTTGGGAAACTATTAAAATATTATCTAGAAATACACTGGCAGTGTTTTCTAACAACTCATGTAGAGCTGTATTCATTAATCTCATGTAAGTTAATGGACTATTACATAACACGAATGGCATTCGTTTGAACGCATAGTGCCCAGTTGGTGTACAAAAGGCTGTGTATTCTCTTGGGGGAGGTACTTAGATGTAAGAGTAAAGATCACTGGACTAGAGAAATCATGACGTCAATGCGAACTGACCTAGTGATCAAACTCTACCTCTCTTGAATTCAAAGTCTCTGCCCCCATACAATGCCGTCAGCACAATCGCCCTTTCATACAATCTTCTCATTGCATCCATTCTCACAATACTTTTTAAACCCCAAGGCATTTACTTGCTTCTCTCAGTCTACAATCTACCTCCACCTCTATTCCTCTCTTTCCTGCCACATGCGACCCTAAACACCTAAAGCTATTGTTGCAAGATGATTGAATGAAATACTCAACCCTTTAGATGCTCAGCGTGCACATGCACACACGCACGCATTTTAGCTAAAGGACGTCAGATCACAACCTCTCCAGAAAACTCCAGCAGGACACCCTATTGTGTCGGACCACACCCGCGGTCATTCGACTGAGCGCGAAAGAACACCTGCAGCCGCCACTGCCAACTTCAAGTCGTCATACGACCGATATAATTTTATGTGTCCATTGCTTGTGTACACACACACACTCACACACACACACACATACACACACACACACGCACACACACACACACACGCACACACACACACACACATATATATATATATATATATATATACATATATATACATATATATATGTGTGTGTGTGTGTGTGTGTGTGTGTGTGTGTGTGTGTGTGTGTGTGTGTGTGTGTGTGTGTGTGTCTACAAAGTAATGCCGTAACACATTAGTAAATTTCAACAAGAACCCACTGTGTTAGATAAGAAGAAATGAAATAGACGATATCCATATATTTCGATCACGGACTGTGATCCTCTTCAGTGGAATAGAAATACATGTCTAATATACAGAGAAAGAGAAGGAACGTGAGCAGGGCTCATGTGGCGTCTAATGCTTTGCGTGGCAAATCACCCGCCGTCACCAAAGACGGTAATAATTTATTGACTGCCCAGGAAGTAATACAGACTATTACTACCTGGGCAGTCGATCGCAGTTACTGATCGAAATATACAGATCTTTATACTTTCGCTTATTCTTCTCCGAGAGTGGGTCATCAGTATAATTTTACAAATGTGCTACGACATAACTTTGTTGTGATATGTATGTATATATATATATATATATTTATATACATATATATACATATATATATGTATACATACACACACGCACATATATATATATATATATGTGTGTGTGTGTATTTCTTATAGTCCAGGGGTAGATTAAACACAAGTCTACCGAGATCCATGGTATATTGACACTAATTATATAAATACAATCGCAAGCTTTTGGTTGTTACATACAACCATCTTCAGGCAGATAAAATGACAGGAACAGGTCCATGTCAATTATGCTAAGGGGGTACAAGATGACAAGGCTTTATGGTTCTAGTGAGGTGGAATTAGGAGAGGTTCGAGTCAGATCATAATGACTGGGGGGGGGGAGCTGGACAAGATGTCCGTTGATGTTTATGTGTCATATTGTCGAGTGGAATTTTGTCCTGGTGTGACGGTTTCTTTGTTTAGGAGTAAGGTGCCTAATGTGTTTGTTTGTATGTTGATGATTGGTGTGTGTTGTGAAATGTAGACTTTCTCCAGGATGTGTATTTTTTTGTGATTGTTACAGAGTTTGAGTATTTTGGTATTGTTAACTAGGTCTTGTGTTGGATTTCTGTTGTGATAGTGAGTCATGTGTTTCCGTATATATATATATAATTATATATATATATATATATATATATATATATATATATATGAATATATATATATATATATATGAATATATATATATATATATATATATATGTATATATTGTGACACCTATGGGGAAGGGCCAGGTTCAAAACTAGAGTTCTGTTTAAGAATTATTATTTCCTTCAAAAAATAAAGATACAAATAAACAATGATCGAAAAATAGAAGTCGCCAAAACTAGCGAAAAGTACAATGTCCGAAACACGTAAATTCACAGAACATAAAAGGCTAGTATTGCCAAGACACGTAAATATATGTGTCGATCAAATATCGAAAAAAAAAAAATAGTCTTAAAGACAATAAGTGGTAAGGTCGAGAAATATCGACCATCAGAATGGAAACTAAGTCCTACGTAATAATTTACGTAAAAAAATTACAAAGTCGAGAAAATTCTACGACTAAGTCTAAGTCCGACAAAGTGGACACGAGTGCAATGAGGCTCTGATAAGCAGAGTCCACAAAGATTCGAGAATATACTAGTCGAGATGAAACTACGACTATAATGTCTAAGTCCAAACGTAGAGGACACGAGTGCAATGAGGCTCTGATAAGCAGAGTCCACCTTGACCGTTACAAGCAATGATATATATAGACTCTTCTCCGTAAGATCCGGAGAGATGCCAAGTGTCGCTAGACGCGACGATTAACAAGAGTGTTTAGGAATATTTCCTAGTACATACACGGATATTCTTTACATCAATGAATAGAAAATAATATTTGATAAAGTTACCTTGTCAATCTTAGATAAGCAGAAACTTAATAATTTTTATATGAATATCTATACGTACGTAAATGTAAGTTAGGGACGCAGTTGCCACAATATTGGTTCACACGCAAATTTCTTCAGAGCGCGCGTAAGCATGCATGCCCACACCGGCGTTTCGGCGTCCGAGAACGACGAAAATATGCAATTTCTTTAATCTTACGTAAATCAAATCCTAAGATTGACAAGATAGATCCACAAGGTAATACACATACATAAATTCATATGCAAAGTATGGAATAGTTTGTCAAAGCACAAAAAGGAACGAAATACAATCCGATGAATAGAATTCATCACTTTAAGAGTCTTTAGACGTGGATATACCTCACGTAGGCACAGATCTTTCTCACCGGCGTCCGAAGATTAAGAGAATATGTAATTTCTCTTATCTTACGTAAATCAACTCGTAAGATTGACAAGAGAGATCCATAAGACAATATACATACATAAATCTATATGTAATGTATAGAATATAGTTGACAGTGTACAAAAGGAATGGAATACATCATATATATATAATTCATCACTTTAACAGTACTCTTACGTCGATCACTGACAGTTGGATATCGAGAAGTCCACCAAGCCTACCGTGGGAACGGCTGGCATAGTCCGAGTTACACATACGTACATGCGCGCATGTGCGTCTGAATGAAATCTTCACTACGACGAGCCTGTAGTCGTAACTATATATATATATATATATATATATATATATATATATATATATATAGAGAGAGAGAGAGAGAGAGAGAGAGAGAGAGAGAGAGAGAGAGAGAGAGAGAGAGAGAGATAATCTTATACGACGAATGAGTAGCCTTAAACCTGTCCCCTCCCGCCCTTGCGTCATCGTGGGCGTCATGCAGGAGGTCACGCGTGAGGTGCGGCGGCCTTCGGGTCAGAAGCCATCTGGTCAGCGCCGAGACTCTCCAGAAGCCGAGTTCGTCAGACTCTTCGCGTCTCAAGAGCCTCAGGGACGGGATGTCCTCTCTTCGGCTCGTTGTGGTCTTGGAACACTCGGTAGGGTTGTGAGTAACTGGTGTTGCCTTTCTGGATGAGAAGTCTTGAGATAGTATGATGGTCGATCTATGGATAATACGGTGGTCTTGCACGCACACACACACACACACACACACACACACACACACACACACACACACACACACACACACACACACACACACACACACACACACACACACATGTAAGGTGACAGTATTACCCATAGATCGGTCATACGAGCTCTGAGGTCTCATCCGGGAGGTTGATAACTGTCGATCACGAGTCCAACACGTGATCCAAGACCATGGTGAATCACACACACACACACACACACACGTACGCACGCACGCACGCAAACACACGCGCGTGCAGTATCGCTGCTCTGCGAGTCGTTATTCCAACTCCTCTGGGCGGGGAGTTGGTTGTGTGTGTGTGCGTGTAAGGTCACAGCATTACCCATGGGTCGGTCTTATATGAGCTCTAAGCTCTCTTCCGGGAAGGAAATCGCTGTCGATCACGAGTTCAACACGTAATCAAAGATCATGGTAAATCACACATACACACACAGTTAGACACACACACACACATGCACACACACACACACACACACACACACACACACTCACACACACACACACACACACACACACACACACACACACACACACACACACACTCATGGCGCTGTGGTTAGAGCTCTGGCCTGCCACTACAGAGGTCCGGGTTCGATCCTCGCCCGGGGCTGAAATAATATCAGTATCGCAGCGCTGAGGGGTGTTACTCCAACTCTCGTGGGCGGGGAGTTGGGGGTGTGTGTGTGTGCAAGGTCATAGCATTACCCATAGATCGGACCTACGAGCTCTGAGCTCTCTTCCAGGAGGGAAATAGCTGTCGATCACGAGTCCAACACGTGATCCAAAGACCAAGTGAATACACCTCTCATGGCGCTGTGGTTAGAGCTCTGGCCTGCCACTACGGAGGTCCGGGTTCGACCCTCGCCCGGGGCTGAAATAATATCAGTAGCGCAGCGCTGAGGGGTGTTACTCCAACTCTCGTGGGCGGGGAGTTGGGGGTGTGTGTGTGTGCAAGGTCATAGCATTACCCATAGATCGGACCTACGAGCTCTGAGCTCTCTTCCAGGAGGGAAATAGCTGTCGATCACGAGTCCAACACGTGATCCAAAGACCAAGTGAATACACACACACATGCACGACCTCAATCATGTGACCCCGAATGCTAGTTCCTCCACCTGCTAGCCGTGGTCAAAGTGATATTTCTCTTCATCACTTAAAGCAAGGTTTACACGCTACGATAAATTGTAGCGATTTATTGTAATGAAAAGGTTGTTACAATTTGTCATTACGTGTAATTAACAGGAGATCGTAGCGATTTATCGCTACGATCTCCTGTTTACACACAATGACAAATTGTAACAACCTTTTCATTACAATAAATCGCTACAATTTATCGTAGCGTGTAAACCTTGCTTTAACGTCTTATGACGTCATATTTTTCTGGTGTTTGATAAAACATTTTGGTGTTTTATGATTTTTTGTTTTATTTGACCAAATGGCAAGAATCTTGTCATCGGAGTTTAATGGGTTAACCCCTCTTAATTTCTAATGAAGAGAGGTAACTTTGAGATTGAAAACACGTTTTCAAAGATACATGTTCATACCAACAAAAACTGATTTGCAACAAAACCTACTTTCTCTTTCTTGTCCTCTTTAGTTATGAGAATTCATTGATCATGTTGCACAAATATGATTAATTAGCAAAAGGACAAAATCTGTCATTCAATTAATTCAATGTGGCCAACGAAATGGGATTTGATTTTACTCAGACAAACCTCCAACCAGTATGGGCATAGAATTACTTTTAAATCTTTCGCTAACCTTGGTTTTCTACTTAAGTTTATCTGTCTTATCTGTTATAAAACCTACTTGTATTTTTCATATGCATAGTCACTGAAGTTATTAAAATTCTACTTTCTAATAGTGGAAAGCGTTCGTCATTGTTGGTGAAGGATTTAAAAATACGACTCGACCAATCTGAGAAATCAAAGAACACGGGTACTAGTAAAGGTTTCTGTATTCCTTGATAATGCCACATCAAGCTGGTATTGGAGTTGCCTGCTGGACACTGACGCGGGTACACAGGGCCAACTCGAAGTAACAGCTGAAATATTGTCGAAGGACTTCATCACAACAACGCAATCGTTAAAAAAAAAAAAAAAAAAAAGCAGCAAAGTCATCCTGCGATTTCGCCAAGCCATGGTGCAGATTGGCAACACGCGTCCTCCCTTCTGGGATTTCTTCTTTTTTTCTTTGCAAAGACTTTTATTTCCTTCATTTTAGGACAGCTTCAGGGAAGAAAGGACGAGGCGAAAGTAGTAGCTGTCTGTCAGCTTGCTGGAGGGCTCCACCCTGCCTTCCATTTTTGCTTGTCGATAATAGAAGACTTCGGCATCGTTGATGAACCGTACACTTTTCTCGTCTGTGTAACTTGACCATAATGCTCTAATCAGTGACCGCCCACAACTCCAGGGAGCGGCAATCTAGCGTAACCGCAAGAGGAAAGAAGAAGAAGAAGAAGAAGAAGAAGAAGAAGAAGAAGAAGAAGAAGGAGAAGGAGAGGCAGAGGGAGAGGGAGAGGGAGAAGGAGAGGGAGAAGGAGGAGGAGGAAGAGAAGGAGTAGGAGGAAGAGGAGGAGGAGAGGGAGAGGAAGAGGAAGAGGAAGAAGAAAAAAGAAAGAAGAAATAAGAGGAAGAGGAAGAAGAAGAAGAGGAAGAACAAGAAGAGAAAGAAGAGGAAGAAGAAGAAGAAGAAGAAGAGAAAGAGGAAAGAAGAGGAAAAAGGAAAGAGGAAGAAGAAAGAGGAAAGAGGAAAGAAGAGGAAAAAGGAAAGAGGAAGAAGAGGAAGGAGAGGACGAAGAAGAAGAAGAAGAAGAAGAAGAAGAAGAAGAAGAAGAAGAAGAAGAAGAAATAGTGAAAATCATGGGAACAATATACTAAAGGATACAAACCATACGGTTTGAAAAGATTTATTCACAGAAAGAAGCTGATGCAAATGACATACAATTATACAAGGGCCACGAAGAAGTGGTTACTGTGAAGGCAGAAAAACAACAGAAGGATGATTTACTAAAGACAGCGAAGGTATGCAGACGTAAGTTTGAATTTTCATGGACGATTATTGGGAAAGAATTGGCAATAATTAGGATGTAGGCCAAGAAACGATGAAGCCATGAAGATAGGCTAAGCCAGGAGAAATTTCCTCATTGTCAAGGCGTGCATACATATGCGTTCATTTGTAGCTATTTGTTTTCCAGCAACATCAATATTTCTTTGTCGCGGCTCGTGCCGCTTAAATTCTTCTTATTGGCTTAAGAAACCTGCACAGCGAAGCTATAGCGATAATCCCATACCACACTCCTGGTCATATGGCCATTTCCCGAAGGTTGAGTGTGGTTTGAATTTTCCGCCAAAATCATCGGAAATTTAAAATTCCCGGCTCTGTGCAGGCATGCGCATTGTCGACCCCACCTCCCCCTCCCTATCCCCTCCCTTCTTACCCGGCTAGCTCGAGCCGGGCGTCGCGTCACTTCAATGAGAAATGAAGGCTTCGCCTGTGGGAGGAGGGAGGGACCCTAAATCTGTGCAGGTTTCTTAAGCCGATAAGAAGAATTTAAGCGGCACGAGCCGCGACAAAGAAATATTATCGGCTGAAAGAAACCTGCACAGCGAAGCTATGCATGAGACGAGGACAGGTGGGAGGAGAGGTGAAGCCTGAATCAAACCGTTATTACGTGTGTCTTTCCTATGGGAGACTTATTCATTTTATCACTCAGTAGAGGGGAGAAAGAAACGTCAAGTACCCACGCCGAAGAATGTGACATGCACAACATTGCACTGTTCACACAATGCGTAAATTATACGAAATTTGTATCCTGTTCAACGGTTCCTGGCCCCTCCCACTCCTCGGTCGCCCTTTGCCCCCTCCACTTTTTTGAGATGAGAGGGGTGGAGCCGTTTCCATGGCGACACATTGGACAGGGGCGACCGAGTGGTAGAGACACCGTGTCCCCAAGGGAGTCGTCGATGTCCAGTCCCTAGGTCCCGCACCCGCTCCACAGAGTGGGTGCGGAGAAACTCCAGCGATGCCACAAAGTCCCTGATGCTGTGGACGTGCGGGGCATGGCCCGGGTCGGCTCTCTCCCAAAAAGCGGAAGGGCAGGTGCGCCCGGGACCTCGGGTTAGGGGAATCCTAAATTTCGAGTTGTAGAAGAGATGATCCTCAGAAATCTCTTCCGTGTGGTCCACGTAGCCTTCGAACGCACGGACCGGGCGCAGTGGATGTGGACGTCCTCCCTCCCGGAAGGATCGTATTCTGAGAGGGCCGATCATGTCGTCCGCTCGGCCGTTCCTGGCCAGGAATGTTGGTGATGGAGAGAGGGTTAGGGCCGAGCTGTCCTCCTCCAGTTTGGAGACGGACGGGTGGCGGGTGATTGCCGCCAGCTGTGAAGCCCTGTAGTCCGTAGTCAAGGCGAGCAGAAAGGCGACGCGTCGAGGGAAGTGTTCTTCCTCCATAATGGCCCTTTCGAACGCCAGGTACTGCAGAACACGATGCAAGGACCAGGCCAGGACCGGTTGATGTCTCGGCTCTCTCGAGGCGCTGATCCCCTTCATTAGGAGGGTTCACGCCCTCTGTGGCACTCGGATGTTCATGCCAAAGCGTAGCGGATCAGTGAGGGCTGTATAGTGAGGCAAGATAGTCGCCGGTGCCCTGTTGGTGGAGGTAGCCAGCCAAGTCAGGAAGTCCGGGACCATGCTGGCGGAGATGGTCACCATCGCGCGTCTCCGAAGGCAGTTCCGGAATCTCCGTCAGCAGGACCCACACTGCCGCACTGAGGACGGAAGGTGAGCTCTGAGCATCTTGTCTGCTGCCTCTGTAGAGAAGAGTTGGCTGAGAGCTCCCCGTAGAAACTCCAATCATCAAGTTGGAGTGACGCTTGGAGAGGCGCGGTAAGGCTGTTGGCTAGGCAGGCTGACCCCAGTAGAAGGGGAGAAGGGCCCCATCTCATTAGCTCCCCGAACCACGGCTGGGTTGGCCAGTAGGGAGCTATCAGGAGGACCTGACCCTTGAAGGATCTGAGGGTCTGCATCACCTTCAGGAGGACTAGTGTCGCTGGAGGAGGAAAATGAATACGTACTTCCAGCTGTTCCAGTCCTCCGTGAAGGCGTCTGGGCCTCCTGTGCGTGTCCTTTGCATGCAGGTGAGGTAAAGGGGGAGCTGGGTCGTGTTTGGGGAGGCAAACAGGTCCACCTCTGGGGTGCCGTAGCGGAGGGAGAACGACTCGAACACTTGTGGGCGTAGTTGCTACACTACGTAGATCTCTTGAAACCTGGATAGAGCGACCGGCGTAGGGCCCCCGATCGAAGCCAGGGACGCAACAACCTGTGGAGTGCTGAGGGTATCGGCCCGGGCAGGTCACGCGGGAGAAGCAGTATGCTCCTGTCGACCTCCCGTACCAGCCGTCGGCGCCCCAAGCGGCTCAGTGGAAGGGCCGGGGTCGCGAAGTTGAGGCACCCCCCCCCCCCCCGCCACCGAAGGAGGGAGGACGTGTGAGAGAAGCACGCTCTTTTGGCGCAGGGGAGCACCCGAAGGACGCTGACTGTGTCCCACTCAATCCCGAGCCAATAAAGTCTCTGTGTGGGAGCAAGGGCAGACCCGTCCCAGTCCACCCCGAACTCCACGTCCGCCAACACACTCAGAGCCACTGAGATGTCGGCCGATGCACCCTCCCCGGTGGGCAAATGCATCAACTAGCCGTCTAGGAACATGAGTGTGGAGACGCTTGCTTCCGTCCAACGTACGCCTACCACTCTCACTAGTTTCGTGAAGATCCTCGGGGTAAGCGAGAAACCGAAAGGGAGTATGCGAGGCCAAGTTCGTTTCCGAGCGACCTCATCCGTGGGCGTTAGTCAAGAGGCTTCGTCCTGGGTGAAGACGTTCCCTGAGCGTCTCCCACGAAGACGGGCCTGGACCCTCGGTATGTATCCAACTCACCCCAAGTCTTCCCGCGGGAAGTCCTCGAAGCCCGTGGCGAGCGTCTTCATCCAATAGTGTGCTATGGCAATTTGTGATGTCTCATCACCCACAAGCGGACTTCTATATGTTTAATACCTAGTGACATCATGTGATTATACTGTGACGTCACCGGATTGATCATGGCGCCATAGGATCGTCTCGTGACGTCACAGGGACACAAATTGACGTCATAGGACTACATGGTGACGTCAATTTATCACATAATGACGTCATCTTATCATACCGTGACATCACTGAGTCACAGTGAGCGTTGAAATAAATTTTGACATGGTAAAATTCTGGACCATCATGACTGTAGATTAAATTAAGTTGAATAGGAAAAGTCATGTTCATTTCGACCTAAGTCACAGTGAGCGTCGAAATTAATTTTAACATGGTAAAATTCTCGACCATCATGACTGTAGATTAGCTCAAGTTGAATAGGAAAAGTCATGTTCATGTTGACCTGAGTCACAGTGGGCGTTGAATTAGTTTAACATGGTAAAATTCTTGACCATCATGACTACAGATTAGCTTAAGTTGAATAGGAAAAGTCATGTTCATTTCGACCTAAGTCACAGTGAGCGTCGAAATTAATTTCAACAAGGTAAAATTCTCGACCATCATGACTGTAGATTAAATTAAGTTGAATAGGAAAAGTCATGTTCATGTCGAACTGAGTCACAGTGGGCGTTGAATTAATTTAACATGGTAAAATTCTTGACCATTATGACTACAGATTAGCTTAGTTGAATAGGAAAAGTCATGGTCATTTCGACCTAAGTCACAGTGAGCGTCGAAATCAATTTTAACATGGTAAAATTCTCGACCATCATGACTGTAGATTAGCTCAAGTTAAATAGGAAAAGTCATGTCCATTTCCACCTGAGTCACGGTGAGCGTCGAAATTAATTTTAACATGGTAAAATTCTCGACCATCATGACTGTAGATTAGCTCAAGTTGAATAGGAGAAGTCATGGTCATTTCGACCTAAGTCACAGTGAGCGTGGAAATTAATTTTAACATGGTAAAGTTCTTGACCATCATGACTATAGATTAGCTTAAGTTGAATAGGAAAATCATGTCCATTTCCACCTGAGTCACAGTGCGCGTCGAAATTAATTTTAACAATTTTAAAATTCTCGACCATCATGACTGTAGATTAGCTTAAGTTGAATAGGAAAAGTCATGGTCATTTCGATCTGAGGTACAGTGAGCGTTGAAATTGATTTCAACATGGTAAAATTCTTGACCATCATGACTGTAGATTAGCTTAAGTTGAATAGGAAAAGTCATGTTCATGTTGACCTGAGTCACAGTGGGCGTTGAATTAGTTTAACATGGTAAAATTCTTGACCATCATGACTACAGATTAGCTTAAGTTGAATAGGAAAAGTAATGTTCATTTAGACCTATGTCACAGTGAGCGTCGAAATTAATTTCAACAAGGTAAAATTCTCGACCATCATGACTGTAGATTAAATTAAGTTGAATAGGAAAAGTCATGTTCATGTCGAACTGAGTCACAGTGGGCGTTGAATTAATTTAACATGGTAAAATTCTTGACCATTATGACTACAGATTAGCTTAGTTGAATAGGAAAAGTCATGGTCATTTCGACCTAAGTCACAGTGAGCGTCGAAATCAATTTTAACATGGTAAAATTCTCGACCATCATGACCGTAGATTAGCTCAAGTTAAATAGGAAAGGTCATGTCCATTTCCACCTGAGTCACGGTGAGCGTCGAAATTAATTTTAACATGGTAAAATTCTCGACCATCATGACTGTAGATTAGCTCAAGTTGAATAGGAAAAGTCATGGTCATTTCGACCTGAGTCACAGTGAGCGTTGAAATTAATTTTAACATGGTAAAGTTCTTGACCATCATGACTATAGATTAGCTTAAGTTGAATAGGAAAATCATGTCCATTTCCACCTGAGTCACAGTGCGCGTCGAAATTAATTTTAACAATTTTAAAATTCTCGACCATCATGACTGTAGATTAGCTTAAGTTGAATAGGAAAAGTCATGGTCATTTCGATCTGAGTTACAGTGAGCGTTGAAATTAATTTTAACATGGTACAATTCTTGACCATCATGACTATAGATTAGCTTAAGTTGAATAGGAAAAGTCATGTTCATGTTGACCTGAGTCACAGTGGGCGTTGAATTAGTTTAACATGGTAAAATTCTTGACCATCATGACTACAGATTAGCTTAAGTTGAATAGGAAAAGTCATGTTCATTTCGACCTAAGTCACAGTGAGCGTCGAAATTAATTTCAACAAGGTAAAATTCTCGACCATCATGACTGTAGATTAAATTAAGTTGAATAGGAAAAGTCATGTTCATGTCGAACTGAGTCACAGTGGGCGTTGAATTAATTTAACATGGTAAAATTCTTGACCATTATGACTACAGATTAGCTTAGTTGAATAGGAAAAGTCATGGTCATTTCGACCTAAGTCACAGTGAGCGTCGAAATCAATTTTAACATGGTAAAATTCTCGACCATCATGACTGTAGATTAGCTCAAGTTAAATAGGAAAAGTCATGTCCATTTCCACCTGAGTCACGGTGAGCGTCGAAATTAATTTTAACATGGTAAAATTCTCGACCATCATGACTGTAGATTAGCTCAAGTTGAATAGGAGAAGTCATGGTCATTTCGACCTAAGTCACAGTGAGCGTTGAAATTAATTTTAACATGGTAAAATTCTCGACCATCATGACTGTAGATTAGCTTAAGTTGAATAGGAAAAGTCATTTCCATTTTGACCTGAGTCACAGTGCGCGTCGAAATTAGTTTTAACATGGTAAAATTTTCGACCATCATGACTGTAGATAAGCTTATTTTGAATAAGAAAAGTCATGGTCATTTCGATCTGAGGCACAGTGAGCGTTGAAATTAATTTCAACATGGTAAAATTTTTGACCATCATGATTATAGATTAGCTTAAGTTGAATAGGAAAAGTCATGTCCATTTTGACCTGAGTCACAGTGGGCGTTGAATTAGTTTAACATGGTAAAATTCTTGACCATCATGACTACAGATTAGCTTAAGTTGAATAGGAAAAGTCATGTTCATTTCGACCTAAGTCACAGTGAGCGTCGAAATTAATTTCAACAAGGTAAAATTCTCGACCATCATGACTGTAGATTAAATTAAGTTGAATAGGAAAAGTCATGTTCATGTCGAACTGAGTCACAGTGGGCGTTGAATTAATTTAACATGGTAAAATTCTTGACCATTATGACTACAGATTAGCTTAGTTGAATAGGAAAAGTCATGGTCATTTCGACCTAAGTCACAGTGAGCGTCGAAATCAATTTTAACATGGTAAAATTCTCGACCATCATGACCGTAGATTAGCTCAAGTTAAATAGGAAAGGTCATGTCCATTTCCACCTGAGTCACGGTGAGCGTCGAAATTAATTTTAACATGGTAAAATTCTCGACCATCATGACTGTAGATTAGCTCAAGTTGAATAGGAAAAGTCATGGTCATTTCGACCTGAGTCACAGTGAGCGTTGAAATTAATTTTAACATGGTAAAGTTCTTGACCATCATGACTATAGATTAGCTTAAGTTGAATAGGAAAATCATGTCCATTTCCACCTGAGTCACAGTGCGCGTCGAAATTAATTTTAACAATTTTAAAATTCTCGACCATCATGACTGTAGATTAGCTTAAGTTGAATAGGAAAAGTCATGGTCATTTCGATCTGAGGTACAGTGAGCGTTGAAATTGATTTCAACATGGTAAAATTCTTGACCATCATGACTGTAGATTAGCTTAAGTTGAATAGGAAAAGTCATGTCCATGTTGACCTGAGTCACAGTGGGCGTTGAATTAGTTTAACATGGTAAAATTCTTGACCATCATGACTACAGATTAGCTTAAGTTGAATAGGAAAAGTCATGTTCATTTCGACCTAAGTCACAGTGAGCGTCGAAATTAATTTCAACAAGGTAAAATTCTCGACCATCATGACTGTAGATTAAATTAAGTTGAATAGGAAAAGTCATGTTCATGTCGAACTGAGTCACAGTGGGCGTTGAATTAATTTAACATGGTAAAATTCTTGACCATTATGACTACAGATTAGCTTAGTTGAATAGGAAAAGTCATGGTCATTTCGACCTAAGTCACAGTGAGCGTCGAAATCAATTTTAACATGGTAAAATTCTCGACCATCATGACTGTAGATTAGCTCAAGTTAAATAGGAAAAGTCATGTCCATTTCCACCTGAGTCACGGTGAGCGTCGAAATTAATTTTAACATGGTAAAATTCTCGACCATCATGACTGTAGATTAGCTCAAGTTGAATAGGAAAAGTCATGGTCATTTCGACCTGAGTCACAGTGAGCGTTGAAATTAATTTTAACATGGTAAAGTTCTTGACCATCATGACTATAGATTAGCTTAAGTTGAATAGGAAAATCATGTCCATTTCCACCTGAGTCACAGTGCGCGTCGAAATTAATTTTAACAATTTTAAAATTCTCGACCATCATGACTGTAGATTAGCTTAAGTTGAATAGGAAAAGTCATGGTCATTTCGATCTGAGTTACAGTGAGCGTTGAAATTAATTTCAACATGGTAAAATTCTTGACCATCATGACTATAGATTAGCTTAAGTTGAATAGGAGAAGTCATGTCCATTTCGACCTGTGTGTGTGTGTTTTTTTTTTTTCAAGGTCAAGGCATTTTATTTATGTAATACCTAGCACTTTGCGCCAACTTAAACTGTACTATTTAAAACCGATTTTCCTCTTCTCATTACACTAAATGATTGTAGTTTCTTTGAACTAATTTATACTCATTTTAACTAACACTAGACTCCCTAAGTCTAAAGTTCTTTTGTGTTTTACTTGGGGGTGGAACATCAGGTAAGTCATCTTTAAACTCAAGCCAAGTGAAGTTGATAAGAGGTTGGCTGTGGCTCATGAGAAGGGCTGGGTGGTGATTTTTTTTTTTTTTTTTTTTTTTTTTTTTTTTTTTTAAGAAACCTGGAAGGAGGGTGGTGCCGTGAGGCGTTAGAAGACCATTGAAGCTCGGAGGTATGGGGCTGCCGAGGCCTGATGATCCTCAGGGAGCCACCCTCCGTATCATAAGACACGTCCCCTTGTCCTCCAAGAGGCCCGGGTTCTTACCACGGACGACTTGAGGACGTATGGGGAACGGAGTACGAGTGAAAAAGGTCAAAGTCTACGCCTAGGGCCTGACAAAGAAAGTTATAAGGCGTTAAAGGACCATTATTGGTCGAAGGTATGGGGCTGCCGAGGCCTGATGACCCTCGGGGCGTCACGCTCCGTATCATAGGACACGTCCCCTTGTCCTCCGAGAGGCCCGGATTCTTACCACGGATGACTCGAAGACGTATGGAGAACGGATTACGAGTGGAAAAGGTCAAAGTCTACGCCTAGGGCCTCACAAAGGGAGCCATTAAGGCGTCAGAGGACCATTATTGGTCGGATGTATGGGGCTGCCGAGAGGCCTGATGACCCTCGGGGGCACCCCCTCCGTACCATAGGACACGTCCCCCTGTCTTCCGAGAGGCCCGGGTTCTTACCGCGGACGACCCGAAGACGTATGGGGAACGGATTACGATCGTATAAGGTCAAAGTCTACGCCTAGGGCCTGACGAAGCAAGCTATGAGGCTGTTAGAGGACCATTGATGACCGGAGGTTTGGGGCTGCCGAGAGGCCTGATGACCCTCGGGGGCGCCACACTCCGTACCATAAGACACGTCCCCCTGTCTTCAAAGAGGCCCGGGTTCTTACCACGGACGGCCTGGAGATGGGGACGTATTGCGATCGTATATGGTCAAAGTCTACGCCTAGGGCCTGATACAAACCGTGAGGCAATAGAGGACCGATGATGGTCGGAGGTATGGCGCTGCCGAGAGGCCTGATGACCCTGGGGGGCGCCACACTCCGTACCATAAGACACGTCCCCCTGTCTTCAAAGAGGCCCGGGTTCTTACCACGGACGGCCTGAAGACGGGGACGTATTGCGATCGTATATGGTCAAAGTCTACGCCTAGGGCCTGATACAACCCGAGGCAATAGAGGACCGATGATGGTCGGAGGTATGGCGCTGCCGAGAGGCCCGATGACCCTGGGGGGCGCCACACTCCGTACCATAAGACACGTCCCCCTGTCTTCAAAGAGGCCCGGGTTCTTACCACGGACGGCCTGGAGACGGACGTATTGTGATCGTATATGGTCAAAGTCTACGCCTAGGGCCTGATACAAACCGTGAGGCAATAGAGGACCGATGATGGTCGGAGGTATGGCGCTGCCGAGAGGCCTGATGACCCTGGGGGGCGCCACCCTCCGTACCATAAGACACGTCCCCCTGTCTTCCGAGAGGCCCGGGTTCTTACCACGGACGGCCTGAAGACGGGGACGGATTGCGATCGTATATGGTCAAAGTCTACGCCTAGGGCCTGATACAAACCGTGAGGCAATAGAGGACCGATGATGGTCAGAGGTGGGCTGCCGAGAGGCCTGATGACCCTGGGGGGCGCCACACTCCGTACCATAAGACACGTCCCCTGTCCTCCGAGAGGACCCGGGTTGTTTACCAGGGACGGCTCGAAGACGGGGACGGATTGTGCTCGTATAAAATCAAAGTCGAAGAATGGGACAAACCAGCAGCCAAGCGGAAAGCGATAAAACTAACAGACGATTAACCAGCAGGAAACGGGACCGCCTGCTCCCATGTGGGCAGCAAGTTGACCACTCTGTCCCGTTTCCGCGATGTGAGTGACTCGACGCCCGGCTCGAGCTAGCCGGCTAAGAAGGGACGGGATAGGGAGGGGGAGGTGGAGTCGACAATGCGCATGCCTGCACAGAGCCGGGAATTTTAAATTTCCGATGATTTTGGCGGAAAATTCAAACCACACTCAACCTTCGGGAAATGGCCATATGACCAGGAGTGTGGTATGGGATTATCGCTATAGCTTCGCTGTGCAGGTTTCTTTCAGCCGATAATATGTCTGTTTGTGCGCGTCCTTGTACATTCTCTTGGTGTTATTATGGGAGTGCATGCAATTATATAAGTAGTAGTCAATCCAATTATATAAGTAATAGTAAATTATATAATTATATAAGTAATAATTATAATAATTATGATAATTGTATAATTATATAAGAAATAGTAAATCCAATTATATAAGTAATAGTAAATCCTATCCCAATATATTAACACACACTATGTTAATAAACATATATAATCTAACTGTGAATAACGGAAACATTTGATATATTTTTAGTAATGCATAAATATCGTCCACAAATGTTTAAAGCGTAATAATAGTCCGAAGAATATTTCCATGACGAAGCAGTTCTGGATAAAAGGCTTTTGAGGCAAATCCTTGCACTTCCAAGGGCTCATTCGTGAGAATTTGGCTATCTGCTTTGCAACAATGGGCACAAATCTGCTTTCGAACATTTTAGCTCCGAAACGGACTCGACTATAATTGCTTTTCGCGAAGGCGATCAATCATTTCAGGATTCCTATCAGGAATGAAGAACTCAGCTGACGGGTTGAAGAGCGGAAAGGGAGGGGGAGAGGTTATCTGTGCTTTGCTAAAAGCTTCGTGTAAACACATTTTTCAGAATTTCCAGAATGCTGGAGAGTGTTTGTGAGCCGGGAGGACCAGTTTTCCTCTGGAACATGACCTGTTGGGTATGAATAACCTTTGTAATACGCTCGCGTCTCGCTGGGGGAAGAATCTTTTCGAAAAGTGGAAAAAGTTAGGCCGTTCACGTACGCACGCAGACACGCAGAGACGCGCCCACGTATACACGCACACACGAACGCACACACACACACGCACACGCACGCTCTTTATCCCTGTCTGTCTGTCTCTTGTTCTTTTTCTCATACACACATATACACACACGCGAATATGTGCACTACCACACATCACAAACACACACACACACACACATATATATACATATATATATATATATATATATATGTGTGTATATATATACAGTATATATATATATATATATATATATATGTATATGTGTATATATAGATGTATATATATATATATATATATATATATATATATATAATATATATATATATATATGCATA
>NC_134788.1:64573380-64588380 GCF_046742065.1 Oratosquilla oratoria | reverse complement strand
AACTGTATATTTCAACTATATATTTCTAAGCACTTACGTGAACTGTTTATAATTGTCAGGGCCAATATGGACAATTGTGTGTTCTGTAAACAACAACTGGGTGAATCGGGCATAAACACTCTGGGCCAGAAAGGTTATGACGGCATTAAAAAAGCAAGTGAGGAACGTGGTGGAGACATACTCGTATCCGTTGGTCAACGTGTGCATACTGAGTGCCGACGAGAGTATCGCAATCCCCATGCAATTGTAAAGTTCAACCGTCAGAAACGATCTTTCGAGGCAATTAAAGCAGAAAGTGATGGATACCGAGAAAGGCCCGTAGATCCAGCATTTTCCTACCGGGACATGTGCTTATTTTGTGGGATGCCAGATAAATACAATGGAAAGAAAAAGAGTTTCAAATTGATACCTGTTAGAACATTCGATTTTTAGAAAGGGTTACTTGAGAATTGACGAGTTCGTTCAGATGATTGGTCTAAAGAAGTAGAGGGCAGACTAGAATTCATTAATGACCTCCATACTGCTGATGTAGTATATCACACGGTGTGCGACGGAAAATTTCGATCTAGGAGGTCTATCCCAAAGTACTTCATTAAAGAAATGGGTAATGATCATTCGTTGAAAATAATAAGAGCTGGTAGGCCAAAAGAGGCGTCTCGAGTTGATGCGTTTGAAAAAGTAATTGACGATCTTCGACAAAACGTTGATGAGCAGACAACCATAGGTGACCTTGTGAACAATATGAAATAATGCCTAGATGAGGAGGAGCCGTATAGTTTTCTTCACATGAAGGAACAGCTACTTCAGGGGACTGGTGATGAGATCTTCATTAGTGAAGCTATAAGACAGAATGTTGTTGCGTTCATGGCAAATGCCACGAAAATTCTCCATGACTTTTTCAAGCAGGAACATTTCGTTGAGATGGACAAAGAGAAAGTAATATGTGCAGCTGTTAAACTCATTAAAGCAGATATTATGCTCAGTGAACAGTCAACGACGACTTATCCCTCAAGCCTAGAGATGTCCACTATAGAACAGGTCGTGTCATTTATCCCAGCATCCTTGCAGCTGTTCCTACGCCGCAACTGCTTTTCTGAGGAGAGGGCCTCTGACAACATCTGAGGGTCTTGTAAGCCGCCTATGCAGCCACTTAAGCCAATACGAACTGCGTCGGCTGGTGGAGTGTCAGCCCCCCCCCCTTTAAAATTACTTATATATAAATTGTTACACATATTACTACTTGTTACACATGTACTATTTGAACACACTGATTATGTTAGAAAGGGCGCATTCACCGGGATGTGCATACGTATATCACATACTTATGCACATCTTGTGAATGTATGAGTGGGTGTGGTTAAACCTACACACATTCATACATTAAAATCACCCTCCAAACGGGCTAGCCACAAAAACCCATGGGAACTATTAATTCCCAAATTAAACACACGCACACACACACACACACACTTTATTTGTCGGTACAGAAAAGGATACAAAGGTAGGGTCTATTATGCAGGCGACGAGACCAAGAGCACTGCTTTGTCCTGTACAAATTGGACTTGGTGTCCAGATGCACCGTCACTTTGCATCCAGGTTTCTCATTGACAGCCTTCATACTCATGGCTTCTGGTCTTCTTACTCAGAGGTGCACAAGTTTGAGAAGTGCTCTGTTGCAAGAAGAGTGACCGATATTCCAGGACTCACAGAAGGACATTTTGTACAATATGTGGCTGACGATGTCGACCATAACCCATGCAACATCGATGGTAAAGGGACTTTCCACGGAATGGGGATTGCCTGCATCTCCCAATCAGTCACGTCAGCTACAAAAGTACAGCGGATAAATGTGACAGTGAAAAATTTGGAGGAAGTCGGGCAGATCAACATCAGACAATACGTTCAGAAATCCAATCATGAGAACGATCTTACTTTTGTTGAAATAGAAGAGAGTGGCGAGGCACGAGTTTCAGCTTCTGATACTTTATGGAAAGCCTCCTTATTTTTTAAGGGGAAGACTCCATGAGCTAGCTGGTCTGGTATGGTGAGGACGGTCCATGATGAAGCAGACTTCCCGTGCCAGTCTTCTGTGATGTTCGTGTCCATGATTGACAAGGACCCTGGTAACCTAACCTGTCTGAACTCAACATTATTCTTTGTTACTGAACATGTAGTTCGTTATGGCTACACACCTGTGCTTACGTTCGACCAGCCACTGTACTGGAAGGCAATGACGATCATAGAAAATGAACAAGAGGGAAGCCAACTGAAGTCAGTTGTTCTTCGACTTGGCAGTTTCCATATCCTCATGAGCTTCCTCGGCTGCATATGGCATCTGGTGTCTGCATCAGGTCTTGAAGAGTTGCTTGAGCTATCGAAATAAACACCACGAGTGAGGGCGGAGCCTCTATTAGTATGACGTTTGGCTTATTACAGCTTTTTCAAGTACATAGTCATAATACACATGATTAAGATTAAATAAGAAGAATTGGGGGAACGGGAGGAGGGAGGGAGAGAGGTGGACCAAATGTCTGTTCCCAGACATTTGATCCACCTTCTCCTTAACCTTTCCTAATATTCAGTGACTCCCTCCCTCCTACCTCCCTTCCTCTCTCCCTCCCTCCCTCACCCCGTTTCCCAGTTCTTCTTATTTAATCTTACTTATGTGTACTATGACTATGTACATGAAAAAGCTGTAATAAGCGAAACGTCGTACTAATAAAAGCTCCGTGCTCACTTGTGGTGTTTATTTCGATAGACTTGTCGGCAACTGTCACTTTCATACAAATTGCTTGAGCTAGTTTACGCTGAGAATGCTGTACCAAAGATGTTGAACGGAAAAGCGGTTGCACGTGCTGTTCGAGAACATTTCATAGTTGATGGGGTCCTTATTACACTACTAACATAAAAAGCTTTCGACGTAAACCTACCATCAAATGATTCAGAGCCAGATGGAATTGGCAGTGAACACGTAGGTAATTGTTCTAGTAGTACTTGTTCTGAAATGTCAGACATACTGATGAAGGCAGCGGGGTTGTGTGGCAGTGTTGTATCAGGAGCTGCAGTCGAGATGGAGGACGTCGAGTGCCTAAAATTGATAGATGAATGCAGGTCTGATGAATTCTGACCAGGAGTCCCACCTGACCTCGTAATCGAAGACATTGATACGTAGCATCAAAACTACAGGCGGCCTCACCCGAGGATGAGGGATGATCAGTGAGGCTCAACGCCTATTGTAGGTGGTGTCGAATCATGTTATATTTGAAGACAACCAGGTCCAAGAGTGGAAGGGTAATTCACTTAATCCAGAGAAGTGGGGCTGGAAGTTTTGCGACGAAAGACTTGTTCCAAATTCAGACTGAAAAAGACACTGCTCCAAAACCGCTGCTAGAACTTATCAGGTGTCAGTGTAAGACTGATTGCAGCACGTTAAGATGCAAGTGCCGTCAACAAGGATTTAACTGCTCCATGGCGTGCTCAGAGTGCAGGGAAAATTATTAAAATACATAACGAGATAAAGATGATGAGGAATCGGACACAGAACAGGTTCCATTTGTCATGAGACTTGAGACTGTAATTGTTTGTTCAGACAGAATAAACAATATATGTATATATATATATATATATATATATATATATATATATATATATATATATGTATATATATATATATATATATATATATATATATATATATATATATACATTTGTTTTTGTCTTTCATAGTCTTATAATAAAGACATGTAAAGCCGAAGATAAATTACTCCAGTAAATCTACCGCCAAAAAAAAAAAAAAAAAAAAAAAAACTGAACCCAAGGGAAATTGCAGTAGTAACGAAACGTGATTTTTTTTTGGTGCGCTAAGGTCACCTTTTATCATCCGTCTAAAAAAATATGTACCATCAATTTCATGAAATTACATTTTTAGTATGATATTTCTGTTGCAATATATATATATATATATATATGTATATATATATATATATGTATATATATATATATATATATATATATATATATATATATATATAATTGGGGAGATGGCGTTCGTTCGGGCAAGATGTGATGATATCAATGTTTTCTGTTAGCATTTGTCTTGTTAGGGTCTCCTGGTGTCCCTGTCATTGGTGGGTTCTTGGGGCTCCAGACAAAAGATGGTAACTGAGACGTCTACTCAACTTCACGGTCGCCATGCTGACATTGGTGGACGCGAAGGTTGCACAGTTCCCTCGTGTACAGGTAAACTTATAGACGACATGAAATTGTTGAGTTGGGTCTTCTTTGCCCTTAGACTATTTCGCAGTAATAAATGACTAGTCATCTGGCTTTTATTGTATACTACTAAGTATATTCTTTTAACAGGATTTCTAGGTTTGACATTTCTTTTTATAATTTGTTTTAGTATTTCTTCTTCTTTATATGCCGTAGAGAAATAAGCTCTATAGTATTTCTTGATTTCGTCGTTTTTCTCTGTCGATGATTTTCTTAGTATGTAAAAAGTTTTATTTGTTTTTGTACCATATATATATATATATATATATATATATATATATATATATATATATATATATATATATATATATATATATATATATATATACATATATATATATATATATATATATATATATATATATATATATATATATGGGACCTGGACAGAATCCCGACAGCCATAATCCCGACACCCAATTTACCGACAGCCACAATCCCGACAGGGCACAATCCCGAAAGGCCAAAATCCCGAAAGCCAAAATCCCGACAAAAAATCTCTTTTATATATCTTGGGGTAACAAAAATAGCAATGTTACACATATACAATTTTAATTAAATTTGATATACAACCTAATAAAGAACTGGTGTAAACGCACAATAAAAAAGATAATTTCAAACAGCATTATGGCTATCGGGATTCTGTCAGAGTCAAATTACTGGCAGCCATAATCAATGTTACTTAAATGCATAACAAAAATAGCAATGCTTCTCATATACAATTTCAATTAAAATCGATTTACAACCTAATAAAGAACTGGTGTAAACGCATAATAAAAAAGATCATTTCAAACAGCATTATAGCTATCAGGATTCTGTCAGGGTCAATCTTTTCGGCATGGGATGACAGTTGGGGCCCATTTGAAGTGTTCCATGATAAATTGAACCAATTGACTCCAAACCTTAAATTCAAAATTGAATGGGAGGAAGGACGCCAAATTCCTTTCTTGGACATTTTAATAAGAAGGATTGATGATAATTTACTTTTTACAGTGTTCCGATAACCCACCCACTCAGGGAGTTACCTTCACTTTTTTAGTAATCACCCTGACAATGTTAAGAAAAGTGTTGCCTCTGGTCTTTTCCTGAGGGTTTTCGGGATCTGCAGTCCTCAGTTTCTGGACCAAGAAATTGAGGTGATCAAAATTCAACTTAAGAAGTTGGCATATCCACCATGGTTTCTGGACCAAGCCCTCAGTAAGACTAGGGCCAACCATTTTAAAACTTCTGTTCCCTCTAGTTATCACCGCTCCTTTAAAGATATCTTAAAAACTCCATATAGTAAAACCATCAGTTCTTCCACCAAGTTGTTTCCTCAAGAACGTCTCACTATTGCCTACCACTATCCCAACACCGTGCGTAAGCAAATTGTGAACGTTCAACAAAAAAACGAAGGAAGTAGAGTCACCTGGTGTCTATTGTTTGCCCTGCCAAATTTGTGATTTGGTTTACTTGGGTCAATTAGGTATGAACAAGAAAATTCGGCCGTATTTCATCATGTCAAAAATAAGAATCATTCTTTCGACTGGGATAAGGCCAGATTAGTGTTCAAGTCCCACTCCGGTTTTAGGAGAGAAATAGTTGAATCAGCATTAATTGAGGAATACCCAACATTAACATTTCTAAAGGGCAGTGAACACCTGACATTATATCACGCGCGGCAGTCAGCAGGCTGGTACGAAACTTACAAACCCCCTCACCTCACCCTCACCATCCTCCGCCACCCCATTTTACCCCACGCCTGAGTAATGCTATTTGTCCACGTTCCTTCTCTTTTCTGTGTCTCTGTAGCTTATAAGTCCCCTTTGTCCTCTGTCTTATGTACTTTCCTGAAGAGGGCTACAGTTGATAGCCGAAATATAGAATATTCTTCATTCGAAGTTTATTTTCTCCGACTGTGGGTTTCTTGAGTGATATATATATATATATATATATATATATATATATATATATATTTTTGTTTGTGTGTGTGTGTGTGTGTGTGTGTGTGTGTGTGTGTGTGTGTGTGTGTGTGTGTGTGTGTGTGTGTGTGTGTGTGTGTGTGTGTGTGTGTGTGTCGGGATTTTGGCTTTCGGGGTTGTGGCCTGTCGGGATATCGGGTGTCGGGAATTTGACCCAGATCCATATATATACATATATATATATATATATATATATATATATATATATATATATATACATAATGTATATATTTATATATATATATATGTTGAGGAAGGAAGGGAGAGGACGGAAGACAGAGGTGAGTGGAGAATGGTAGTAGATGGAAGATATGGTGATTGCATGAAGAGGAATGGGCGGGGGTGGGGAGAGGTAGTATGTGTGAGTAAATTTTGACGCAGCCCGAAGGGATTTCTCCCCGTCCTCTCCTTATATGCAAGGGGGGACGGAGAGGGGGGGTCGCCGATTAAATGAAGCGGCCTTGCTGTGGATGTGCTGTGTCTTGCGACACTGCTTCTGACCCAGGGCGGTGGGCAAGGTGCAGGGATGACCCGTCATCCAGGAGATGCTCAGATGAGAGGGAGGGTGGGAGGGGTGTGGAGTGTATTTAGGGATGAAATGGGTGGGAGTGTTTTTATGCCTTTCCCTTTTTGGCTACCTCCCTTGAAAGAGGGAAAAAGCCTTGGTATATGTATGTATGGTATATATATATATACATATATATATATATTATATATATATATATATATATATATATACATATATATATATATATATATATATATATATATATATATATATATATCGCTCCATCATTTGCAAGACTGTCGTAACTCAAATTTCGTGATTTTTCAGGAGAAGCATTTTAAAGTATCTAAATCCTATAACTTTAATAATTTTACCCTAAGCAATAAAACTTACCATCTTGATTAGGTAAATAGGACTCCACTTAGACTTACGACTTCATTAACAAAAGACGCAGAATTATTCAGCGTCCTTATAAACCATTGTAAGTCTTGCAATGATGGAGCGATATATATATACATATATATATATATATATATATATATATATATATATATATATATATGTATATATATATATAGATATAGATATATATATATATATATATATATATATATATATATATATATATATATATATATATATATATATATATATATACAGTTCGGTTGTAAATATAACCAAATAAATCAATACCTTGATATCAGATGGGACAAATACATAAAAGAATATACGTCACAAACATTAGAGCAATGACCAGCTCAGGTTTCTGCAAACGATATAGATAATAGCTCGGGTTAACACCCAGAATTTCTAAAAACATAAAAGAAAATCAGAAATTCATAGTTTTCTCAGGGAAGATGGCTTCTGTCAGTCATTCGATCACAGACGTACGGTAACACATGGAATTCAAGGGCTGGCGCCTTCTTTGGCGCAAAACACTTTTTTCCTAGTTTTCCTGAGGATTTCTCAGGGAAGATGGTTTCCGCCAGTCACTCGATCACTGACGTACGATATTTTAGGAACACATAGAATTCAAGCGACTGAGCCCACTGGGCACGAAGCACCGCAGGATTAACCCCCACGGCAAAGTCGTGGCGGCGTAGCCGGGGCTGGTATATATCTTATATGTAAATAAAATGTTATGACGTCATCACACCGGCACAGACATCCTATGTAAGGATTTGTTTTTCATTCTATTTATTCATCTATTTATTTATTTATTTATTTTTATTCTATTAAATATTATTTATCTATTTTTTTTCTATGTCCGGCTCTTAGGTCCCCATAATTGTCATTGATGGACGTGCTTCACGAAATTGAAGAGGCAGCACATGAATGAATTCCCCGAACTTTACGAAAAAAAAAGAAAAAAAAAGAGCTTCAGTCATAGATATAATACATCAGTTCCATAGGAAAGTATTGGGCTATGACAATATTTTAAGAAAAAAAAAAATAGGGGCCCGGGGTTCCTCTAGTAACCTGGGATTCCTCTGGAGGCCAGAGGTTCCCCTTGGGGCCTGGGGCTCCTCTAGAGGACCAGGGTCTCTCTTGGGGGCCTGGAGTTCCTGTAGGGGCCCAGGGTTCCTCTAGCAACCTGGGGTTCCTCTGGGGGCCCGGGGTTTCTTTTGTGGCCCGAGGTTCCTCTGAGGGTCCTGGGTTTCTATGGGGCCCGGGATTCCTTTAGGAAGCCCAGGGTTCCTTTGGAGGCTCAGGGTTTTTCTTGGGGGACTGGGATTCCTATGGAAGGCCCGTGGTTCCTCGTGAGGCCTGGGGTTCCTCTTGAGGCCCGGGTTCCTCCAGAGGCCCGGGGGTCCTCCTGAGGCCCGCGGTTCCTCCAGAAGCCCGGGGTTCCTCCAGAGGCCCGGGGTTCTTCTTGAAACCTGAGGTTCCTCTGAGGACCCGGTATTCTTCGGGGGCCCCGAAGTTTCTCTAGGGGTCTGGGGTTAGTCTTAAGTTCCGGGCTTCATCTAGAGGCCTAGGGATACTCTTGAGATCCGAGGTTCTTCTGGGGGCCCAGTGTTCTTCTGAGGGCGCCGGGTTCCTCTGGGGGTCCAGGGTTCCTCTGTTACCCCGGGATTTTTCTAGGCAGCTCAGGGTTCCTTTGAGGGCCCGGGGTTTCTGGAGTTTCTCTGGGGGCTAAATATGTTCGTCAGCAACGTCAGTTTCTCACTAATTTTAGCGTACCTTTCCTCTGTAGAATACATTAAATAAGATAACAACATTGTAGCACATTGTCTTTCATGACCAACATATGCAGTCACTGTTGACGTTTTTTCATCGTCCTGGTATTGCTTGTGCTCAGGAACAGGACCGTGAATTAGAACAGTTTAAAAATTGTCTTTCTAAGCATCACTTGTTCTCAGATTTAACTCTATGGTGTGATAATTCTACCAGTTCTCTTCATCCTTATATTCCACCTTCCCTCGGAGATAATGTGATTCCTTCCTTGCATAACCTTTCCCATCCTGGAGTGAAAAATAGTCTAAAGCTTGTCAAATAAGGGTATTTCTGGTTTCATATGAATAAAGATGTAAAAAAAACTTGGTTAAACATTGCTCAAATTGTCAACAAGCTAAAGCACATATATATATATATATATATATATAGAAGATATCCTGTTGTTCCTGGAAATGCTTCAACTGACCGCTTTCAGACCGTCAGTACATATATCGTTGGTCCTCTTCCATTTGCATCACTGCCAAATTACCCCTACTCTTTACCTCCTAACTTGTATTGACAAATCTACACGTTGGACTGAAGCTGTACCTCTTCTTGATACAACAAGTTCTGTAGCTATTGTATTTGTCAGTGATTTGATCACAAGATTCGGAGTTCCCTTACATGAAATCACCGTAGTCGATTCGGGTGTGAATTCTTCTCAGAGCTCTCAAATATGGTTTTCACCATATACGTACAACCAATTACCATCCTCAACCCAATGTCATCATTGAACGACTTCACCGTTCTCTTAAAGCATCTATTAGAGCGGTGGTTCTCAAACTATGGGTCGCGAGATCAATTTTGATGGGTCGCAGGGCCCCACGAATTGAAATACTGGTAAATGAGAAGCAGCACCACGGATCCCATTAATCTAGTTTTCTGAAGGAAATGCAGTGCCATGGATTCTGTTAATTTAGTTTTGTTACAGAAAAGCTGTACGCATTATTTTTCCCCCCAAAGTAAAGGGTATATAACACCGTCCATTTTGTTTTTCTTTATTTTATTCTGGGTAGCGAAGAATTGAAATGTTCCAAATAGGGTCGCTCACGAAAAAGTTTGAGAGCCACTGTATTAGAGCACGTACTGACAATTGGTTTTACTCGCCTCCTACTGTACTTCTTGATCATCGTATAACGCCTAACTATACAGGTTTCTGCCCGTTTACCGCAGTTAATTCCAAGTACTTGAAGAGATTAATCACTTTTCGCTCATCTTATATTGTTCAAAACATATCTTATATTGTTCAAAACATCTTTACATAACATCACCCTTCTCCCCCTTAAAGTCCTCTTTGGTTGATAACTAATAAATTTTGGTCTTCCTCTTTTTCATGTCATGTCACCAAGTACACCATTTTTAATTTTCTTTTCTCCATCTCTTTTAATTATTGTTTTAATTTCTGGTTCTTTGGTAAGATTTGGGCTATTTTGAAGTCTCTTTTTCCACCTTTCTCCATCACAATTTTCATATTCATTATTAGTCTTTTCATCTCCCCTTTGCCACCTCTTTCATATTTATTTATTTATTTATTTTATCTACTTATCTATTCATCTATGTATATATTTATTTCATACATGTATTTATCTTTTATTTATTCATTCATTTGTTTGTATCTATTTTTATTTTTATTTACTCTATTTTTATTTGTTATTAATATCATCACTCCCATTTTTCCTATTCTATAATTTTTCCCGTAATATGTTTTCTTTTGCCCTTCTGAATATGAATATGTTCATTGAGCTTAGTCATGACAAAACACAGAACGCCTGAATCTTCCTCCTTTGAAATGTCACTAATCTCTAATTATGCTGAAGTCGACTGATACAGTCTAGGGGTTAAATGAGAGTGCATAAATTAAAGTCACTAGGCCCTTAGCTTATCTTTAATAGGACCGTGCGGTCGGGCAACAAACTAAAAACAAAGTACATGGTTTAAGACAACCACCACAGCAAGCTTACTCAGTCACAGCGGGGTTACAAAACACAGTATCGACCCTTTTAAACGGCTACTTCCAGTCTTTTAATTAGTTACTTCTTCTTTCTTCCTTGGACCCTTTCTTTGATATAAAGGTTGTTTGATTGATACACGGGCTAGAGTTTTCTAACTTTTCTTATCAAATCAAGGTAGACAATTGAGGGAGGAAAGTTGAAGGTAGGAAGTAGAAGGTTGAAAGTTGAGGTTTAAGGCTTGAGATAAGAGTCAAGAGGCCTTCAAGTGTTACTTTGCTATAATCACAACTTATAAAACATATCTTACATTATTATAGATTTTACATTATTGTGATCATGGTAACTCCTGCAGCCCGAAGGGATTTCTCCCCGTCTTCTCCTTTTCTGCATGAGGGGACGGAGAGGGGGGGTCGCCGAATTTATGAAGCGGCCTTGCTGTGGATGTGCTGTGTCTTGCGACACTGCTTCTGACCCAGGGCAGTGGACAGGATGCAGGGATGACCCGTCATCCAGGAGGTGCCAAGATAAGAGGGAGGGAGGAAGGTGGAGGGGAGTGGAATATATAGGAAATGGAATGGGTGGGAGTGGTTTCTATGCCTTTTTCTTTGTGGCTAACCCCCATGTAGGGGGAAAAAGCCTTTGGTATATGTATGTATGTATTTATGTATGTACATTATTGTATATTTGCATTGATCTAAACAACAATTACAATATATATACACACTCACTCAGATATGGTACTTAGTTCTGTTAAGAGCTCTTCACGGAGACAAGGATTTTTTTTTTCTTCTTCTTGGTGACTTGCGCGAACAAAACTCACTTAGAGGGGGTTTAGACGGTCTAACGGTTCGTCGAACGCGGTTCGACAGACAGACATGTGTTTAAAGTGATGTGTGAACGTGTGAACGACGGGGTATTTGGTTGTCGAACGTTGTTCGACAACCAAATACCCCGTCGTTCACACGTTCAAACATCACTTTAACCACGTAGGTGTTTCCAACTCGACGTCTACATTACGGTTTACATTTTATATTTCCACCAATAAAGTGTGCCTCCCTCCGAGAACGGAGTGTTACAATGTGGAGAGATATGTACACTAGTAGTGCTCATATTCCGGCAGCAGCCGGAAACGTATATTACGACCGAACCTAATGGTACGCGAAGCGAGGACTGACGTCATATTTTCCTGGTGTTTGATCAAACATTTTGGTGTTTTATTTTTTGTTTTATTTGACCAAATGACAAGAATCTTGTCATCGGAGTTTAATGGGTAAGTAAAGCCTCAGTGTTAAATGAGATCTCAAAGTGATACTACAGAGGTGCAGAGAGCATTCAGTGGACAAAATACACTAATACTGTGTTCCCTGGAAAAGGGGAGAGTAGGCCTGCCTCTGAGCTGAAAATCGGCTATTGTAGTACCAATGTTCTAGTGAAGAAACAGTGAAAACGCTCTGAATTACAGGGCGGTAACCATGACCTGCATGATAGCCAGAATGTATGGAAAATTTGTCAAAGTTAGAATTAACTTGGTGGAGGATGAAAACTTAGTCGACTATCAATTCAGGATCAGAATTTTTTTTTTGTGTAATCAATCAATTAACTTTCTGTTCGAAAACGGTCGATGTCTTGCATGAAAAAGAATGATACATTTTGCATACATAGACTTTGACATGAAATATAAATGTGGAAATTGGAAAACGTAGCGGCACTTAAAGGGAACATAATAAAATAGATGAAGAATTTCCTAGCTCGTAGGCATGTACAAATGGTAGTGAAAGGTAAAATGTCGGATTGGAGAGAACTAAGTCGTGGGGGTACCAGAGGACTCGGGACTGGTACCAGTAATGGTTATCAATAATACAATGAATGGGGCAGGTAGCTACGCAGATTTACTCACTGATGATGCCAAAATGACCTAATTAAAAGAAGAAGGACCATGCAAATTAGAAACAGGAGAGACGAAATAGAAAGAGTAGAACAAAACAAACTTATCAACAAAAGGCAGAGATCGGAGAAAACAAAGGGAAACGTAGATGAAATAGAGGAAACTATTCGGAAAGGTAAAAGTATTAAAGGGACCGAGCGCAGACATGCTTTAGGAAGACAGCAAATGATATGTTTGAAAGATAGAAATGGAGAAATCATTAAATGCAGATACAGAGTCAGTTGAGTCAGTAGATTAATCTATAGACGTTAGTAGTGTACCAGAGATTACAAAGGAAGAAGTAGAATTTGCTCTAAAAAGTACGAAACTAAGAAAAGCACCTGGGGAAGATGATATATCAATAGATCTCTTGAAAGACGCAGGGAAAGAAGTTTATATTAAGTTAGCTTTGTTGTACACCCAGTGCTTCCGTCAAGAAAGCGTTCCTGAATCGTGGTGCAATGCTATAGTGATTCTGCTTCATAAAAAAGGAGACCAGAAGGACCTTAGTAACTATCGACCGATTAGCTTGCTATCAAATATATATAAAATATTCTCCAAGATCCTTACAAATAAACTAAGTCAAGTTTTAGATGGAAAACAATCGAGAGAACAGGCAGGGTTTAGGAGTGGATATTCGACTCAAGACCATTTGCAGGCGATGAACCAACTAATCGAGAAAACAACAGAATACAATATACCTCTCTGTTTAGTTTTTGTAGATTACGAGAAGGCTTTTGACTCAGTAGAACAAATAGCAATACCAATCTCGTTACGCAATCAGGGTACAAACGAAAAGATCGTAAGGGTTTTAGAAAATATTTATGCAAAAGGTACCGCTATAGTTCGACTACATAAAGATACAGAAAATATCAAGATCGAGAAAGAAGTACGGCAAGGCGATACAATTTCACCCAAACTATTGACAGCTTACTTGGAAGACATTTTCAGAAGATTGAGTTGAGAAGAGAAAGGTTGGATGATTAATGGCGAATGTTTGAGCCACCTAAGATTTATGGATGACATTATTCTTGTTTCAGAAAAAGCAGAAGACTTGCATTGTATGCTAAGTGATCTGAACAAGGAAAGTCTCAAAGTAGGTTTAAAAATGAATGAGTAAAACCAAAATAATGTTTAACATGAAAGTTCAAAGTAAAGAGATTATAATCGATGATGAGAGTCTTGAAGAAGTTTAACCCATTCAACTCCGATGACAAGATGTCTTGTCATTTGGTCAAATAAAACAAAAAATCATAAAACACCAAAATGTTTGATCAAACAGCACCAGAAAAATAAGACGCCAGTCCTCGCTTCGCTGTAGTTACATGTAGACGATTTATCTTCCTTTTTGAAAACAGGAACATCGTTTGCCTGTCCCCAAGCAACAGACACAAAACCAGTGTTTACTGACTTGTTAAATATCTCTGTTAACTGTTCGCAGATTTCAAATTTACACTCTAAGCATTCTCTCTCTCTCTCCCTCTGTGTGTGTGTGTGTGTGTGTGTGTGTGTGTGTGTGTGTGTGTGTGTGTGTGTGTGTGTGTGTGTGTGTGTGTGTGTGTGTGTGTGTGTGTGTGTGTGTGTGTGTGTGTGTGTGTGTGTGTGTGTGTGTGTGTGTGTGTGTGTGTGTGTGTGTGTGCGTGTGTGTGTGTGTGTGTGTGTGTGTGTGTGTGTGTGTGTGTGTGTGTGTGTGTGTGTGTGTGTGTGTGTGTGTGTGTGTGTGTGTGTGTGCGCATGCGTGCGTGCATGCGTGCGTACTTGATGGATGGTTGCGGTATAATGTACATATTTTAGTTGATCGGAGTTAGTCTTGATGTCGTTTATGATTTTGGATTGGGTTACATCTTCTTTTAGGTTTTTCCACGAGGTGATGCAGTTTAGACTTTTTTTTTTCCTCGTGGCCCCGTGACACCCTTCTGTTCCAAACCAAGAGATGTTCTCTGTCAGTTTGATCAATTCCTTACATCGATCTGTCCATCACAGTCGAATCTCATTTTTCTCCTCTTTCTTTATTTGTGCACTTACCATGTAAGTGACGGTGGTGGTGGTGGTGGTGGTGGTGGTGGTGGTGGTGGTGGTGGTGGTGGTGGTGGTGGTGGTGGTGGTGGTGGTGGTGGTGGTGGTGGTGGTGGTGGTGGTGGTGGTGGTGGTAGTGGTGATGATGAT
>NC_134788.1:64528380-64568380 GCF_046742065.1 Oratosquilla oratoria | reverse complement strand
GACAGCTACGCCTGAACAGTCACGCCTGTCAGGTATACCTGATAGTGTATGGCGGGAAAAACTAGCCTCTCAGGCGACCTGACAACTGATGAAAATTCGATCAGTTGTCAGGTCGCCTGAGATAATAAGGAGAGAAAGTACAACTCATCTTCTCGAGAATCCATGGCATACCTGACAGGCGTAACTTTTCAGGCGTACCTGTCAGGTGTACATGATAGTGTATGGCCGGCATAAGGTCACATTATTACCCATAGATCGGTCATATACGAACTCTGAGCTCTCTTTCGGGAGGGAAATAGCTGTCGATCATGAGTCCAATGCGTGATCCAAGACTATGGTGAACACACTGCACACACACACACACACACACACACACACACACACACACACACACACACACACACACACACGCGCGCGCGCACACCCACACACACACACACACACACACACACATATATATATATATATATATATATATATATATATATATATATATATGTATATATATATATATATATATATATATATATATATATATATATGTATATTTGTAGAAAGTAAACGCTGGACTCTTCGTAAAAAAAAGTTTATTCCGACGTTTCGAACCCCGTACAGGGTTCGTCTTAAGGGATATACAGAGACGGGGTTCGAAAAGTCGGAGTAAACTCTTTTCTACGACGAGTCCAGCGTTTACTTTTTACTAAAATATGACTCCTGGACTCCAGCTTTTCTCGAACATATACATATATATATATATATATATATATATATATATATATATATATATATATATATATATATATATATATATGTGTGTGTGTGTGTGTGTGTGTGTGTGTGTGTGTGTGTATGTGTGTCAGAGAGAAAAGCTATCCCTCTAAAATTTTGGATGTACTTAGAAATTGATTCATCATCCAGCTCTAATATCTTTAAATTACTATTGTAAAAAAAAATATATAATGAAATCCATAAAAAGGACTGTATTCGTCAACAAAAACATGTAAAATGTTACTATGCCCAAATTTTATATTTCTACTCGCTATCGGAAAGAAGGGATCAAAAACGTTTTGTTTTGTTTTCCTCGCGCCCGCGTGTTCATAGAGGGGGAAAATGTCACGTAGGCACTACAAGACAGCCAACCCAGGCTATTAATATTTTCGTCAAATTATCCCTTTTCAAAGGGAACCAGTCTGGGAAACCAGAACTAGTCTCGGAACTGGTCTTGGAAACCAGTGAACCGGTCTGGAAGACCGGATGGGACGCAAGTTCTCAATTCCCTCCCTTCCCCGGTTTGGGAAGTTTTTGGAAGAATAAAGGCAGTACAGAAGGTCGAATTTCCTTTCAACCAAGAATGGAAAGTGGACTAGGGCCCACATACCCGCAGGTCCCATGTTCTACCAGACGACTAACCGGCAGCACAGTACAACTCCTCATCCTTCGGTTTGTGTCATTGGAAGTCAAGGAGTAGCGGAATAATGATCGCTTCCTCCAGAAGATGGGTAGCATTCTGTAGTATCTGAATTGTTGATCTATATATATTACACAATTTTTTTATCTCTTTTTTTTTTTTTTTTTTTTTATTCTGTCGCGGTTCGCCGTGACATGTGTGATCACTAGTGAGCTGTGGGGGGGGGGGGGGACTCCACCATCCAGTGGCCACGCTGAATTATGATCGTAGAGAGCAGAATGAGGTCTAGTCGCCTTTCCAAGATGTGAATGGACTCCCCTGAGTTCATTAGGATGACCTCAGCTTTCTCACCAAGCAACGTTGCTAGGGTGTGCCCCGTTGGATTGGGTCGTTGAAGGGAACGAATGCCATTAACCCATTAAACTCCGATGACAAAATTCTTGTCATTTGGTCAAATAAAACAAAAAATCATAAAACACCAAAATGTTTGATCAAACACCAGAAAAATATGACGTCCGTCCTCGCTTCGCTCGCGAGCGAAGCGAGGGCTGACGTCATATTTTTCTGGTGTTTGATCAAACATTTTGGTGTTTTATGATTTTTTGTTTTATTTGACCAAATGACAAGAATTTTGTCATCGGAGTTTAATGGGTTAAAGTCCCCGACAATGAATGTGGGCTCATGACTCCAGGTGCCAGTTCGCCCGCTTGAGGACAATGTATGTTGTAGAGTAGGGGAGTGGCGCCAGCAAGAGTGATTCTGGCAGTTTACCTTTGTAGAACAGCTGATAGTTTTCATTGATAATTTCTAACAGTGTTCCATCGTTCTAATTTCACACACCCCTCCCTTCGTAGGTCAAGCTTCCCCTTTTTCCTCATCAACACTTCTTCTTCTTTTCCGTTGAGGGCGGCAGTATTAATCGTCCTCAGTCTCATATCCTTTGGTAGTGCATTTCCTGTCCAAGGTCGTTGCTTAGAGGTCAGTTCATTCCGAGGCGCCATATATGATACTTGAGCAAAGGTGTCCCTGCTGCCTGATTGTTAGGCCCGACGTAGAGGTGCTGCTGAGGTGCTATGAGGAAGTGACAGTCTGACTTTGTCCCCCTCCGCCGTCAGATTAACGGAATTTAACTGTCAACCTGCTGGTTGTTCTTTCCTCTTGTCGTATACAGTGGCGGTTCGTAGCTAAAACTAATGGAAGTGCTGTTTCAGAAAAAGAAATGTTTAGTTTGATATAGCGTAAAACGAAACAAATGTGTAAATTATATATATATATATATATATATATATATATATATATATATATATATATATATATATATATATATATACTATATATTCACTAATAGCTTAAATTGTTGTCGTTAAAAAAAGGAACACGGCCTTACACTTGCACGTCAGGGTCAGAGTTGAGTGAGTGACAGTACTCTATCTAGCGTGCAGATTCTTATCTTGGAAATGTGCGCATGGGCACAACAGCCAAACACCGCGTCGATGGAACTGTGAAGTGCACAAATCCATAATATATATATATATGTATATATATATATATATATATATATATATATATATATATATATGTACACACACACACACACACACACACATATGTATATGTATATATATATATATATATATATTATATATATATATATATATATATATATATATATATATATATATTCATGAACTTGGGGATGACTAATGACATTAAGTTTAAGGATTACATAATGTACATGTTGCTTAGGGTGGCAGACCTTACACTGGAAATATACAAGTGTTACCCTCTATTTTCCTGTTGGACACAAAAATATAAATGCTTTTTATCATGCATCTTGTGTTGTTTTTTATTGGATGTACGATAAAATATATAGTAGGAATTTTTCATTTGATTTATTGTATGATCTGTGTTTATTTGCATGTCATGTAACAAAGTTCAGTTGCTAGGCCTGAGAGCTTTTTCCCGCGCTAAGGGAGACACGGCTGTAGTACGATTCAGTCACGGTGGCGCCACAGTTTGGAAGAGCTGATAGATATATTTTTATCTGAACATAATCTTATTTGTGTCAAGTATATTGTGCCTTTGAAAAACAATAAACAGTTGTGCCTTTCTAAGCTTTTACATTAATAAACCCATAACTTTTAACATGCATCTGATTGAGACGCCATTACCATGATCACTCCACACTGCCCACAGACCAAGCTCTGTTGGCTTAAAATCTCTATGAAACTATTTATCTATATACATTACCAAAATGTTTTTTCTCCTTCATAAGGGAAGTAGCCAGTCAATCATCTACCACCCATACAATACCCATTTGTTTCCGTTTTATCTTAGCCCCCGTTAGTTGACAATACTATTGCAAAACGCATCTGGCCTAAGGTGACCTGAAACAAAATTAAACAACGAATTAATGGGAAACAGAAAATTAACTATGATCCGTTAGCTTTTTAGATTAACAAACACTGATTTCGATAACTAATACTTTGTCCAAAATATCCAACGTACCATAGGGGATAATACTGTATCGAAGAAGTTTGGTCTCAGAGATGGAAAAAAAAATGTAGGGCAGCAGAATGGAGGGATAGTCTAAAATGGAAGCGATCAGCCTTCATTTTGAGTGGAGACTGGTATCCAACTACAAAGTAATGCTGAGTGACTTGGTCTGTTGGGATGTCAATAAAGTCACTAAAATATCGACTGCATTAAACGTACTATCAAGACCCAATATGAGTTTATTTTCCATGTTAACGGATTAACAATTAAAGCGGTGACTTCCGTGGGAGTGTGGATGGTAAAGATGAGATTAACTGGGCGATTGCTACCCCTCCCCCTCCCCCTCCCCCCTCCTCCTCGCCTGGCTGAAGGAAGAGGAATGGGGACAGGCAAGGGGTGAGGGGAAATGTTCGTGTCCTCAGTTGTTTCTTGTAAGCAGGTACTTTTAGGTTCGAATTGCTAGAGTAGATTTTTCCCGTAATGAGTCCATGACAGTTCCATCGTAGAATTTGGGTCCAATAGTGTTCATATAGGTGGGATATGATTGTAGGTATGGGTTGTGTGTTGGGGAAGTTAGTTGGAGGATAGGTTGACTGTCGGGAATATTTCAGTGGAGTATGGTAGGTAAGAGGCTGAAGAAGGGGAGGGGTTTTTGTTTTTTCAGGTTGGCTGATTCTGATGGGTAGTCCCTTGCGAGGAGCAAGCTGGGGCTGGATGTCGGGTGGAGATGGGTGTGTAAGGAGTGTTTTTGTTTTGTTATCATTTGCCTGTTTTGATTTTCATTTATCATTAGTTATATGTTAATTTATTATTATTTGATGCAAATTCCTGGACAGTGGAAGAAGGTGGTAGATGAGGTGGTGTGGGTAACACGCACCTTAAGTGATTGATGAAGGGAGGGGGAAGATAGCTGCAGTTGGGGAACCGAAGTCCAGGCGATTTGTATCACATCTCGGGACCACTCGCCTTCCCTCCAAGGCAAGCGTGAGAGTAAATCAAAGAGGGGGGAGGGGTATGATGGGACAACTCATTAAGTGAACCGTCCTAGACTAATGAAACCCAGAACTCCTATTGTGAGTTTTAATGAATTAAATAATTAAACACTAGAAATATATCTTGATTAAATAAGGGTTTTAACAGTTGGATTTCATACATACATCCTATCTATTCCCTGCGCGCGTTCCTAGCTTAAGAAATTGTTAAAGTATTAGTACTTAATAAGTGTCTTGCTTGTGGAGACGTCTTCAATTAGCGTGGTCTCCTGCTGAGCTCCGACCGGCGCCGCTTCGTTTTGGTGGGGGCGGGGGGTGGACGGCCTGGGCGGGCGCTGTGATGGGGGTTGTAAGTCACTTCATCGACGTATTCCCGGTCAATCGCACTACACTCAGAGTTTTTGCTTGAGGGGTTTATACCCAAATAATCGACACTCGATTTGCTCACAAGGATGTAAATCCCCAACAGTCACATGAGGGAGGAAAGGACACGATTGGTCTTCCGAGAACGAGCGGTCTGACCTCCTTTGATGAACTCGATGCTTAGACTGCCTGTGTCCTGCGGCAGGTCAGGTCAAGATGTCCGCTAGCCGGCTTCCGACGTTGCCAATAGTTCTACGTCTCCGTCCCTAGTTGTGAAGGGTACTACGAATAATGTTCATGTGGGAGGTGACACAGTTGCAATTGTTCCTTGAGGTAGACACTGTTCACGAGCGGGTTAGACACAATCCTAATTATTCTAATTGCCTAGCTTAAACAAATATGTGGCAGCGCGCAGGGGGGGGAGGGGGTGTGTTTGGGCGCTTTGTTTGGGCGCGAAAACCGTTGAGCTTGGCTCTGAGAACACAAATCAAAAGGGGGGGGGGGTGTTTCTAGATAATTAGAAGTCTCTCCCTTCGTTAAGGCACTGAAATTGATTGTCAAAAATGACATGACAGATGAAGAGGATAACGAGGAGGAGAAAGGACAGGATGTAGCTACTAGAAGTCTTAAGGACTCTGGTAATTCCCCCGAGTATAGGGAACGAAGGGCTGAAACGGTGAGAAAACAGACGAGAAAATGGGAAGGGGGGACAGCGAGCCGGGTGTCACAATTTCAAAAATTGTGACATTATTTACTATTTACCTGTTTGTTTATTATCTAACTATACCTATGCATTTATTCATGCATTTCATTTGTTATTTACATTATTGTAGTTTTTTATTATTATTATTATTATGATTTTATTCGCATCCGACCTAGATATGGCCAGGTAACTTCACACTTTTGTAACATTTGTTTTTTGGGGGAGAGGTATTATTGATGTGCAGGGGTATGGGAAGAGGGGTTTGAATTTGGGAATAATAGACTTGAAACTGCCCAATGATCATCAGTTTAAAGGAAAGGAGAGATTAGAACAATAACTTAATTCTATCATACACTATGAAGGTCTGTGTGTAGTGGTAAAACATCCAAGGACGTTGAAGAAATCCACGAAACGAGATGAATTACATACTTTTTGTCATGCCATGGATATCGCTACATCTATAGCCTACAGCATAACCCAACAACTGCTTTAGGTCTTCCAAATGATACGTGTGTATTAAGAGGTATAGTCAAAAACCTGAAGTGCTACATTTGCGGAAATGATGATTTCTACAAAGGTGACCGGAACTTGTGCCTTGCTGAAAGCTCGATCTGCTGAAACTGCGGCAAAATTGAGAATTATACCTAAGAGGGTCTAACGGTTCTAACGGTTCTAACGGTTCGTCGCATGGCTTCTTGGACCGCCAGCACATATTAAAATAAGGATTAGGGCACCAGATGCCCAGGTTTTTGACAGACTTAGAGGGGGTTTACACGGTTCGTCGAACGCGGTTCGACAGACACGTGTTTAAAGTGATGTGTGAACGTGTGAACGGGGTATTTGGTTGTCGAACAACGTTCGACAACCAAATACCCCGTTCACACATCACTTTAAACACGTGTCTGTCGAACCGCGTTCGACGAACCGTGATGTGTGAACGTGATGTGTGAACGTGTGAACGGGGTATTTGGTTGTCGAACAACGTTCGACAACCAAATACCCCGTTCACACATCACTTTAAACACGTGTCTGTCGAACCGCGTTCGACGAACTGTGTAAACCCCCTCTAAGTCTGTCAAAAACCTGGGCATCTGGTGCCCTAATCCTTATTTTAATATGTGCTGGCGGTCCAAGTAGCCATGCGTACATTTCCGTCCAGGTTTCCAGACCAAATTCCGGTGACTTCTGAACACAGGGAGTTTCGAGAGTTTCATTGATTTCAAGTCGGAGATGAAATGAATATTTTCTACCGTACACATTGTAGTTTCGTCCAAGTTTCCTGTTAACCTTGGGGGTTAGTGATTTTGTGGTTCACTCGTTGATGTCCATGTCTCTCCGCTTCGGCGAAGATTGTTCAATTCATCAAACTCCTACTGTACCCTGATGTTGAGACAACTGTTTTTATTAACCCATTAAACTCTGATGACAAGATTCTTGTCATTTGGTCAAATAAAACAAAAAATCATAAAACACCAAAATGTTTGATCAAACACCAGAAAAATATGACGTCCGTCCTCGCTTCGCTCGCTTCGCTCGCTTTGCGCGAGGACTGACGTCATATTTTTCTGGTGTTTGATCAAACATTTTGGTGTTTTATGATTTTTTGTTTTATTTGACCAAATGACAAGAATCTTGTCATCAGAGTTTAATGGGTTAATAATCGATTCCTCCGCGGCCATCAACAGGGTTACATCTTTTACATATATTTCCCCCTATCCAGTATAGAGATTGCAATACGTTCGATTATTCGACACAACTTCTTCGGTGTTGTAGACCCGAAGCGTGCACTAAAGACGGCATTCCACATACTCTCGCGGCAATGTGTACCAACAAATTGATGGAGTAGCTATGAGGAACTCTAACTTCCTTCCATTTCATTCTTTCCTTACACTAAACCCCCAAATCCCCCCTCCCTCCCTCTCCCCCATCTTGTCTATCCTGCCCTCAACTAAAAGTAGCTCCCTAGGAGTCCTTTTTTTACGGGAGCCACAGAGAAAAACCTACTTGCCACCAACACCGCCCCCTACCCCGTCATACCAGCCACAACAATAAACTCACTACTTCCATATGCGTCAAACCAACTACCAAAGTCTTTGTCTCGACGATAAGAATCTCCTGGCGCTTTTTACATTCTACCATCAACGCCTCCACCTGGAAAAACACACATACGGAGTTAGGAGAACTAACCCAGTCCATTATCGACAACGAGGGTCACATTGGTGTAATTAACGAAACAACACAACGTGCAGTTAACAATTGGTATTCCAGTCAACCCTCCCCTTCACAAAGGTAAGATATCACTACTTTGTGCTACAGAAATTACAGGTGCACAGAACATAAAAGCAATGAAAGAACCACTCAAGACACTATTACAAAGAATGTCAAAACTAGATCTCAATTACGTTTCACTTAGCACGTAGTATGTACGTCACAACTATGACAAAGAAATCGCCCTTACATGCCAACATCGACATTGAATATTAATTATAATAATAATAATAATAATAATAATAATAATAATAATAATAATAATAATAATAATAATAATGATGATGATGATGATGATGATGATGATGATGATGATGATGATGATGATGATGATGATGATGATGATGATGATGATGATGATGATAATAATAATAATAATAATAATAATAATAATAATAATAATAATAATAATAATAATAATAATAATAATAATAATAATGATAATGATAATAATAATAATAATGATAATAATAATAATAATAATAATAATAATAATAATAATAATAATAATAATAATAATAATAATAATAATAATAATAATGCTAATAATAATAATAATAATAATAATAATAATAAGATAAAAACAAAAAAATCATCATCTGCCGGCAAAGTTACATAGAAATAAGGAACTGTTTTTCAGTCGACAGCGTGGTACGATTGCCCCTTCTCTAACGCTCCGGTCATACTGTCACAAAAAGTGAGTTCGTTTGAGTAGACACAATTTTGAATGACAAACTAAGAGAAGCTAAACCTATACGAATATTAGACACGTTGTTGGATTCCCTTAGTGAAATCTAGGATACTGTAAACGAAGTCGTACTGCAGCTTTTCAAATTTACAACATTTGATGGGAATCGTGATAGTATGAGTGAGGGTTTTAGGACTCTATAATATATTAGTGAGTGAGTATAGTTAAGTTTTGTGTTATCACGGAATAGAGGTAATTTGCCGCCGCAGGGCTGACTATGGTCCTTTTCCTGTGTATTTATTATTTTTTCACCTCTCTCTTGCATGTTGGCCATCGCCATCAATTTCAATTGGGGGCATACACCTTGAAGCGCGGTGCTTCACTCACGCTGTCGCCAGTCCCCTTCACGATCTCTCCCGCCACGAATTCTGTAAGTGTCCCCTTCGTCTTGTACAGCCGCGACAAGTCACGTGGCAGGGAACGTGACTGATGTTCACGACCTGACGCTTCTCTGCCAGCGCGACCCTACTTGACCCGACCTAACCCAGTGCAATTACCTAATTACGCACCACGGGTAACTTGCCCACGCAGTATATATATCGGCTTCCGTCGCATGTAAAATCAGTTCATTCGTACCATACAATAAAGGAGACGAACTCACCAAAACCTCTTTCTCTTCACCAATAGTAGCATCGCTACAGTCTCCTCAATCGACGGTTGTCTCTGGAGACAATTCTATGAGTGGGATCAACTTCAGGGAAACGTGCCACATGCCCATATAGCTGGAATTATATTGGTAACTGGCCTAGACTGAGTCTCACAGTGCAGTCTAGTTTGATACAGTCATTTCAATGATACCCCCATGATTTTCCGAAGACGTTTGGTGCCAAAGACATTGAAACGCCTCATCAAGTCAGCATTCGCTGCCCATGTATCACAGCCGTACAGCAAGACAAGGAGCACAAGTGATCTGAAGATTCGAAGCTTAGTCCTCCTGCATAAGTATTAGCAATGCTTTGATTGTCTCCATAACAATGACAATCCCTCGAAGTACTTCAAGCATGATCCACCACTGTTATGCACTACTCTACCAAGATATGTAACGCTTTCCAAGACCTCAATGACCTCGCCACATGCATGGACAGACTGGACTGTGTCATCAACTAAGACCCTAAACGTCTGGATTAGTGATTCTCAACCTGTGGTCTATGGAACCCTATTGGGCCACGGTGGTCAATAAAAGGGGCCGCCAACCGAAAGCCACTAGCAGTTAGTGGATTCAAAACAATTAAATTTAGTGTTGAAGTCATCTCCCGGAGGTTAAAGAACAGCAATGTATAAGTATGGGGTAGACGTGAAAATAGGTTGAGAACCCGTGGGACTCTGGATCTTGGTCTTGGCCCAGAAGACCTGGAATCCAAGCAGTCTCGCTTCCATGTACAGTAACACGAGAATTCCAACCAGGACCTCCAACGACTCCGCAAGAAAGACAGCATTATCAGCAAACACAAGGTCAGTGACCTTGGCGTTTCCAATAAATGCTCCGCAACGACATTGATTGTCAACTCTGTCCAATACCCAGTCTATGCAGGTGTTGAAATATATAATGGGGCTGGGACACATCCTTGCCTCATTCCTGAGCTAGCAGAAAAGAGGCTAGACAACCTCCCGCCATATCATACAGCACTCTCTGTCCTAGAATATAAGTCAGGCATCAAGTCAATAATCATCGCAGGAATCCCATGGATCCACAAATCCCAGAGCTCTCCACTATTTACCGAATCAAATGCCTTCTTAGGATCAAAATAAAACGCAAGAAACCCCTATTGAAACTTACGTCGAAACTCTACAAAAATACGAACCGCTGGGACCCGATCAGTTTGTTTATTTACTTGGCGTGGACCCGGATTGTTCAGTCATCTAAAAACAAACCCGTGTCAGCAAAAGATTGTCAAACACCTTACCTGGCACACTGAGCAGTGTAATACCGCGGTAGCCGTTGAAGTCTTGCAGAGCCCCTTTCCCCTTCCTGATAGGGAAGACCAGACTTTTTTTTTCAAACCAGAAGGAAAGGTAACAGACTGTCAGGCATCAGGCAGTACAGCATGAAAGCCGCAAATCATGGCTTTATCTCCAATTTTCAGCAACTCTACACCGATGTTGTAATACTAGCTGCATTTCCACCCTGGAACTTACTCAGAGCTTCTTTGACTTCTGTCAGAAATGACAAAGATTCGTCTACCTGTGGATTGACACTGCCACCCGCTCACCATCGAGGGAGAGCTGTCCTCTTGGAGGGTCACCTTTGATTTTCTGCTTAGCAAAGGGGAAACATCCCTCTACACCTAACACTATCTGGCCATCAGCTGTTCGGATTGTGCTCCTCTGGGTCATAGATTTGGATCGGAGTTTCTTCGGGGCTCGGTAAGTAGGCCAGAGGTCATTTGCATTAAAATGACCCTCGATATCCTCAGCTATTCCTTTGACCTCTCTTTATCCATCCTCATGAGAGTTCTAGTCCGTTGTTTCTGAGTCCTGTGTTGGTTCAGGTCCCCAGCCATTTTGATAGAACGGATCAACTCTTCCGCGACATTGCACCACTTCTCGACGTTGACGCTCTCCAATGCACTTCTCGGCAGGTTTCAGAGTTTCACTTCTAAAAGTGTCTCAGTTTTTCAGGTGTGTCAAGTATTTCAAACCGATTAGAAATTCCTACCGCATACCCCTGGTCATACGTATCATCCCTGAGTTTCTCTAGATGAAACCCAGGTGGACTGCATCTTGGAATTCTCCTGGATTTGATAAGCAGCCTGAGTTTTGCGACCACAAGTCCATGATCAGTCCTAGAGAATTCAACTTTCCTATAAACCTTGCAGTTCTGTAGGATCTTCCAATGAATATCAATAAACATATGATCGGTCTCCTTGGCCACCCCTCCAGCATTAATATACCATGTCCATCGGTGTGGTTTTCGTTTTTGGAACAAGGCACTAGCAATCCTTAGCCTTCTAGACTTAGCAAAGTTCAAAAGAAAAGAACTGTTGAAGTTTCTGATTCCTAAACCATGGAGGGGTAGAAATACACACTTCAAAGCCAGCTTTGTTGGTGCCAGTAACCGCGATGAGGTCGCCCAAAACATCAAGTCTGTCTTGCGGCATGCACTGATCAACTATAGACTAAAAATTTTAAAGAACATTTTCTTCTCTTCAAGTTGTATTAACTCAGTAGGGGCATATCCTGCAATAAGAGAAATGATGTCCAGGGAGTGGTTCAGCCTCACCAGCTTCATGCACTTATCAACTGGAGTAATTTTTATAATGGCTTGCTGTAGTCGCTTATATACTACAGCTACTCCCGCGAGGTGGGTCCCATCGGTTCGGACAGACCAGAAGTATTTAAAACCCTCATTACTTATCTCGCCTCTGCCTGGTCTTCCTGCCCTTGAATCACCATACCCAATCTAAGCTTCCTGGGCTCTGCCGATAGAAGAGGTAGTCGATCGTCCTTAGAGAGGAAAAGAATGTTCCAGGTGCCTACATGGAGAGTCCGGAAAGTCACTCCGGGCTTGGCTCGATATGTTTATGCCTCATTTGCAGCACATCAACAAATACGGCGGACTTGGTGATTCTGACGGGCCCGCCCCAATCATAAATGTCAAATATAGTTGTCATGCACAAATGACTGATTTGCCCTTCCACGCCCCCACCCTCCACCGAGCTCAACGAAAGGGGATTAGGATATGGGCACATATATCAAACCAATAGTCCCAGGGGTCACCTTCTCATGAGGGGACTGCGGACCGTGTGGTGTTGGTCCAAGCGATAGTTGGTATTCTCTCTCTTCCCTCCACCTGGAGTGATTCACAAGAATGATGATTACTCTTACGTAGCCTATCATTTTCTCACCCGAGCCTATCACCATGGTATGTTAATTTTTGACAAAGATTTATTAGAAAAAAATACTCAACCGTCTTAGCTGAATACTCGGTAAATAAGGCAAAAAAAACAAACGAATTGTGTAAATACATTAATTTATCGAGACTGGAAAACTAAAAATTAATTATTCGACAACATTGGTGAAGAAAATCTGTATATATAACATAGTTCAGAAGAACTGAGAACAAGAACAGTGTTTCCAGATTATTTAGCTGTAAATGTGATTCATTCTTTATTACACTCGTAAACATCACATTTGGCGACTCTTTACCTACGGCCAATGCGAGGTTGATATAGATGCGAGTTTCTTCATAAATTATAACAGGCTGCCATATTGTCTCATGGGGTCAACAGATAACAGGCGCTTTCACAATCTCAATAACTGATTTCTGAAACAGATTATTGCTTAGTATGCTTGCAAGGGTATGAGAGCAAGCAAAGAATAAACAAATATTAACGTAATTCATATTTCATCAGTAATTGAATGGAAAGCATTTTTAAAATCTTAATTCTTCAATAGGGTGGCGTTTGTTGGCAACTGCTGAAAAAAACGACAACTGCTGCTAGCGGCAGTAAACAATAACAAAGCAACAAAGAAACGAGCTTCGGTTGAAGCTTGGGTAGTACAGTGTAAAAATAATATTGTATTGGATCTGCGAAGTCTCATTTATGAATTGTGCTAAATAAGGAGCTTCATCATAAGCTGGAAGGGAATTTCAATGAAGAATAACTGGAACAGAAAAAAATATGGCCGTCTGAGTATGCTAAGGGTAAGGTGTAGGATTGTATACTATAATTATTATTATAGTATTATTATTATAATAATACTGGTTTTTAGAAGCATAGAAATAATTAAGTGGCAGGCATGCATTAATCCTCACCCGTGATACAAAAATGCAGTCTTGGTAGGTTATATCAATTTGGATCCATTTGCAGTATCAGCAGGAATACTATTGTCAAGGTGTAATAATTTGGATATGAAATTGATTCATGATGATAGTTAAATAGAAGCTATAACGTGAAATCTCACTTAAATTTGTATATTTTTCTGATTTCTTTTAACCCTCAACTTTTGTTTTACACCAGTATTTCTAGTTTCTGGTGGAAAGGCAATTTGAATGTTTTCATTTCTTTTTTATTTTTAGGATACCAATAGACTGTGATTGTTAAACAAGAAGATTGCTACCAGACATGGATTTATAAAGAAAAGGATGGTTACAATGTATTTCAAAACTTGAGATAACTACTCACTCCAACCAAGGAAAACCAATTGAAGGTTAGGCAACTTAACATAATTTTATTAAATCCATAGTTATATAATAAGATGATCCTTCCCCTCCAGAGTAATGTCCTTTAAGAAACTAACATCAGGGGAAGGTAAATTTTTAGAATTACACACTTATGTGGTATAGCAATAGAAAATTAGATAATGATTTTGTAAATTATAATGTATCAATGTGATATACATTATTCTTGGCAGGTATCAATAACAGAAAAAGTTGTTATATGCTATACGCAGACAAATGTAGCCACTTCGACTGCTTGAGATGCGTTATTTGTGTTGGTAGATGTGGAGGTCGAAGAAATCAAAATATAAACTTGTCTAGCCTAACATAGTCTAACTACCTAACCTAACCTGCATTTAGTAATGCAGTACCTGTAATTCTTGAGGTCATCAGGGTTGTCGTTTTCATCTTTGTTGTCCAAATCTATCAAAACTAAGATGGTATCTAATGAAGTTGACATGGCTTCGTTCATTTGTGCATAGCTATTAGAAGTGTTTTCTAGTGTTGATTTCTGCCAAGAAAAATATTTATTACATTAATGTAATATAATTTATAGGATTAATATTTAATTTTCTAATGCTATATTGTGTAGGTATACACTTCCAAAAAAAAAGTACCCAGGGAAGTACATGGAATGGGTCTGTGAGATAGGTCTTGGAGAAAATAATCCCTGCACCATCCATTTTCAAAACCTATCAATATAGATATATAGATCGGCATTTCTCAACCTTTTCCGACCCTAGCACCCCCTTTAGTTGGGGCTAAGGAGTCCAGCACCCCCTAACTAATATCTTATTACTAGAAGAATAAAAGGTAAATTTTTAGAAGTGGACACACAAATGATATAGCAATAAAAAATTGAATAGTAATTTTGTAAATTGTGATACATCAATGTAATAGAATTGTTTTTAGACAGAAATAAAAAACAAATAAAATTCATAAAACAATACTCTATGGAATGGAGTTGGGATGAGTGCTTTAGATGCCATCTTGGTATTGATAGATGTACATACATATACCAAGGCTTTTTCCCCCTTACAAGGGAGGTAGCCAAAAAGGAAAAGGCATAAAATCATTCCCACCCATTCCATCCCTGAAAACACTCCACACCCCTCCACCCTCCCTCCCATCTTAGCACCTTCTAGATGACGGGTCATCCCTGCACCCTGTCCACTGCCCTGGGTCAGAAGCAGTGTCACAAGACACAGCACATCCACAGCAAGGCCGCTTCATAAATTCGGCGACCCTCCCTCTCCGTCCCCTCATGCAAAAAGGAGATGGGAGGGTCGTCCGTCCTCGCTTCGCTCGCTTTGCGCGAGGACAGACGTCATATTTTTCTGGTGTTTGATCAAACATTTTGGTGTTTTATGATTTTTTGTTTTATTTGACCAAATGACAAGAATCTTGTTCTCGGAGTTTAATGGGTTAACAAACATTCCCCTTTTATTCAAAGCCCCCTCCGCCCAATCCATCCATATCAAGGTCATTCCATCTAACTCTGCCTTCCGTACTCTTTTTGATAGTCTTTCCTCATTCATTCTTCCCATGTGCCCAAACCGTCCCAGTATTCTTTCATCTACTCTACCTGGCCTTTCCACCCCTGCTTTCCTCCTCACCTCCACACTTCTCGCAATCCATTCTTATAACAACCACCATACTTCTCAAACACTACGTCTCAACCACATTTAAATTTCTCCTTTCAGCCTGCATTAAGGGGGGTGGCTGATTAAAAAATATATGTGTTGGGCTATTGCTATGATATTTACACCAGGAGTTAGGGAAAACATATATATGAATTCTGACCCATTAAACCCATACTGTGACTTTAATTTTTTACCCCATCCCCCTTTTGAAAAATATACAAAAAAATTCAAATGGCTATTGCTGTAATAATTGCTCAGCAGTCATGAAATTAATATGGTACAAGGATCTTGTTCAGATGGTCAAACCTATATAGATAAATTATACTGAAAATGACTTGTTTACAGAATATAAATTTTTACATTTTTCAATGCTGTAAGAAGTGGGGGAAAAAGACCAAATTCAACCCATACAGTTATTGATAAAGACACCACAGAAGCAGTCAGACAAGTCTAGGCATGTTGCATATGAATTTTCATTCAAAATGTTTTAAAAAATTAAAGAGTTTCAGTTTGAAGCATGAAAATTATGTCCTCAGATATGAACATAAGAATGAAGGAGACTGCTAGAGACCATAAGGCCTACACTAGGCAGCTCTGTATCCATCACCACCTGTCATCCCCATCCATAAAGTTGTCTAATTGTTTCTTAAAATAACTGATAGTTTCAGGGCTTACTACATGGTTACTAAGTTTATTCCATTCGTCGACCACCCTATTAGTAAACCGATTCTTGCCTATTTCCTTTTTAAATCTAAATTTATCTAATTTACAACCATTACTGCGAGTCCTGCCCTGTTGTTTTAATATGATGACCTTGATTGCATATGGGCTGCTAAAGTTTACGTTGCTTGTCTGGCAGTGGGACTCTGTAGGAATGATGGCATGTATATATATAGTCTTGGCCAGCAGATCAAAGGTGCCAGTTAGTCATTTTAGCCTCTTATTACAAGTTATTGTCACTTATAAATAATTTGTTATACCAGCTGATAATTATCACATTGTTGAGTTAGTATACAAGCCAATTTCGATGAAATACTATGGATTTAGATTGTCAGTTGTCATTACTAGCTATAGGAATTCTTTTTCACAGCTTTTTGTTTTCTCCCAATTTTCGTCATTTCTTGGTCAGCCACCCCCTTGAATTCCAAGTCTCTGCCCCATACAGCGTCATTTTCACAATCATACCTTCATACAGATTTCTCTTTGCTTCAATCCCCAGATATCTGTTTCTCATGATTCTCTTCATTCCCCCAAGACATTTACATGCTTCCGTCAATAAACAATTTATCTTCACTCTGACTCCTCCATTCCCTGCTGTATGTAACCCAGAATGCTTACAACTATACACTTCCTCCAACCTTTCTCCTTTAAAGCTTACCTCCAGCTTACTACCACCCTCACCTCTTGTACATCTCATCCGTATACTTTTACCCACATTTACTTTCAACTTCATCCTATCACTTGTGATATGGTTTAACATCACAAACTCCCCCCTAATGGAAGGCTGGGACGGTGCCCCTCACAGAGGACTTTGTAGCATGGAATTTAATGAACCATGACCTTGGTTCAACTTCGCTGGTGGCAGGATTAGAACCGCCATCCCCTCGACCTTCGTCGTAAGTAACGACGCCCTAACCCAAAATCTATCACTAACTGCATCAGATCCTCCACTGACCCAGCCACAAGCACAGTGTCATTAGCAAACAACAACTGGCTCACCTCCCACCTCCCACTTCCCTCAAATCTCCCTAACCATCTCCAATTCTCTGCCCATTACCTTTGCATCAGTCTTCTGTACTGCCTCATCCATGTACACATTGAACTGCAATAATGACATAACACAACCCTGTTGCGGCCTCACCTTCACCTCACACCACTCACTCTCACAATTCCCAACCTTAACACAAGCTCTACTACTCATGCAAAAGAAGATTTAGATCAATTACAGCAATGGTCTGAAAAGTGGCTAATGAAATTTAACTCAAGTAAATGCAAGGTTACACTGCATGAGGGGAAGGAGAGGGGGGGGTCGCCGAATTTATGAAGCGGCTTTGCTGTGGATGTGCTGTGTCTTGCGACATTGCTTCTGACCCAGGGCAGTGGATAGGATGCAGGGATGACCCATCATCCAGGAGGTGCCAAGATAAGAGGGAGGGAGGAGGGTGGAAGGGAGTGAGCCACAAAACTGATTCCAAGTATCAAAAACAAATCATACGAAAATTGACTAAAACATGAATCTGTTTTCCCTAAAAAAGTGTAGACTCAGGTGACTTGATACAGGTTTTTAAGATTCTAAAGGGAATTGACATCAAAAGTGACAAAATTTTTACACTGAGAATCAGACAAAAAATAATAGTCTCAAACTGTCAGGAAATAGATTTAATTTGGAAGTGGATAGAAACAATTTCACCAACCATGTAATTAGTGGATGGTTTCTTGCAGAGGCAGTGCAATGTAGATCAATTCGAAGCTTTAAGATTCATTTAGATAAACACCTAAGCAAGGTGCAGTAAAGACTGCCATTTATTTTATATTATTTGTTTGTTTATTATTATTTGCAGATGTGGGGTAAGAATATGACAGAAAATTTTGAAAGTAATAAAAAGATGTTTTGAAAAGAAATTAAGAGAGGAAGAGGAGGCGAATCAAGTAGAGAAGAAAAGGTAAAAGGTGCAGATGGAGAGATGATAATGGAAGAGAAGGCAGTAAGGGGAAGAAGGGCAGAATATTTTAGGGAGTTGCTAAATGTGAAGGAGGATAGGGAGGGAAAGGTAGTTGCAGTGGGAAATGCTAAGAAAATGACCGTGATGAGTGAGGAAAATGGAGGAGAAATAAGGAAGGATGAAGTGAAGGCAGTTGTTAAGATGATGAAAGCAGGTAAGGCACCTGGTCTGGATGGATGCCATGCAGAATGTTTAAAAAAAGGAGGTACAGTGATGGTAGACTGGATGGTGAGGTTATCTAATGTTTGCTGGAGGGTAGAGTGCCAGAGGACTGGAGGAGTGCTTGTATAGTTCCACTTTACAAGGGAAAAGGAGACAAGTGTGAATGTAGTAGTTTCAGAGGGATTAGGTTGTTAAGTGTAGTTGGGAAGGCTTATGGGAGGATCTTGATTGAGAGGATTAGGAGAGGAACAGTGTGGTTTTAGGACGGGTAGAGGTTGTGTAGATCAGATCTTTGTGGTAAGACAAATATGTGAGAAAGCATTAGGAAAGGGCAAGGATGTTTTTTGGGCTTTTATGGATCTGGAAAAGGCTTATGACAGGGTAGACAGAAAGGCACTGTGGGAGGTTATGCAGATATATGGGATAGGAGGAAAGCCTCTAGGAGCTGTCAAGAGTTTTTATGAGAGTAGTAGAGCTTGTGTCAGGATTAGAAATGGAGAGAGTGGTTTGAGGTATAGGTGGGACTTCGTGAAGGATGCGTTATGTCGCCCTGGCTGTTCAACTTATACATGGATGGGGTAGTGCAAGAGATAAATGCAAGGGTAGTGGGTCAGGGATTGGAGATGGTTAAAGAAAATGGAGAAAAGTGTGAGGAGCCAGCTGTTGTTTGCGGACGACACTGCGCTTGTGGCAGGATCGGAGGAGGGATTGAGGAAGCTGGTGACAGAGTTTGGGAGAGTATGTGATAGAAGAAAGCTAAAGATAAATATGGGTAAAAGTAAGGTGATGAGATGTACAAGGGGTGAAAGTGGCAGTAGACTGGAAGTGAGCATTAAGGGAGAGCAACTGGAGGAAGTGGATAGTTTTAGATACTTGGGTGCAAATGTGGCAGGAAAAGGTGGAGTGAAGATGGAGGTAGAATGTAGATTGAGAGAAACGAGTAAATGCCTTGGTGGATTGAAGAGTGTAATGAGGAATAGACATTTGGGAATGGATGCTAAGAGGAGACTGTATGAAGGAGTGATTGTGCCAACAGCACTGTATGGGGCAGAAACATGGAACATAAGAGAGGAAGAGAGAAGGAGTTTGAATGTGTTTGAGATGAGGTGTCTGAGAAGTATGATGGGGGTTACTAGGCTAGATAGAGTGAGAAATGAGGAGGTGAGGAGGAGAACAGGGGTGGAAAGGGAGTTGGGAGATAGGGTGGATGAAAGAGTATTAGGATGGTTTGGACACATGGAAAGAATAAGTGAAGAAAGACTAGTAAAAGAGGTATGGAAGGCAGATGTGGAGGGAGTGAACATGAGGGGACGTCCTAGGATGAGGTGGATGGATGGGGTGAAGGGGGCTTTGGGGAAGAGGGAATGTATTGAGGAGGGACAGGAGAGGACAGAAGACAGGGGTGAATGGAGAATGGTTGTATATGGATGATGTTGTGATGCATGAGGTGGAATGGGCAGGGGGATGGGGGGTGAGGTAGTATGTGTGAGCAAAATTTGACGCAGCCCGAAGGGATTTCTCCCCGTCTTGTCCTTTTATGCATGGGGGATCGCCGATTTAATGAAGCGGCCTTGCTGTGGATGTGCTGTGTCTTGCGACACTGCTTCTGACCCAGGGTAGTGGACAAGGTGCAGGGATGATCCGTCATCCAGGAGGTGCTAAGATAAGAGGGAGGGTGGAGGGGTGTGGAGTGTATTCAGGGATGGAATGGGTGGGAATGATTTTATGCCTTTTCCTTTTTGGCTACCTCCCTTGTAAGGGGGGAAAAGCCTTGGTATATGTATGTATTGTTTATTTATTATTATTTGCTTGATTTTCATTTATTATTAGTTATCTGTCAATTTATTGTTATTTACTATTTACCTAGTTATTATTTAACTATACCTATGCATGTATTTGATTTATTATTATTTATATTAGAATTTTCATTTATCTATCATTATTATAATTTTTTCACATCTGACCTAGTTTTGGACCAAAAGGTCTCCTGTTGGCATGCTCCACTTTTGTAATTCTTTGTAAGCTTTTGAATGCCCTAAATAGTTTCCCCCAATCACATATATCTGCAATACCACCCACGATGCCCTCCTGTCTACCCTATCATAAGCTTTCTTGAAATTTATAATGGCCCAGAAAACATTCTTACCCTCTGCCAAAACTTTTTACTGATCGAAATTGAAACTCGAGGCAACAATTGTTATTATTATACCCCTTAATTTTGGTAAATTTACACATTCTTCCATGAATGGATGTGCTTCAACTGCAAATGCTTTGAACACACTAGACAATGATGTTGCTGCCTAGGAGGTGTAAATGTGAATTACTCAGCCTTCTGTTGTTGTTGTCGTTGTTCCCTAGACTGTCTGTCCAAGCAGTCCTGTCTCCCCAAGGAATGCCACAGCCTTCTGTACATGGTACCCCATGCTGAAACTTTGCAAACTGCAAGGAACACCACCCTGTACCATCCTCAGACTACACTATACCAATATGAAAAGGAACCTCTGTGTTAGAGACTTGGGACACATCAGATCCAGAGAATCCTAAAAATGAGTATAATCCAGGATGAGAGCAGGAGGCACATAGGTGGAAGCGCAACATTTTGTCAGACAAACCTTCCTAGTAGCTCTGTTCAAACCAGTACACAAAGAGAGACCACCCACATATTAAAACCCTTGTAAAAACCATTACATCCCCCTCACCAGTATCATTAAAAACCACAGCCCAGACATACCCACCCAACCCATCTGGAGCAGAACCTCATATACAACACCCAATTCCCTCCAGTCCATTAAAACCCTCAACCACAAATCCATTCAACAACACCACCCCCCACCTTTCTGAAAACCTACAGTCCTCCCACCCAAAGAAACAAATATAAAAGCCTTTTGTACAAACCCCCACCTTCATCAGTACATTACAAGTCTCACCACAAACTCTTTCATCTGCTTCCTCATCCATTCCCAGACCTACAACCCTCTTTACTTATACCAAGAAAAGAGCTACCTCTCCAAGAGAAATCATAGAAATCAAAATCAAAGATCTCCCCTATTCACAGTATCCACTGCAGCCTCAATATGAAATGTACAAGCTGAAATCCATCCCATCTCAGTACCAACCACACACAAATGATGATTATGATGATGAGGTTGAATGTCACACACTCCCCCCCTATCGGGAGGCTAGGACGGTGCCCCTCACAGAGGGCTTTGTAGCGTGGAATTTAATGAACCATGCCCTTGGTTCAACTTTGCTGGTGGCAGGATTCGAACCACCCTCACATCGACCTTTGCCGCAAGTAACGACACCCTAACCCGCTCAGCCAGCGAGCTTCCTCACACACAAATACTAAACCATATATCTATCAAGATCATTTCCCCCTTTATAAAGTAGGTAGCAAAATCAAAGGTATGTACCTACTCCCGCCATTCCCTTCCCATCCACCCCTCCCTTCTCATCTTAGCTCTTAATGGATGACAGGTCATCTCTGTATCCTGCTTACTGCCCTGGGTCAGAAACAATGTAGCAAGACACAGTATATTCACAGCAAGGCCACTTCACTTAAATGGCGACCCCTTCCCCATCTCTGTTCCCTCATGAAAAAAATTTGTTCACATACAAGCACACCCCCTAGCCCTCCATCCCCTGCACCTCCCTTCCTTGCATAACAGTATCATCTGTACCCAGCCACTCTCCACTCATTCCTATCTCTTGCTTTCTCCCCTGCTCAACAGGCACCCTCATCCATTCCACCCTTGGTTCCCCCCTCCCCCCAGATCCACTCAATCCATCTCTGCCCTCCACACTTTCATTACTAATCTTTCTTTACTCATTCCTTTTGTGTGTCCAAACCATCCCAATACTCCTTCATCAGCCCTATCTGCCATCTCCTTTTCCATTCCTGCTCTCCTCCTCATCTCCTCGTTTCTCACTCTATCCAACCTAGTAACCCCTACCATACTCTCAGACATTTCATCTCAAACACATTCAAACATTTCCTCTATGCCTCTCTTAAATTTCAGGCCTCTGCCCCCATACAATGTTGGCACAACCAGCCCCTCCCAGATGCCCACCTTTCATGGCACATTTTAATTCCCAAGGCATTTTCTTGCTTCTCTCAATCCACAATCCACCACTTCCTCTCCTCCCATTCTGGACACATGTTACCCCAAATACAGCTATCCACTCCCTCCATCCTCTCTCTTATAAAAACCACCTTCAACTAACTGCCTTCTCCCCTTGTGCATCTCATCTCTTACCCACACTTATCTTCAACTTTATTGTACACCTTCCCAAACTCTGTCATTAACTCCTATAATCCCCTGTCTAATCCTGCCATAAGTGCAGTGTCATTGGCAAACAACAACTGGCTCACATCCCACTTTTCCCAATTTTCTGTAAACATCTCCAGTCCCCCATCCATCACCCTCACCCCCATCATTCCACCCATGCACACATTGAACATCCATGGGGACATGACACATCTCACCTTTACCTCAAACCACTTGCTTTCTCCATTTCACACTCCAACACAGGCTCTACTACTGTTGCAAAATCTCTTTATTACCCTCTCCCAATCCCACACATCCACAAAACCTCCCACAGTGGCCCCTCCCTGTACACCCTGTCACAACCCCCCTCCAAATCCATAAAGCCCCAAAAACATCCTTACCTTTTGCCAAAATTTCTCACATATCTGCTCCACCACTAAAATTCAATCTACACAACCCACACCATTCCCTGCCAGTCATTCCCTCCGCTCCTCTCCTAATTCTCTCAACTAAAATTCTCCCATAAACCTTCCCAACTACACTCTACAAACTGATCTCTCTGAAACTACTACACTTACATTTGTCCCCTTTTCCCTTGTAAAGCAGAACTTTACAAGCATGCTACCCTCCCATAGACACACATTAAACAACCTCACTAGCCAACCTGCAGTTACACCTCCCTTCTTCAGACACTCTGCTTGACACCCATCTAACTCAGGTGCCTGACCTGCTGTCATCTCTTATATAAACCAAATATAAGCCTCCTAAATCTAATTCTCTTACCAGACCCAAACTGGAATGAATGAATGCATATCCAATCAATACCCAGTTGAATGAACAACTCCTATATCAATCACCAAAGGAACATGACCCAAAATAACATCACATCAAAGTAAATAATGCATCCCGTTATACTCATACAGTAGAACTATCATTTGTCAAAGTGAATTTCCCTTACTTTGCACAACACTCCATAGTGATTATTTACTCTGTCATCAGTCTCTTCGAACAACACTGACTACATCAGATCCTGAACAACAAAACACCAATGTCCATATCATTTCCACAACTTTCAACAGAAAACAGTACTATTAACCAGAATATAAATACCCTTGACAACCTACACCAATATATGAAATATAAGATACTGCACTACATTGGTACAAGATTGTCCACAGGGATAGAACCACTAGTAACCTACAGTCCATAACAACAGCAATAACAATGCACATACCCCTACTGTACCCCTCTAACAATAGCCTCTGTTTTTGACTCAATCCTGGCACAACCATAGCCCTGTACATTAGATGTCTTGCACAGGAAATGACCCCAATTTTATCATACAGGTTAACATTATACAAAGCACCCATTGCTGCACTCATGACTCAGCTGACACCACCACCCCTTTGTGTCCCACAATCTACCTTAGTTGCCATTTTGGACTCTACACAAGTGAGTGTATTCCACAACACTGTTGCAGCTCTCAAGACACAATTTAATTCGCTCAAAGTGTTTTGTCACAATAAGAAATAACAGCTTGATTTGCATGCAGGTTTCACATGAGGTATCATTAAATTCATTAAACTCCGATGACAAGATTCTTGTCATTTGGTCAAATGAAACAAAATTTCATAAAACACCAAAATGTTTGATCAAACATTTTGGTGTTTTATGATTTTTTGTTTTATTTGACCAAATGACAAGAATCTTGTCATCGGAGTTTAATGGGTTAAATTCATTGAAGCTTACTAGGTCATTCTTATCACCATTACGACCCATACAAAGAAGCTGGATTTCATTACCACTCATTTTAAGAACCTAACTGCTATTGTTCCCAGGATCTGTGTCACTTAGATTCCACTGACTTCATACCACAAGGACTTACAGAAGCTGGATTACATTGCCTCTTGTTTTGAGAACATGATTCTTGTCCATCTTAGGAAGTCTCCCAAACTTCATACACCACCCAGTGATAGCCATACCACCAACACTGCCTACATCACCACTGCTTTGTAATTTGACTATTAATGACATATCACAAGGACTTGTGTAGTGGACATGGACACTTGTAGATACTGGTATTTAATATTGAAAATAGTCTAGACAACATACTCACGTGTCATCCACACTTCAGTGGATATTGACTGTAAATAGATATATATATATAGCTAGTGGTGGTGGATGGGAATGGAATGGGTAGGTTTGTCAGTTTGTGGTATACCTTGAACCTAGTGTTGTCATGCAATCTGATGTCGACAGTGTCTAGGAAAGGTAGGGAACCATTGGTGTATGTATGTATATACATACAAACACACACACACACACACACACACACACACACACACACACTTAGGTCTCATAATCCAATACTCGCCAACTGCCACTTGTGCAGACATTTGAGTCCACTTTGGTAATTGGGCCAGGACACAAAACACCAATGCCCGTGTGTGTGTGTGTGGGCGCATATTTACCTAGTTGTATTTACCAAGTTGTATTATATGGGCAGGGAGCTATGCTCATAGTGGGTCTTTGTATCATTCAGCATCAAGTTTGTTCTTAAATTCTTGAATAGTATTTGCACACACTATTACCTCATCTAGTTTATTCCAGATATCCACCACTCTGTGTGGGAAGCTATTCTTTTTCAAATCTCTTCTATAACTATCCTTTTTGAGTTTCTTTTCATGTCCTCTTGTTTTTCCATTGTGCCATTTTATTAAAACATCTCTAGGATTTCCATTCCTTTCATGATTCTATAGTCAGCAGATCTCCTCTTTCTCTTCTTTGTTCCAGAGTTGATAGTTCCAATTTGGACAATCTTTGTTTGTATGTTGATTTGGAGAGAGTTGGTGCCAACTTTGTCATTGCTCCTTGTACTCTTTCTAATTTCTTTATATTCTTTTTAGTACTGGGTGTCCATAGTGTTGCTGCGTACTCCAGTTTTGGTCTTATTAGTGTATTAGTGTAACTAATATTTTTTAATCACTTCCTCATCCAATTAGTCAAATGCCACTTTCATTGACCTTGAGAATCAACACCGTGTGAGATCAAAACCTTTATTGGTACGACGTTTCGCTTGTTACAGCTTTTTCAAGTACAGACATATGGCAAACACTCTGAGTACATATAGGCCGACGGGGAAGGAACTGGGAGAGGTTATCAGGGAGGGGTGGGTGGTAGGTGGAGGGGCAGAGGGGTGTATGCGTGAGGTGACGGGTGGGACTTGGTGGAGATAGAGGAGGACATTTCGGACAATTTGTTGAAGTGGACTAAGGGGGACATTTCATACATTTGTATAATGTGGGTAACAGATGGATGATAGGAGGGGCAATGTTGAACATGCCTCTGTTCTTCTCAATGGTTTTGAAGCTTAGAATGGCGGCCGCTTCCAGGCATTTCCTCCTCACCCTGTCTGGTTCACTAAAAAGAAGCTCTGCGTTATCCCAATCCATCAGGTGGTCGTTGGTGTTCCGGTGGATAACACAGGCGTTGGTGGTGATGTTGTTCTGGGAATCGTAGCGATGCTCCCGGATCCGGGTCTTCAGGTCACGGGAGGTCTCGCCAATATATATTTTATCACATCCAGCACAGGGTATGCGATAGACACCAGCATTTTTTCCCCACATCTTGTCCTGGCTGTCACTCCTTCTAGAGAGCTCTTTGATATTCCTGCAGGACTGGCCCACTACCTGAATGTTGCAACGCCCAAGTGTCTGGGTGAGGGTGGTGGTGACGCTGCTGGCTGGAAGGATAAGCCTCCTAGCTGGATCTTTCGTTGGTTCCCGCCCTTCCATTATTTTGAGTGCCTTTTTCTTGCACTGGTGGATGATGCACTCTGGATATTTTAATTTCTGAAAGACCTCCATTATGTGCCTAAACTCATCCTCTTAAGAATTCAGTTGAAGATTTCTCCAACTATTTTATTGAAATGTTTGTCCAGTGTCATGTCTTTGCTGGTTATTATTCCAAGGTCTCTTTTCAAGTTCACTTTTTTGACTTCTTCTTCACCAATTTTATAATTTCTTGATATTCTGTTTCTACTTTTTCCAAATTCCATTATAACTTCTTGATATTGAAGTTTACTTCCTACTTTTGAGTCCATTTCCAGATTTTGTCTAGATCTAACTGTAATGATTCACAATCCTCCTCTGTTCTTACTTTCTTTAGTATTTTTGCATCATCTGCGAAGAAATTCATACACACACAGATTATTAAGCACTGCAGCACAGGTCCAACAACATAGTACGTACCAATCTCTACATGATATAAATCACCAATAAAAAAAAAACAAAAATAAAAAGCATTTATTATTATGATTGTGATGTGACGTTTGTTCATCAAACCCTTAACCTCTTCCATGTGGTGCCGCCTACGTAGGCGGCATGAGGAGCAAGTGGATACGCGAGGCTGCCATATCGGCGTCTTGATTATATTTATTGTAGTTGTCCCTGTGTAACTGACATACTCTCTAAACTGGCTTCATCACATTTTCTATGGTTATCAAAATTCATGGGTGAAAGAGAGAATGATCGATATAAGCAGTGACTATTTTTTATGATGCGAATATTATGACGCAACATCGTACGTCTGGCAGCTAATGCTGCCCGCGAGATTTTGGCCCGGAGTGAAGTGGTTAACCCCTTCCATACGGTGCCGCACACGTAGGCGTCATGGACTTAGATCTCGGTGGCAGCAACAAATGCCAGCCGTACGACGTGTCGTAATAATACTCGCATCATAAAATATAGTCACCGCTTATATCGATCGTTCTCTCTTCACCCGTGAATTTTGATAACCATAGAAAATGCGATTACAAAAGAATTAGAAAGAATGTCATTATGGAGGGGCGACTACAATAAATATAATCAAGACGCCGATATGGCAGCCTCGCGAATACACTCGCTCCCCATGACGCCTACGTGTGCGGCACCGTATGGAAGGGGTTAACCATATCTATTGAAGGTCTTACACAAAAGTTCACTCCTGTTGTTTTATGTTTTATAGTATTTTGATGATGAATTATTATTAAAATTAGACACATTCTTACTTTGTAAAGGGACATCCTCAAAACTATCATTGGATGCTATACACTAACATGTGGACATAACTGTACTTTAATTTTCTTTCAGAATACAAGAAATTAGTGACAGATAAATTCATCCATGGAAAGAATGTATTCCTGGGTTGGAATAAGGTAATGATTTTGCATCTTTTCAAGATTTCTTTGTAATAAGCTTAGACATTAAAATATAAATTCAGCCGTATCTATTTTCCTCATCAGTTAGATAATCATCTAGCCTTACGAAAGGTAAAAACTAAACGAGACTAATCTCTAATCCCTCCAGTAATGCTTTGATTCTATAGTTTTGATGAATATGAGAATGTTCATGTATGTCACCTTTTCATAATAAAAAAAAAATCAACATGTCTCTTTGATATTCATTATCAAAATTTAGGCAGATAATTCATATAGATTTTCTCCTTTTTAGCCTTGATATTTCCACATCACTGAATTAAGATGGCTTTTGACTGACAAGTGCGAAGCTGCACAAATCATAAATGGAGGTATGAACTCATACAAAGAAGAAACCTGATAAGTCCATTGTGAACCTTCATTCCTTTCCTTTAGTAAATTGGAAATTGATGAGTTAAACACCATATGAGGATGGAGACTTTATATGTACGACGTTTCGCTTGTTACAGCTTTTTCAAGTTGAAAAAGCTGCAATAAGCGAAACGTCGTACAAATAAAGGCTCCGTCCTCATATGGTGTTTAACTCGTCAATTTCGAGGTTCATGTTTCCCGTTCTGATGGTGTTGCCATCCACAAAGAATCCCTGTAGGTGAAGGGCCACATATATTTACTCTTTTTAACTTTCATTTTTGCAGCCTGATGGATTTAACAACCACATAAAGAGACAAAGGTGAGAAGTCTTAAGTGTACTCTTTGTAAAACTTCATTTTCATTGTAATTTGATTATTCATATGAAAGTTTACACGGGAGAAACCTATTAAATGCACACATTGTGAAACTTTTTATCTTTGTTAGATCCACTGATAGGCCATATGAGAACTTTATAAGAGAAGCATATGTGTATTATTTGTAAAACTGCATACTCTCTGTTTATCTGAAAAAATGCAAGTTCATAGAGGATAAATCTCATACATATACTCCTTATAGATAATCATTTTGAACCATACAAGAACTCACATGGTTAAAGAATTATAAATGTTATATGTGAATCTTAGTTTTCTTTGTTTTTTGCACTAAAACATAAATTACAAAGGGGAAGCTGTGTAAATGTGCGGTTTGTAAATATAGAGTTTTTCAGCCGAGTACCTAACAAAGCAACATGAGAGCTCAAACAGGGCCAAAACCTTATGAATGCAGAATTTGTAAATCTGCATTTACAAGGAACAGAAACTTGACCATTCATATGAGAACGCATACAGGAGAAAAGCCTTTTAAATGTACTCTTTGCGAAGCTGCGTTTGGTCTCTCTTGCTCACTGAAGAACCACCTGAGAACTCACACGGGAGAAAAGCCGCACAAATGCATTCTGTGCGGTGCCTCGTTCACGGCTCCCGGCACTTTGAGAAGTCACATAAGAACCCATACTGGAGAGAAGCCGTATAAATGCAGTGTTTGCGAGTCCTCGTTCACCGAGTCCGGTACTTTGAAAAGGCACATGCGCACACACACCGGAGAAAAACCGTACAAATGTAGTCTTTGCGAATCGGCGTTTTCTCTATCGGGTGCCCTAAAGAGCCACTTGAGAACGCACACAGGGGAAAAGCCTCACGTATGTACCCTCTGCAAGGCTTCGTTTTCTCGGTTAGATAAACTGGAATGTCACATGAGAACTCACACGGGCGAGAAGCCTTACGAATGCCCGATTTGTATAGCTACGTTTTCCCGATCCGACGGTCTCGAAAGACACGTCAGAACCCACACCGGGGAAAAGCCTCACAAATGTTCTCTGTGCGACTCGTCATTTTCCGAGCCAGATACTCTCAAGAAACACATGAGGACTCACACAGGGGAGCGGCCACATAAATGTGGTTATTGCGAAGCCTCCTTCTCCCAGTCAGGTAACCTGAAGAGACACATGAAAATCCACATCAAGCCTCATAAATGTCCATTTTGTATAGCTTCCTTTGCTGATGCTGACAATCTGCAAGACCATATTAAAACTCACATGGTAGAAATCTCATGAATTTGTTACTTGTAAAACTCTTTTTCAGCCACATACCCTGAAAAACATATGAGAACAAAGGGGAACTTCATAAGTCTACTCTTTGTATAACTAATTTTCCTTATTTAATCATAAAAAAAATTACATGAAAAAAAAAATGTAAATGCACTCCTATGAATCTTAGGTTTCCCAGTGTGGTACTCCAAAAAAGTTGTATGAGAAGTCGCACTGGGCAGAACATTATCATTATTCTCTTTGTGAATGTTCACTTTCTTGGTTATAAAAACAGAAAAGTCATGAGAACATACAGAGGAGAAGCTTTGTAAACCACTTATAAGTTTCATTTTCTTGGTCAGATAAGTTGCAAAGCTGTACGAGAATCAGAGGAGAAACTTCATGACAGTGTTTATTGTGAAGCTTTCTTTTCCCATCCTGGTGCACTTGAAATGCTATCGTATGAATGAATCCACGTAGAGGAGAATCCTTATGAATGTACTGTTTCTAGAACTTCATTATTGAGGCTGGTAATCTGACAAGTTATACATTTACACTGAATGGTTCCCAGTGATCAATTAACATATTTTTTTTCAACCACAAATCACTTTTAATTCCATGCCATCGCAGTCGAGACTGAAGAATCGCTTGATGGAGGCATTCGTTGGAAATTGAAACGTGGATGAGCCGAGGATTCGAACCCAACTAACCTGTAATAAGGTTGCAGTGACTAAACCAATATTGGTTTAAGTCACTGTAACTTTGTTACAGGTTAGTTGGGTTCGAATCCTCGGCTCGTCCACATTTCAGTTTCCAACGAATGCCTCTATCAAGCGATTCTTCAGTCTTGACTGCGATGGCATGGAATTAAAAGTGATTTGTGGTTGAAAAAAGATACTGACAAGTTACATGAGAGCTTACACAGGGAAGGATCCTTTTTTATTCTCTTTGCAAAGATTACTTTTAATTGTCAAATAATTTTGAAAATCATATGATGAGCCACACAGGAAGAATCCATATATATACATTGTTTATACAGCTTCATTTCCTGTCTCGGGGTTTCCAAAATCCATATGCAAACTTGTAGAGAATTCTCACAGATGTATGCATTACGAGGCTTTATGCTCTTCTCTTGACCTGAAAAGGCATTTACAAATTCATACAAGGGAGAAGCCCCATTAGAAATAATAAACAGAGTCCTGTCCTCTTTCTCATGTTTTGCAAATGTAAAGTAAACATTGGATAAAATTTGACAATTTCTTCAGTATGCATTGACATTGAATTGGCTAATGTCAAACAAGAGCTGATGGAGATGGATAGCATAAATATAATTTAAAGGAGTTTAGTAGGCACACAGGGAAAGGTTACAGAGGTCAGAAAGGAGTATGGCCTTGACTTTATAGAACTAGAGTAAGACTTCAGTTATATTGCTGCCCACATGACTCCAAATGGAGGACACATTCTTGTCAGGCTGGGAGTATGCCACTGGAGATCAGATTTATTAGATAAGAGTTATAATGTCATGTTTTGTGCAGTGCTGATTCTAGTTGAGAAACCAGAGTTGTGTTATAGGGGGCTTTGGTTCTTCATATTGTCTTGTGCTGCTGCACTTAAGTGGTACATGGAACAGTTGCAAGCAAAGAGCTGCAGTCTCATATTAATGCTGCTGATAGATTTAAGATATCTCTTATATTGTTCATATGACTGGTCTGTCACCATTAAAACTATTGGAAAGAAAAAAGGAAAGGAGGAGATTCAGAGAACATTAAAAAAAGAGGTGATAAGGCAACTGGGGTAGATGGTTGTCTTTTGGAGTGTCTGATGAAGGGAAGAGTAATTATAGTGAAATGGCTGGTGAGATTGTTTAATGTGTACCCAGAGGAAGAAGTGTTCTAGTGAATAGAAATGCAAATATAATTCCATTGTACAAGGAAAAAAGGGACAAATGTGAATGTAGTAGTTTTAGAAGGATCAGTCTGTTAACTGTAGTTGCTAATATATATGGGTGGGTGCTAGTTGAGAGGATTATGAGGGGAACAGTGGGAATAACTGGGAAAGAGTAATGTGTGTGGATCTTACAAAGATAATAAGGTGTATATATATATTATAGTAAAACAGATGTACAATAAATTCTTGGCAAAGGTTAAGGATGTCTTTTGGGTTTAAATGGATTTTGAGGTGTATGACAGGGCTGACAGAGACATTATCAAATGTGTTTTGGATGTATGGGAGAGTGGAAGGTTTGTTGAGAGTAGTCAGAAGTTTTGTGGGTGGTAGAGTTTGTGTGAGGACAGGAGATGGAGAGAATGAGTGCTTCAAGGTAAAGGTGTTATTGTGTCAGGGTTGTATAATGTCACCATGGTTGCTCAGTGTGTATACGGATGGGAAAGTGTGGGAGGTAAATACAAGGATGCTAGGCAGGGGTTTGGAGTTAAGCAAGGTTTACGCGCTACGATAAATTGTAGCAATTTATTGTAATGAAAAGGTTGTTACAATTTGTCATTACGTGTAAACAGGAGATCGTAGCGATAAATCGCTACGATCTCCTGTTTACACGTAATGACAAATTGTAAGAACCTTTTCATTACAATAAATCACTACAATTTATCGTAGCATGTAAACCTTGCTTTAGTGAGAATGGAGGGATGTGAGAGGTGGGCCAGTTGCTGTTTGTAGATGATACTGCACTTGTAGCTGAGTTTAAGGATAGATTAAAGCAGTCATTTGCACTGTCTGAGAGGGTATGTGAGAGAAGAAAGCTGGGAATAAACATTAGCAAATGGAAAACAATGAGATATACAGGGTATGATGGTGATGGGTTGGAGGTGAGTTTGAAGGGTTAGATGATGGGAGTGGAGAGGTTTTAAGTATTTGGGGTCATGTAGTAGGGAATGGAGGAGTGAGGTTAGAGGTTAACAGAGTAAATGTTGAGACATTGTGACAAGTTGAAAAAGATGGAAAAAGAGAGTCACGGGTCTTGTTCTGAGTTTATTCCTGACCGGTTTCACTTGTATCTTCTTCATTCCTCTGAAGAAGCTACAAGCGAAACTGGTCAGAAATAAACCCGGAACGAGACCCGTGACTATCTTTTCCCACCTTTTTCAAACAGAGTAAAGAATGAAAAGTGTTGTGAGAAATAAGTATCTTGGGGATGAATGCAGCAGACTATAGGAGTGAGTGGTTGTGGATTTGAATAAGGTGAAATATCCTAAATGTGTTTGAGGTCAGTTGTAGAAAGTATGGTGGGTGGGGATTACAAGGATGGATAAAATGAGAAATGTGAAGGTGAGAAGAAAGAGTTGGGCTGGAAACAGCTGACAGGGCTTACCAAAGAATGCAGTATATTTTAGGTATATGGAAAGAATATGTGAAACAAATAAAAATGTGAAAAGCAGAAGTGTATGTAGGGAACTTTAGGGGAAAACTAAGAAGAAAGTGGATGGATGCATTGGATGCAAGAGGAATGCCTGTTGAGCAAAAAAGATAGGAATGATTGGAGAGTAGTTGAAAATGGATGAGGAAATGATGTTGCCCAAAAGGATATTCTGTTTGTCTGCTCTGTAAATTTCTTGGTTAGATGAGGGTGGGTGGGTGGGGTTGCCATATAATAAAGCAGTGGGGGTAAACTAGCTCTGACCGCTGCGCCCTGCTGTGGAAATGTTTTGTCTTGCTGTATTGCCTCTGATCAGTGTGGCAGGGAACGGGGATGGCCCTTCCTCAATGAAGTGCTGAGGTGGGAGAAACAATGAATAGGTTTTTGGATGGGTGTATGCTTTGACTCAGCCACCCCCATTGAGAGGAGAATGGTATATGTACTTCTGTAATCTAATAAAGCTATTATAATATAGAATGATCTTTGAATATGATTCCTGATGTATTGGGCAATGATAGAATTCATGAGCCAGTTTGTCAGTTTTAAGAGATGGTACAATGTTGTATATTTTATTGGTAGTGATAATGTTAAGAACAGTTCATTATTATGCAACTAGATTATACATCGAACCTATATATGTAAATAAATTCTTGGTGTAGTAAGAAAATTTTCCAAAATATTCTATGTTGATAAATCTTACAAGAAGAATATTTACAAATCAATTTTAGGAGAGGGGGCAAAAAATGAAGTAGTGGTCATTGAAAAAAAAAAAAAAAATGCCTGGTTTTGCATACAAGTGAGGGAAACGGCTCAGACAAAAGTACCAAAGAAATAGGTATAAAATAAACCCCCCATAAGTCATCACAATAGGGGTGCAGTTCATGCTAACTACAAGATTTTCTGATTTGTGAGTCACACCTCTGGTCACCCAATTTCTAGCCAAAGTAAACAGTTTTATACTATTTACTGCTGAGAAAGTAGAAAATTAGTATCTAACATACAGTAGCTACCATAACCACTATTAACACGTCATGATTTACACAAACTTAATTTAGTAAATAACCTTTTCTTATTTACATAACAGGTAGCCACCATAACTTATAGTACAACTACCACTAATACATCATTAATTCACAGTATTTGAATTTGGTAAATATATATATATGTACAACACTGAATGGGTCCCAGTGAACAGATATATATTTTTATCAACCACAATTCACTTTAATTCTAAGCCATCAACATCGAGAGGCTCGAAGAGGCCAACATGTAGAAATTGAAACGTGGTACACCCAAGGATACGAACTTACCCTAGCACATGACAAGTGAGTTGATGGCCCAATCAGTTAAGTCGCTATCACTTGTCATGTGCTAGTGCAGATTCGAGTCCTTGGCTGTACCATTTTTTAATTTCTGCATGTTGGCCTCCATGAGTCTCTTGGTGTTGATGGCTTAGAATTAAAGTAAATTGTGGTTTATGTGTATATATATATATATATATATATATATATAAATGGTTACCTGTGTGATGGCAAAAAAATTGATAGACAACATTTTACCCTTATTTACATAACATTCAGTAACCACCACAACCAACATCACACCCAGCATTAACACATCATATTTATATACACTTCAACATTTTGTTTAAAAAAAATCATACCTGTCTCATCTGCATTGTAGAGCTTGACATAGTAACTGGAAAAGTGAGCAATAATTACTATAAAAAAAAAAAAAAAACAGCAGCTCAGCACAGTATTGAGGATGGCATGGCATTGACGAGTGACTTCGATTGACTAGTGGATGGTGGTAGTGATAAATAAGATGTGCCAAGTGAGCCAGCTTACTGCCATTGTTTGAATTTCTGCAACTTGGAATATTTCTGCCAAAACCAAGTTGCGTTTTAATTCGTACTACTGGCAGATGCCAAGTTTAACACCCACTAGTCAGAATTGTGCAGAATTACAAAATTTTATACTGAATGGACTAGCCTTGCCAACTTATGAGTAATTACGACTTATGGGGGTGTTTACTGTACTTTTAGTTCTAAGAGAATCTTGAGTTGTATTAGGATATTTGATATTAAATGTTGCTACAAGTCTTGCTTGTTTAAAATCTACACCAGTACAATAATCAGCAACAGTCCTTTTGCTGTTCATGCATGAAAAAGGAAGATGAAAGATAGGTTTATGAATATTTTGGACCCAGAGAGAGGCCAAATGCAGAGTATGGGATCCACTGTATTTAACGTTTCGTCCAGCAGGGCTTCTTCAGAAATAGCTGAAGAAGCCCTGCTGGGCAAAACGTTAAATACTGTATATTGGATCCCATACTCTGCGTTTGGCCTCTCTCCTACAGTGCTGTTGCAGTTGTTGCTGCTTTTACTCATTTTGGACCCAGTTGGAAGACCAGATGTCAACTTCTTGTAGTACCTATATATGGTGAATGTTTTTATAATCAGTGGCCAGAACTAAAAAAAAAAAAAAGAAGAATTTTTGAATGGGTTGATAAAGAGGACAATTGGAGTGAGGCTTGATTAGATCTTGCTAGCAAGTTACAAAGCCAGTACAGAGGACTTGCAATAATATAGGTGTGTGATACTGGTGGGTATGTATCAACAGTGACCCTCAAATGAGATGTATCCTAATGGCTGAGAGCCACTTTGATTTTTCTGATATTTATTTGGGGTATTGTTTTTGTTTGGATGAAATTATTAGAGTTGATTTACTTATATGGACAGTCACACTGCTGTCTTGTGTTGTATATTGTGTTTTGGCATAGTCAAGGATGTTTATTTGATTGAGATCTCTCCTTTGTAGGAAGTTGTGTAGAGATAATAGAGGTGTTGGTGTTTTGTTGCCTAGGATGTGGTTTAGTGCCATTGTTGTTTGAGGGGGTAGATGACAGAGTAGATGGTTGTTGTAGACTATTATGTAAATCATTCTAGTAGTATTTTCAAAGGAACTATTGGCAGCTGATGAGGTGAGTTCATTTATTTCTAAAAGGTGGCCATGTGTGTTTGATGCCTAGAATCTGGTGTAGTGTCACTGTTGTTTGAAGGAATAGATAACAGAGTAGATGGTTGTTGTGGGCTGTTGTGTATTTTTTTTTCTTTTTTTATTTAATCAATTTATTACGCTCAAGGAGAGTCAAACTTAGTACAAAAGTATAGCTATGTACAGAGTACTAGTGACACACAGGACACTCGAATCATAACTGACGGAATTATTTACAATTTATCACCCACTAAAGTGCGGATGATACAAGAAATATATCCAGTGATCACCTTCTGGCAAACATTTACATATAAGTAATTGTCGATGAAGTATCAAAGTTGTTGGCATATGGGGTGTAACGCAGCCTGGGCTGTTGTGTAAATCATTCTAGTGTGTGGTATTATCAAGGATGCTTTGCATTGGTAGTTGGGGGTTGATCGTTTCATGTCAAGAAGTGGCTATGTGTGAGGGGGGGGGTTATGCCCCATTCTTGACACACTACTACTGTTTTGAAACATTGATTGTGATGATGTGAGAACAGCCATGGATGTGTGTAGGGATTTGCTAGCTTTTGTGACCAGAAGATTGGGTAATAGTCTGTTACTGGTAGAGTGGAGACATTGAAAGGGGTGAGTACTGCCTTTTGAGCCACCCTGTTGATTTGTTCATTATTGTTGTTCCCTAGCACTGCTTTGCCAAGTAGTCCAGTGTCCTTGAGGAACATTATGGCTGAATGGATTCTCCCATAAATCCCTTGCAGAGTATATATTGTGTTGTTGGCATGCATAATTGTGTACAGTGCAGTCTTCTATAATGTGTTGCATAGTATGGGAGTGGAGTGTTACATCCAGTAGAATTATCTGCAATGCAGTCATCCAGCCATCTCTGGTAACTTATAAGGGGTGGGCATCATGTGGGTATTTGTAATTCTTGATGGATTGTAGAGGTTATAATAGTATGGGATACTGATATGTGACCCATGAGGTGTCAGGTGAAGTGGTTGTTCTTCTATTGGTACCATGTAACCCTGTACTATGTGCTGCATGGTTGGATTGTTGGCAACTAAACCGGCTCCCCCACTGGTGACATGAGGATGTGTTGTACACTCAAGTGGAGAAAGAAAAAAAAAAAAAAAAGATGAACTCTGGGTCAGTGGTTGCCCAACCTCGATAGAATGGCCTTGAGAGAACGACCGAGGATGAGATGGATGGATGGAGTGATAGGGAGGTTGAGCAAGAGGGGAATGTCTGTTGATCAAGGACGAGAGAAGGCAGGAGATAGGAGTGAATGGAGAATGTCTGTGTAAAGATAACACTATGATGCAAAGAAGGGAAGGGGTGGGGGCTAGGGAGTGGTTATGTATAAATGATGTTTTGACGCAGCTCATAAGATTTCTTCAATTTTTTGTGCGTGTGTGTGTGTGTGTGTGAAGGGACGGAAAGGTGGAAGGGAGGTGGCCGATTAAGTGAAGCGGCCTTGCTGTGGATGTGACGTGTCTTGCTGCACTGCTTCTGACCCAGGGCAGTGGGCAGGATGCAGAGATGACCCGTCATCCAGGAGGATCTAAGATGAGAGGGAGGAAAGGGTGGTGGATGGGAGTGGAATGGGTAGGAGTAGGTGCTTTCCTTTTGACTTGGCTACTTCCCTTATCAAGAGAAAAAAACGTAGGTATATAGATAGATTTATTTATTGTCAAGCCCTACGATGCTGCACAAACACACTGTGCCCCAAAGCCTTCTGGGAGTGATCCCAAGCGACAAAGGAAGATTCGAATAAGAACATATATATATATATATATATATATATATATATATATGGCATAAGTTGGAGTAGGAAACACAGGAGTCATATTCTGAATTTATTCCTGACCAGCTTCGCAGGTATGCTTTCTCAAGCATACCTGCGAAACTAGTCAGGAATAAACTCAGACTAAGACTCCTGTGTTTCCTTCTCCCACTTACACAAACCTGTCAGAATGTCTCAACAATATACATACATATATATATATTTTACCTTTTCTTCTCTACTTGACTCACCTCTCCTTCCTCTCTTAACTTCCTTCCAAAATATATATATGTATATATATATATATATATATATATATATATATATATATATATGTACAACACTGAATGGGTCCCAGTGATTAGAGATACATTTTTATCAACCACAATGCACTTTAATTCTAAGCCATATAGGCGCATGTAGAAATTGTAACGTGGTACGCCCGAGGACTCGAACCTATGCGGCGAGAACGTTACCAGTGCCGAGTGATTTAGACCAATACACCATCTTGGTCTAGAAAGTAAATTCATGACTTGGCTGTATGTAGTCATATTAGCTAGATCGCGATTTCGGGTTCAAGACCCTTCTTCATTTGAGAATAACTCCTGCCCAAATACACTTACAATATACATATATATATATATATATATATATATATATATATATATATGAATGGTAAGAATGGAAAGACACGACTGAGAACAAGAGACTTTATTCCTGACCGATTTCGCCTTTGAGGCTTCTTCAGAGGTAGTATTTACAGAGAGTGAATGCAGAAGTAATTATTACCCCTGAAGAAGCCTCAAAGGCGAAACCGGTCAGGAATAAAGTATCTTGTTCTTAATCGTGTCTTTCCTTTCTTACCATTCATAAACCTGTCATGATGTTGCAATACACACACACATATATATATTCGTAAATAGCTGGAGTCCAGGAACCATTTTTATGGGAGAAAGTATACGCTGGACTCGACGTTCGTTAATTTATTCCGACGTTTCGAACCCTGCCCGGGGTTCGTCTTCAGGGTAATACAGTGGTAGCAATGGGAATGTACATAAATAGGGGGAATTTGGTACACTGGGACAGGTCTCCACAGTAACCGTTATAATCCAACGCAGTTAAACCAAATAAAAAACACAAATGAGAAACCAATATAAATAAAACTGTAAAATAACAGGTGCAATACTTCCTTGAAAACATTCACCAAGTTTACCATAGAAATATATATATATATATAAAGAAAATACAGTGAAAGTTGTAAGAATTCAACCCGCTACCGATGGGTCGCACCACTGTGCACCCCCGTGGAACAAATGTCCCGCGTAGCATGTATTATCACGAATAAAAGAAATTGGAACAAGAACACAGAATCCATCAATATCATAAACATGCAAAAAAGGAAGAGTACACATTGAAATAAATAAGAAATACAGTGTGAAAAAATGTACCCCAAGATTGGGTATAAAAGCTGTACGACGTGGCATGCCACAACGATACGCGGAACAAAAGTCATGTAACACATGCCCCCACCGTTAGTAAATTTTATAAATAAATAAAATTGCATACATAAAAATGAAAATAAAATGGAATGATACAAAACACATCAAGAAACACACTACCGTCACGGGGGTGCACAGTGGTGCGACCCATCGGTAGCGGGTTGAATTCTTACAACTTTCACTGTATTTTCTTTATATATATATATATATATATATATATAT
>NC_134788.1:64515880-64523380 GCF_046742065.1 Oratosquilla oratoria | reverse complement strand
GCCGATCACGAGTCCAACACGTGATCCAAGACCATGGTGAATTACACAGAGTCAAGGAGTCTCCTGATGTTTTCAAAAACAGCCAAAGCTTGGGGACTCCATTGGTGCAACTAGTGATTTGTTCCATTAATTTAATTACTATAGTTATACTATAATAATTGTTACACTATTATAGTAGCTTTACTATCATTCCAGGTATACTATTATAGTAGTTTTACTATCATAATAATTAATGATACTATTGACTATCAAAACCCTTAGAAATGCGAAGCGAATAAAATCTTTGTTCAATTGTTATGCTTAGCTGGTCGCGATAGGAATTGTGTAAAATCAGCTATGCTGATTTTACACAATTCCTATCGCGACCAGCTAAGCATAACAATTGAACAAAGATTTTATTCGCTTCGCATTTCTAAGGGTTTTGATAGTCAATAGTATCATTAATTATTATGATATATATATATATATATATATATATACATAAAATATTGATAGAGAGGATCTAATAAAATTGGATAGTAGAGATACAAGAGGACATGTATATATATATATATATACATAAAATATTGATAGAGAGGATCTAATAAAATTGGATAGTAGAGATACAAGAGGACATGGAAAGAAAATCAAGAAAGACAGCTATAGAAGAGACCTAAAAAAGATCAACTTTCCCCACAGGGTAATAGATGTTTGGAACAAGTTAGATGAAAAAGTGGTGTGTGCAAAAACAATGTACGAATTTAAAAACGGTCTAGATAAAACGAGATATGAAGACGGGACACCACGAGCATAGCTCCCCGTAGAATACAACTAGGTAAATACATACATACATGCATACATACATGCATACATACATACCTACATATATGTCATTAAAATCTGGTTATTTTCTATAAAAACATGAAGACATCCCAACTCCTTATTAATCACAACGGTACTCGTAAACACTTTTATTATTATCATTATTGTTATTTTCTCTTATTGTGTCCGCCCTCAGGCTTGATTTTTCATTTTCGGGGTGCGTAGGCCAGTGGTTCTCAAACTTTTTCGTGAGCGACCCTATTTGGAACATTTCAGTCCTTCGCGACCCAGAATAAGATAAAGAGAACCAAAATGGACAGTGATATATACCCTTTACTTTGGGGAAAAAAAAAATTGTACAGCTTTTCTTTAACAAAATTAGATGAACAGAATCCATGGCACATTACATAAGTAATGTGCGGTTAAAAGAAAATTGAATTATTCATGTATTTGAAATACTCTGAAAACGTCAGGATTTTCCGTGTCCCTGCAACCCATCAAAATTGGTCTCGTGACCCACAGTCTGAGAACCACTTGCGTAGGCGACAGTGAAACGGGGTTTTAACCCATTAAACTCCGATGACAAGATGTCTTGTCATTTGGTCAAATAAAACAAAAAATCATAAAACACCAAAATGTTTGATCAAACACCAGAAAAATATGACGTCAGTCCTCGCTTCGCGCGAGGACTGACGTCATATTTTTCTGGTGTTTGATCAAACATTTTGGTGTTTTATGATTTTTTGTTTTATTTGACCAAATGACAAGACATCTTGTCATCGGAGTTTAATGGGTACCACACCTGTGGGTCGGTCACCAGTGTTGCAGCAATCACTCACCAAACTGGTCAAAGCCCCGAAGTGTCTAATTAAAGCATATGAAAATATATCATTTTCCCGAATCCTTTGTGACACCCCCCCCTAAGAAACCTCAAACGACCCCAGGTTAACCCATTAAACTCCGATGACAAGATGTCTTGTCATTTGGTCAAATAAAACAAAAAATCATAAAACACCAAAATGTTTCATCAACAAACACCACCACAAAAATATGACGTCATCAGTCCTCCTCGAGGAGGACTGACGACGTCATATTTTTCTGGTGCTGTTTGATCATCAAACATTTTGGTGTTTTATGATTTTTTGTTTTATTTGACCAAATGACAAGACATCTTGTCATCGGAGTTTAATGGGTTAAGAACCGCTGGGATACGGGGGGGAACAAAGGTTCCAGTAGACTTCCTCTCTCCATGATGATGCCCACCTGATCTTGGGTCTCCTCCTCCTCCTCCCCTCCTCCTATTCCCCCTCCTCCTTTTCCTCCTCTTCCTGCTCCTCTTCCTCCTCCTCCTCCTCCTCCCCTCCTCCTCCTCTTCCCCCTCCTCCTCCTCCCCCCTCCTCCTCTTCCCCCTCCTCCTCCTCCTCCTCCTCCTCCTCCTCCTCCTCCTCCTCCTCCTCCTCCTCCTCCTCCCCTCCTCCTCCTCCTCCCCTCCTCCTCCTCCTCCCCCTCCTCCTCCTCCTCCCCCACCTCCTCCTCCTCCTCCTCCTCCTCCCCCCTCCTCCTCCTCCTCCCCCCCTCCTCCTCCTCCTCTTCCCCCGTCCTCTCCTCTTTCCCCTCCTCCTCCTCTACCCCCTTCTCCTCCCCCCTCCTCCTCCTCCTCCTCTTCCCCTCCTCCTCCTCTTCCCCTCCTCCTCCTCTTCCCCTCCTCCTCTTCCCCTCCTCCTCCTCTTCCCCTCCTCCTCCTCTTCCCCTCCTCCTCTTCCCCTACTCTTCTTCCTCCTCCTCCTCCTCCTCCTCCTCCTCCTCCTCCTCCTCCACCCTAATTCCACTCTCCCTTTCCCATCACTTGCTTCCACCGCCAAAGCAGCTTCCTGTGCGTCAACAAGTCTCTTTCTTCGCCTTTGGCATCCTCCTCCTCCACCTCTCTTTGCCTCTCTTCTTCCTCCTCCTCTTATTACTTTCACCACTCTTTCTCCCTCTTGTCTCCTGCTCTTCTTCTTCTTCCTCATTTGTTTTCTCCTTTTTCTTCTTCTCCTACTCCTTCTTCTTCTTTTTCTACTTTTTCTTCTTCTTTTTCTACTTCTTTTCTTCTTCTTTCTCTTCTTCTTCCTCATTTGTTTTCTCCCCTTTCTTCTTCTTCTTCTTCTTCTTCTTCTTTCTCCTCATTTGTTTTCTCCACTTTCTTCACATTCTTTTTCTTCTTTTCTTCTTCACCATTTCCTCCTCCTCCTCCTCCTCTTCCTTCTCCATCTTTCCCTATGATGCATTCTCCCGACTCCTTCATGGTTCTCCATTTATCATGTTCCTTTCTTCACCAACCAGACCCATTTTCCCATTTTCTTTCTATCACAACCTTCTTCTACTTTGTGTATATTATTCTTTTGCCCTTGTTTCCCCTTCTTCCTTTTCTTCCCTTCCAGGCCAGACTCGACTTCCTTCTCCACTCTCATGGCTCCTCCTACAGCACCTTTGGCCATCGTGGCTTCCAACCTCTTGGCCGTCCAACGCCGTCCCTGAGTTCCCCATTCTCTCTTTCCCCTATTCTCTCTTCTTCTTCTTTTTCTTCTTCTTCATCTTCTTTGTCTTCTTCTGATTCTCCTTCTTCTTGGTCTTCATCTTCACCTTCTTCTCCTTCATCTTCTTCTTCTACTTCCTCTTCTTCTTCTCCTACTTCTTTTTCTTTTTCTTTTCCTTCTTTTTCTCCTCCTCCTCCTCCTTCTTCTTCTTCTTCTTCTCTTCCTCCTCCTTCTCTTCCTCCTCCTCCTTCTTCTCCTTCTTCTTCTCCTCCTCCTCCTCCTCCTTCTTCTTCTTCTTCTTCTTCTTCTTCTTCTTCTCCTCCTCCTCCTCCTCCTCCTTCTTCTTCTTCTTCTTCTTCTTCTTCTTCTTCCTCCTCTTCTTCACCTTCTCCTCCTCCATCTTCATCTTCTTCTTCTCCTTTTCTATTCTCCTTTTCATTCTTTTCTTCTTCTCCTCCTCCTTCTTCTCCTTTTCTCTCCTCCTTTTCCTTCTTCCTGTTCTTCTTCATCTCCTTTTCTCTCCTTCTTCTTCTCCTTCTTCTTTATTTTCTTCTTCTCTCCTCTTCTCCTTTTCCTTCTTCCTTTTCTCCACTCTCTTCTCCCCTTCCTTCTCCTTCTCCTTCTTCTCCCTCGTTCTTTTTCTCCTCTCCTTTCCTCCCACCGTTCTCTCCCCTTCCTCGGGCACTATCCCGTCATAGCCCTCACTTTCGAACGACGTCGTTTTGATCTCCTGCATTCTTCTTCTTTGTTTTCTCTCTCTCTCGAGGGAGCAGAGTCTACCGATAGCACTTCCTCCTCGTTGCGCTCCAAAATGTTCTTCCGTCTTGGCTCCCCTTGACAAAGTGACGCGCTTTATAGGAGGTTTTCGTCGTGGCCAAAGACAGGTGTTTTTGTTTTTCTCAGAGAAAAGAAAAGAATTTCAGGAAAGAATACTGATACTTTCAAGATTCGTAAGGTTAACTACCTAGGACATACTTAGTAATATCTCTTAATCAGTCCATTTGTTGGTTTACCAATTATTTGTTTATTTACTTATTTATTCCTTCATTATTCTGTATCCACTGAAGTCAAAATGGTCGTTCAGCATGTCTTGCAAATGTATTATACTTTAACCTGAACATATTATTTTCCACCGAAACCTACTGGGAACGCACGCCAATGAGAATAAGATGTAAAGCTTTGTCAGGCAATACCAAATGTAAAAGGTGAGTTCTGCCAATTCTGTATCAGTATAAGCTCCAACCAGAGCTGTTTCCCAAATTTTTGTGATCCAGAGGGGGTCAGTTTGAGGGGACGACCGAGGATGAGGTGGATGGATGGGGTGAAAGGGGCGCTGAACAAGAGGGGAATGTCTGTTGAGCAAGGAAGGGAGAGGGTAGGAGATAGGGATGAATGGGGAATGGCTATGTATAAATGATACTGTTCTGTTAAATTTGGGAACAGTGTTCCCACGGTCTTTATGTGTGAGCCTGGTTGAAGGGTGATTTGACTTATGAGTGTGTGTGGGCCCAACCACACACACCCATACATTCACAAGATGTGCATGCGTATATGAAATACGCATGCACATCCCGGTGAATGCACCCTACCTGATGTTAAGTGTGAAGTGGAGTCAGTTTGGATGTGAACTAATGTTATATATTGGAAAAAAGTAGAGGGGGGTGATTCAATGTGTGAGTGTGTGTGGTCTTGGCCACACCCACTCATACTTTCACCAGATGTGCATACCTGTGCAATACACGTATGCACATCGCCGTGAATGCACCCTTCCGGACATAAAGTGAATGCACAGTGGAATATATAGGGTGAAAGGGGCGTTGAGCAAAGGGGAATGTCTGTTGAGCAAGGAAGGGAGAAGGTAGGAGATAGGGATGAGTGGGGAGTGGCTGTGTATAAGTGATACTATTATGCAAAGAAGGGAAGGGCGGGTGATGGGTGTGGGGTGCTTACGTGTGAATCATATTTTGACGCAGGCCAGAGGAATTCCTCCCCGTCTCCTCTTTTTTCTGCATGAAGGGACGGAGAGGAAGGGGTCGCCGATTAAGTGAAGCGGCCTTGCTGTGTATGTGCTGTGTCTTGCTGCATTACTTCTGACCCAGGGCAGTAAGCGGGATACAGGGATGACCCGTCATCCATGAGGACCTAAGATGAGAGAGGGGGGGAAGGGTGGTGGAGGGGAGTGGAATAGGTGGGAGTAGGTACGTAGCTCCTTAATAAGGGGTGGAAAAGCTCTTGGTATATACATAGATAGTTTAATTGTAAGCCAATACTGTGTTAACGATACTACTCTCACGATGACACTATATAACCAAACGAATATCAAGATTACACAGACTCCAGTTCCTTTTTCCTCTCAGATGCCACGCCGTCAGGGATAAACTAAGTCTCCCGAGATAGACAAAGCTTCGGAACATTCTAGTGCATCTGACTTATATCAGTTGTTGTTCTTCAGGCGTCCCTGAGGGACACCCTCCTCATCACCACCTACTGTATGCTTGCCTCTTCCGCTTCCTCCTTTCATCTTTTCATCACAGACACGTCCTCCTTTTGCGTCGACTGATCCATCCTCTCCACGACTCCAAACTCTTATCCCTTTTTTTTTTTTCCCTTTTCTTCTTTTCTTCTTTTCTTTTTTTCATTTCCTTCAGCAGTGCATTTATTTCCTCTTTTTTTTCTCGCAGTCTGTTCTTCAGGTATTTTGATGCCCTGGTTACCGCCTTATATTATAACTCTCCTCTTTTTATTCTTTCCTCCTGCTCCTCCTCCGCTTTTCTTTTTCCTCTTCCTTTTCTTCTTGATTCTCCTCTTCTCTTCCTTTTCTTCTATCTCTTTTTTCTCTTTCCATTTCCCCCGTTCCTCTTCACCACCATTTGAATCTCCTCCGTTTCTTCCCCAACTCTTCTCTTCCTCCTTCCCGTCCTCCTCTTCCTCCATCTTTTCTTCTTCTACCTCTTCTTTCTCTTTCCATTTCCCCCGTTCCTCCTCACCACCATTTGAATCTCCTACGTTTCTTCCCCAACTCCTCTCTTCCTCCTTCCCGTCCTCCTCTTCCTCCATCTTTTCCTCCTTTGCAAACTCCTGTTGATATACTCGCCTTCACCCTGTCGCTGCTCTCCTGAAGTGTCACAGTGTGTCTCACAAGGAAACTAATGACGCGAATTCCTAATTGTGTCGCCGCGCAACAGTCTATTTCCAGTTTCTTCGTTTGTCGCAATTCTATGTAATCTTTCCAATTAGGTCACTTTTTCTCAAAGGCGTCTCCTCACGCCCCAATTTTTCTACAAGACCTATTGCTTTTTCACTTCCCACTGTCGCTCTTCGGTCTTGTGATATACGCCTCCTTGTGATGATAACCTTCCAGAAGAGTGTTGTTTCCCCAAAGTATTTACATCAATTCCACCACTTCTCATGGGACTTAAACTTGTGATTGGGGTTTGCATGGTTGGTATAGGCATACTGCCAATGGTCAGAATATAAAGTAAATGCCGAGTGCGCGAACAAAACAGTTAATCGGGGTTGGCAGTAAACCAATTATTCTACATGGTATCTTCACCAGACTTGGAAATTCAAGAAATTGATAGTTTGTTAAGGAATACACTCGTCCAGAGATGGAGACATCGAAGTTAGAAATCACGCTGAGAGACAGAAGACCAACCTGAATAGGGGAATAAATCAGAAACGATGAATTTCTAAGGGTGACGAAACGGAGGAAATGAAACTTAGTTTAGAAAGAAGGCAGAAGAAGCAAGTAACTTGGTAGCTGGTAAAAGAAGGTAAGATTTAGGAAGAACGTGTATGGATGAGCAGAAGGTGAGATCTAGGAAGAACGTGTATGGATGGGATTGGATAGAAAGAAGCCCGTTCAGGTCGTTCAGAAATTTTAACTTGAATAGTAGAGCTTCTCTGAGAGTCGAGGATAGAGAGAACGAACAAATCGAGGTAAAGGTGAGCTGCGTAGAGTTGTATAATGTCGCCATGGTTCTTCATCGTGTATATGTATTAGATGGGAAACTAGGTAAAGGCAAGACTTCTAGGCAGGGGATTGGAGTTGATGAGTGAGAGTGGAGGAGAGTGGAAGGTGTTTGTGGATGACACGACACGGTCTATCGGGCTGAAAATAGACAAACGCATTTTGTGATAAAGTTTTCGATGGTTTGTGAAAGGAGGAAGCTTAAAGAGGAAT
>NC_134788.1:64509187-64515380 GCF_046742065.1 Oratosquilla oratoria | reverse complement strand
TTACATTCCATCACGTCAAAATGATGTGAATGTAATGCCCTTCGTCCAGGGGCACGCGAAGGGTCTTACATTCCATCACGTCAAAATGATTGGAATGTAATGCCCTTCGTCCCAGGGGCACGCGAAGGGTCTTACATTCCATCACGTCAAAATGATGGAATGTAATGCCCTTCGTCCAGGGGCACGCGAAGGGCCTTACATTCCATCGCGTCAAAATGATGGAATGTAATGCCCTTCGTCCAGGGGCACGCGAAGGGCCTTACATTCCATCACGTCAAAATGATGGAATGTAATGCCCTTCGTCCAGGGGCACGCGAAGGGCCTTACATTCCATCACGTCAAAATGATGGAATGTAATGCCCTTCGTCCAAGGGCACGCGAAGGGTCTTACATTCCATCACGTCAAAATGATGGAATGTAATGCCCTTCGTCCAGGGGCACGCGAAGGGTCTTACATTCCATCACGTCAAAATGATGGAATGTAATGCCCTTCGTCCAGGGGCACGCGAAGGGTCTTACATTCCATCACGTCAAAATGATGGAATGATGGAATGTAATGCCCTTCGTCCAGGGGCACGCGAAGGGCCTTACATTCCATCACGTCAAAATGATGGAATGTAATGCCCTTCGTCCAGGGGCACGCGAAGGGTCTTACATTCCATCACGTCAAAATGATGGAATGTAATGCCCTTCGTCCAAGGGGCAAGCGAAGGGTCTTACATTCCATCACGTCAAAATGATGGAATGTAATGCCCTTCGTCCAAGGGCACGCGAAGGGTCTTACATTCCATCACGTCAAAATGATGGAATGTAATGCCCTTCGTCCAGGGGCACGCGAAGGGTCTTACATTCCATCACGTCAAAATGATGGAATGTAATGCCCTTCGTCCAGGGGCACGCGAAGGGTCTTACATTCCATCACGTCAAAATGATGGAATGTAATGCCCTTCGTCCAAGGGCAAGCGAAGGGTCTTACATTTCATCACGTCAAAATGATGGAATGTAATGCCCTTCGTCCAGGGGCACGCGAAGGGTCTTACATTCCATCACGTCAAAATGATGGAATGTAATGCCCTTCGTCCAAGGGGCAAGCGAAGGGTCTTACATTCCATCACGTCAAAATGATGGAATGTAATGCCCTTCGTCCAGGGCCAGGCGAAGGGTCTTACATTCCATCACGTCAAAATGATGGAATGTAATGCCCTTCGTCCAGGGGCACGCGAAGGGTCTTACATTTCATCCCGTCAAAATGATGGAATGTAATGCCCTTCGTCCAAGGGCACGCGAAGGGTCTTACGTTCCATCACGTCAAAATGATGGAATGTAATGCCCTTCGTCCAGGGGCACGCGAAGGGTCTTACATTCCATCACGTCAAAATGATGGAATGTAATGCCCTTCGTCCAGGGGCACGCGAAGGGTCTTACATTCCATCACGTCAAAATGATGGAATGTAATGCCCTTCGTCCAGGGGCACGCGAAGGGTCTTACATTCCATCACGTCAAAATGATGGAATGTAATGTCCACCGTCCAGGGGCACGCGAAGGGTCTTACATTTCATCCCGTCAAAATGATGGAATGTAATGCCCTTCGTCTAGGGGCACGCGAAGGGTCTTACATTCCATCACGTCAAAATGATGGAATGTAATGCCCTTCGTCTAGGGGCACGCGAAGGGTCTTACGTTCCATCCCGTCAAAATGATGGAATGTAATGCCCTTCGTCCAGGGGCACGCGAAGGGTCTTACATTTCATGACGTCAAAATGATGGAATGTAATGCCCTTCGTCTAGGGGCACGCGAAGGGTCTTACATTCCATCACGTCAAAATAATGGAATGTAATGCCCTTCGTCTAGGGGCACGCGAAGGGTCTTACGTTCCATCCCGTCAAAATGATGGAATGTAATGCCCTTCGTCTTGGGGCACGCGAAGGGTCTTACATTTCATGACGTCAAAATGATGGAATGTAATGCCCTTCGTCTAAGGGCACGCGAAGGGTCTTACATTCCATCCCGTCAAAATGATGGAATGTAATGCCCTTCGTCCAGGGGCACGCGAAGGGTCTTACATTCCATCACGTCAAAATGATGGAATGTAATGCTGTAACCATAATCTCACAGATTACAACACAATGGAAAACTACACAGCAACACACATAAGAACACACATACACACACACCACGCAACCTCTTCCTTCACGTGACCAAACCGTGAAGTGCACCTGATTCCCAAGAACACCTTTTATCCATATCCAATATACTATGTGACCTAGATTAATAACCATAATATATTTATAAGCAGAAAGAACTAAACATTCAAACCATTGTAGTATCAATGTAACTTAAAAAATAAAGTCTCTTCAGTTTTTCCCGTTTTTCAATCCGTGGTATTTTGGGGACATCGGGTGGGTGTAAGGTTGTCCAATAGGAAGAAGAAGAAGAAGAAGAAGAAGAAGAAGAAGAAGAAGAAGAAGAAGAAGAAGTCGGGGTCAGGTGGTATTCTTCCTCTTTTTCTTCTTCTTCTTCTTCTTCTTCTTCTTCTTCTTCTTCTTCTTCTTCTTCTTCTTCTTCTTCTTCTTCTTCTTCTTCTTCGCGTTCTTCTTCGCGTTCTTCTTCTTCGCGTTCTTCTTCTTCTTCTTCGCGTTCTTCTTCGTGTTCTTCTTCGCGTTCTTTTTCTTCTTCGCGTTCTTCTTCTTCCTCCTCTTCTTCGCGTTCTTCTTCTTCTTCTTCTTCTTCTTCGTCTTCGCGTTCTTCTTCTTCTTCTTCGTCTTCGCGTTCTTCTTCTTCTTCTTCGTCTTCTTCTTCTTCTTCTTCTTCTTCTTCTTCTTCTTCTTCTTCTTCTTCTTCTTCTTCTTCTTCTTCTTCTTCTTCTTCTTCTTCTTCTTCTTCTTCTCCTTCGGATCTAGAGGACTCGAGCGGATCTTTGAGACTCGAGTGGATCTAGAGGACTCGAGCGGATCTTTGGGACTCGAGCGGATCTAGAGGACTTGAGTAGATCTTTGGGACTCGAGCGGATCTTGAGGGCTCGAGCGGATCTTTGGGACTCGAGCGGATCTTGGGCGTAAGTCAAATAAAAATATTTTTCTAAAAAACAAAAATGACGAAAATAAAAGAGGTGAATAATTTACAGTTGCTTATTTTATAGCCTTTGTTTGAAGGTGGGGCGTAGCCCTCCGCGAGCGAAGCGAGGTGCGCCGCAGGCCAAGCCCCCCGGCGCAGCCGGGCTGGCGAAGCCAGGGGCTTGCAAAATAATATATAAGACTTATACAAAGTAATAAATGTAATAATATTAGAATACCATGTACCATTCATTATTGCTGATGTAAGGAAGTTTGAAGAATGTACAGCCACCCCGAGGGGTGACAGGCAGTCAATCCTTGAGGTGGTAGCAAGGCAGACCTGGAAAAGTCTACGCAGTGTAATCTTTGGAAATAGACTTGTTTTAAAGGGTCTTGAGAGTTTATTTAAACCACCAAGAAAGGATAGAACATTTACACTGGTAGTTGTAGTTACACTTTGGTAGTTCACAACCAAAGTGCAGCAGTTGCCGATACCCAACAACTCAGCACAATTGTGACCTGTCACAATTGACCCCGCTACGACGAACTTCGAACGTGCGACCCAGCCCAGTACAGATATTCACCGCGGTGCCAAATCTACAGAAGCGGGAAGTCAGGGTCTCCCATCTAACTGACAGGTCACCCCTGCTACCATCCCCTTTGGCACCCCCCTCCCCTCCTACGGGCTCAACTACACACCCGGCTCTCTGCATCATCCCAGGACCACCTAGCTGATTCAACGGTCTGCTATACAAGTAACCCTTCCAGTCCAACTTATAAAACCATTATTTTGTCCCTTTTTGGTACATTATATATATATATATATATATATATATATATATATATATATATATATTTACATATAAAAATACGTGTATGTACATGCATATTGTTATGTTCTCAGATTACTTAATCTAGGATTTCAATTTTCTTTGAAAGTGAGCAAGCAAAAATTATATATAGACATACACTAATTTTAGACTGATGTTTTAGGTTGATCTTCATCAACGTCACAATCCCCTTGCTCTATAGAACATTTACACGGGAATCACCTACGGAACCATGAACAAGTAATATACCCTTTTTTTTTGTTCATATGTATTTGTATATTGTCTTTCTTTCATGATTGCTTACATGTACAATATTACTTCCGATGTCACACAATACCCGATCGCGTTCTGCGGCTAGGAACCTAGTCGAGTCAGTAGATCATAGCTTTTTGAACATGGTTGAATCCGAAGGAGCACAGGATGCTGATCCCCAAACCCCCCCTGACTCCCCCCATACTAACAATACCGCCCCACCGGCAAATCAAAGCCATGTGAACCCTACCACATCCCAGGCAAATAACCAGCCGTGTACTAACAATACCACCCCACCGGCAAATCAAAGCAATATGAACCAAACTACATCCCAGGCTAATAACCAACCCAGTACCCCGCATACGCCCACCCATCTTCCTAGACCAAACTCCCCCCTCCAAACCCCCTACCCAAATCCATAACCACTATACCCTCTCAACCACAAATCCTGATATCCCCACCTTTTCGAAAGCAAGTGGCATCACCATCACTGACTACATCGCAGCATGCGAAGTCCACTTCGCTAACAATAATATAACCCAAGACAAACATAAAATAACTATTCTCAACAACCACATACAGCCAAGGGATGATTACAAAGATCTCTCCCGTCTCCTAGAATCTAAGCTAGAATCTAACATCACATACACACAGTATTGCACAGAACTTCAGAAACTCTTCAGCGACAGACCTCAAAATAATTTTCATATTCTATTCAAATTCATGGAGTTCATGCGCAACCCCCCACCCTCCTCCTCCTTCCACTCTATCGTGGCACAGGTAGCCGAAGTCTCAAAGACAATCAGAGCTTCACTCAATAACCCCTCCCCATGGGTATCACAGAATAACCAAGGTGTGAACTATGTCAAAGGAGAGGACGTCTGCAACCTCCTTGAACTTGCTATGTTTTTCATGGCCCTCCCCATCAAGTGTGAAAGAGAGGCCCAACGAGTTGACATTGACATAAATGACACCTCTCCGTCCACATACATCCTTCACATTACAGACAGGTGTGGCATTAATAGATTCAGCAATGCTCAACCGGCCAGAATAAACACAATATCCTCCGTACACAACACTCCAATCCCCCCTTACCCCCGCAACCCAAGAGCCCCTATAAATACCCTCAGCCCCATTTGGTGCGATATCCACAAATCTAATTCTCACAACACCTGGGATTGCAGACAACGCCCTAGACAAAGTACGATGTGTTCTCTTCATAACACAACATCCCAGTCCAGCTAACATGGGAAATAATCAGGCAAGACCTCAAAGACCACCTAACAGCCACAGTCAGACTTACTGTACTTTTCATAGCTCTTATAGCCATTCAGATAAAGACTGCCACCAACAAAACCACCAATCTATCCCTAAACCTACCCATCACAGCCAGAACAAACCATGCTCAGTTCATAACACATACTCCCACTCCGACAACGAGTGCCGAACCCAAAACCCAACACTACGTTCACAACAGGAACGCCCCATATTTTTCAACAGGACCCAAAACAGGCAGTTGGGGGAATCCACACACGCCTCCCACAAGAAAAAATCATAACATCAACCATAGCTAAACCAGAAGCCCTATGTTTCACAGGCACAATAGGGAATTTCCATTGTACATTCCTAATAGATACAGGCACGAAGATAAACATACTTTCACAGTCTATATGTACACGATTAGGTGATTCCTACCCTACCGACAAACCACACCTCATGGGAACCATGATAAGTGGCACGCACCTAAACTTCACCTCCACCATAACCGCCCCCATAACCATTGATAATAACCCATTCCCACCCACTACCTTCTACGTAGTCAAAAACTGGACCCTTGAATGTGATGGCATTTTAGGTTTGGAATTCTTAGCCAACCACAAAGTCTCTACACATACTAACCCCGCTATGCTCAAGTTAGGTGACATAGAAATCCCCCCCTCCCCTATCCCGACGCTTCTAGGCGCTCAGGTGAACACCCTCAGTAACCACCACTACCCCCCGCATCACCCTCCCGGAGTGTCACAACATCCTGCCTGCAACCAAGCTCGCCCAACTC
>NC_134788.1:64499187-64504187 GCF_046742065.1 Oratosquilla oratoria | reverse complement strand
GACGGGAGAGGAGAGAAGATAGGGGTGAATGGAGAGGGGTTGTGCATAGATGATGCTATGATGCATGCGAGGGAGTGAGCGGGAGATGGGGAGGGAGGAAGTATGTATGAAAAAAAAAAAAAAAAAATGACGCAGCCCGAAGGGATTTCTCCCCGTCTTCTCCTTTTCTGCAGGAGGGGACGGAGAGGGGGGGGTCGCCGAATTTATGAAGCGGCTTTGCTGTGGATGTGCTGTGTCTTGCGACACTGCTTCTGACCCAGGGCAGTGGACAGGATGCAGGGATGACCCGTCATCCAGGAGGTGCCAAGATAAGAGGGAGGGAGGATGGTGGAGGGGAGTGGAATATATAGGAAATGGAATGGGTGGGAGTGGTTTCTATGCCTTTTTCTTTTTGGCAACCCCCCCCCATGTAGGGGGGAAAAGCCTTTGGTATATGTATGTATATATATATATATATATATATATATATATATATATATATATATATATATATATATATATTTGCTATTAAATAATACAGCACACTCAGCACTGGAAATCTTCTTCCTTAAAATTTCTATCCTTCTCGCTATTTTCCTTTCTGTAGGAGGAAGGGAGAACACAATGTCACCAAATGGAACCATAGTGATTTTGGAAATAAAAACAAATTCATTACTTACAACGTTTCGCCTATGCTTTAGGCATCTTCTGGTAATTTTAATTTTTAAATCTACAAATCATGATCATATATACAATGTATACAAAATGAACTAGGATAGGTACTTTTGGTTTAATTTCTTCTTGGCCTCCCGTGGGATGCCCCGAACAGCTCCAGGGTTCCACACATATTTAATTGTATATTAATTGCTGGTAGGTAATTCTTTATTAATACAGCTTCCATACATTTTAATTTTCTCTTATTGGTGTTCTTTGCTAAAATCGATGTATTACTATTCAAAACTTCCCGCGAAATATTCATCTTATGAATTTTAGAAATGTGCGATTTTATTGCACCATTCTGCATATGAAAAGTAAGCCTTTGAGACAAAGTTTGAGTTGTGTGTCCAATGTACTCGTCATTGCAAAGGGCATGAGTATTTGTACACAACGTAACTTTGTTTTGAAATATCTTTTTCTCCTGATAAGTTGTTTTTCATGATAAGTGATGCAGTTCTGGGGTTACGATAGTATATAACCAATTGTAAGGAGTCCTCTCGCTTCTTGGGTTTACAATTTTTATAAATGATATTTTTAATGACTTTTTCATCTGTTTTATATGCGGATGTCATTGTACTTTGGTAGTAAATATTTATAGTACTCTTCGAATTTTCTGTATTACCAAGTACAGAATTAAATTTCTCCATTTTATTTCTAATTTCTTTGTCAATATCACACATCGAGAACCCATTGTTTGTCAATATTTGTTTGATTCTGTTCAATTCTTGGTGGAGGAGGTACCAGTTCGAACATATTTTAAAAGCTCTCGTAATGTAATCGCGTATAACGCTGATTTTATATTTTGAAGAGTCTGATAGTGACCTTTTTATTGGTGGAGTCAGGTTTGCAGATAATTCAGGTGGAGGCGGTGATGAAGGGATTTAAGCTGTTGATACAGATCCTGAAATGGAAACAAGATTTTAGCATATTGCATAATTTATAAATGAATAAATAAATGAATAAATACAGTGTGATTTAGGCTACTTTTGAGTACAGTAGTTATTTTTTTAGATAATGATCAAATTCACACAAGCCACTAAATTATTTGGAAATAATTAACAGCATATGAAATAGGTGGGCTTGGAATTCAGCCCACACAGGATTCAGTCCACTTTTAAATTCACTAGAAATAATGGGTTAGTCGGGTTAGGTTAGGCTAATCCCATACGTGGATGAATTCCAATGGAACCTATGAAATATATTACACAATGTTGAATGAAATGAATAACAATCATCTAGGCCCCAAAGTTGAGTGGATACAGTATACTATAGTGATATAGTCATTACCCAAGTTTAGAAGTAATGAAGTTGAAGTATCATCTCTTTAGGGCTTCACATTTTTTTGCACATGCTCTCCATTGTTCACCAAATTTATATAGTTGCGTATGAAAAGGGATAAATGCACACAATATAAGTAAAATTACTTACCTGACTCATCAATATCTTCTGTATGCTGTGGCTGACCTTGGCATTTATCTCTGAGATTTTAATCTTGACACAATGCTCTATAGTTCCAGGCTGCAGTCTTTGCATTTAGCTCGGTACCCTTTGCCAGAAGTTGTTGGTAGTTTTTTCAAAATAATTCCCGACAGGATCGTTTTTTCTGCCGAAAAGAACTACTCTGCTAGGTCCAGAAGACATCCTTCCTGGTTGATTCCAAAGCAGCAACTTACTCGGTGAGAAGCTGCTTACCTAGAACAAGTTTCAACAAGAATCTTGATGAAACTTGTTGTGGGCTGCACAGTGATATATATATATATATATATATATATATATATATATATATATATATTACATGTAGGATTATATCGTTCCTTGTATACTTGTGGCAAGTCTATATAACACTGCTCCTTATATTGATATGCTAAAAATGTCCTTTAGCAATCAGATCGCATATCAGATGGCAATCCCACAATATTTAAAATCTATAAAAAAGCTATTTAAATCAAATAAATCTGATTTAAATAAAAAAAATCTATCTACTATATTTTTCAAAAAGATTAAAATATATATATATATATATATATATATATATATATATATATAAATGAAAATCGACAACCCTGGTATCTACTAACCTAATACAGCAATACCTGTTAAGTCCGGCTAAAATTGGCATTTCAAAGCATAAGAATGCCTTAAAAATAGTTTCTTATTTCACTATAAAAGTTTATATAAACTTATACTGCATTGAATAAGTCAATAGTTGATATATTTCTCCTATATACAATGTTAGCTTTCTAGTTTTGATATATTAGTCCAATATAAAATGTTAGGTTACAAAGAAAGCAATGGCCTCCGCTAGCGGGCCCAGGGATCTGGGTGCGCGCGTCCTGTGTAATAGTAGTCCTTAGTATATATGTATATGTATATATGTATATATATATATATATATATATATATATATGTATATATTCATATATATATTTTATATATATATATATATATATATATATATATATATATATGTGTGTGTGTATATATATGTAAATATAACACACAGGAACCCACAGTCGGAGAAAGAATAAACTTCGAAAAAAAAAAGAGAATGATCCTATATTTCGGCTATCAACTGTAGCTCTCATCAGGAAAGTACATAAGATAGAGAACAGAGGGGACTTATAAACTACAGTAAGAAGAGATGTGGACAGTTGACCTCACTCAGGCGCGGGGCAAACTGGGGTGGCGGAGGAGGGAGGGGGTGAGGAGAGGGGAGGATGTAACGTCCGCACCAGCTTATTTACTGCTGCGCGTGAGATTATGTCAGGTGTCCACTGCCCTTTAGAAATATATGTGTATATATATGTGTATATATATATATATATATGAGAGAGAATGTGGGTGGGGAAGGGCAAACGAAGATGTGTTAGGAATAGAGTTTATTGCCCTAACGTTGCGACCAACTTGGTCTTCTTCAGAGGACTACAGCATTACAAACGGATCACAATTCTTATAGTCGTAGTGAGAGGCTAACGATTTAATTATTAGGACACTTGCTGCTTTCGAGAGGCATTTAAATCCGTCTCTGTCGTTGTTGTTCTTGTTGGCGGCGATATGTGCGGCCAACAAGAACAACAACGACAGAGACGGATTTAAATGCCTCTCGAAAGCAGCAAGGATCCGAATAATTTAATCGTTTGCCCAAGGGGAAACATGACGCTCATACCTTGGCGGGTTCCCTCTCACTACGACTATAAGAATTGTGATCCGTTTGTAATGCTGTAGTCCTGAAGAAGACCAAGTTGGTCGCAACGTTAGGGCAATAAACTCTATTCCTAACACATCTTCGTTTGCCCTTCCCCACCCACATTCTCTCTCTCATTTGTCTGAAATAATCTTAAATATATATATATGTATATATATATATATATATATATATATATATATATATTACATGTAGGATTATATCGTTCCTTGTATACTTGTGGCAAGTCTATATAACACCTGACATAATCTCACGCGCAGCAGTAAATAAGCTGGTGCGGACGTTACATCCTCCCCTCTCCTCATCCCCTCCCTCCTCCGCCACCCCAGTTTGCCCCGCGCCTGAGTGAGGTCAACTGTCCACATCTCTTCTTACTGTAGTTCATAAGTCCCCTCTGTTCTCTATCTTATGTACTTTCCTGAAGAGGGCTACAGTTGATAGCCGAAATATAGGATTATTTTTTTTTTTCGAAGTTTATTCTTTCTCCGACTGTGGGTTCCTGTGTGTTATTTACAAATGTGCTACTACATTTCTATTTAGTGTAATATGTATATTTATATGTATATGTATATTTATATGTATATGTATATATTTATATTTCATTAAAAATAAACTTCACTCAATTTGGAACTTTTGTCAGTTTTTGGCCGAGCCAACAGAATTGATCGAGGTACTATGTTTCCCGACATTTTGAAGAATGGGCGTATAAGATATTGTCTTCTTCTTCTTCTTCTTCTTCTTCTTCTTCTTCTTCTTCCTCGCGTTCTTCTTCGCGTTTTTCTTCGCGTTCTTCTTCGCGTTTTTCTTCGCGTTCTTCGTCGCGTTCTTCTTCGCATTCTTTTTTGCGTTCTTCTTCGCGTTATTCTTCTTCGCGTTCTTCTTCGCGTTCTTCTTCGCGTTCTTCTTCGCATTCTTCTTCTCATTCTACTTCGTGTTCTTCTTCGCGTTCTTCTTCGTGTTCTTCTTCGCGTTCTTCTTCCTCGCGTTCTTCTTTGCGTTCTTCTTCGTGCTGGGAACTTTTGTCAGTTTTTGGCCGAGCCAACAGAATTGATCGAGGTACTATGTTTCCCGACATTTTGAAGAATGGGAGTATAAGATA
>NC_134788.1:64481687-64494187 GCF_046742065.1 Oratosquilla oratoria | reverse complement strand
GAAGGGTCTTACATTCCATCACGTCAAAATGATGGAATGTAATGCCCTTCGTCCAGGGGCACGCGAAGGGCCTTACATTCCATCACGTCAAAATGATGGAATGTAATGCCCTTCGTCCAGAGCACGCGAAGGGCCTTACATTCCATCACGTCAAAATGATGGAATGTAATGCCCTTCGTCCAGGGGCACGCGAAGGGCCTTACATTCCATCACGTCAAAATGATGGAATGTAATGCCCTTCGTCCAGGGGCACGCGAAGGGCCTTACATTCCATCACGTCAAAATGATGGAATGTAATGCCCTTCGTCCAGGGGCACGCGAAGGGCCTTACATTCCATCACGTCAAAATGATGGAATGTAATGCCCTTCGTCCAGGGGCACGCGAAGGGCCTTACATTCCATCACGTCAAAATGATGGAATGTAATGCCCTTCGTCCAGGGGCACGCGAAGGGTCTTACATTCCATCACGTCAAAATGATGGAATGTAATGCCCTTCGTCCAGGGGCACGCGAAGGGCCTTACATTCCATCACGTCAAAATGATGGAATGTAATGCCCTTCGTCCAGGGGCACGCGAAGGGCCTTACATTCCATCACGTCAAAATGATGGAATGTAATGCCCTTCGTCCAGGGGCACGCGAAGGGCCTTACATTCCATCACGTCAAAATGATGGAATGTAATGCCCTTCGTCCAGGGGCACGCGAAGGGCCTTACATTCCATCACGTCAAAATGATGGAATGTAATGCCCTTCGTCCAGGGGCACGCGAAGGGTCTTACATTCCATCACGTCAAAATGATGGAATGTAATGCCCTTCGTCCAGGGGCACGCGAAGGGTCTTACATTCCATCACGTCAAAATGATGGAATGTAATGCCCTTCGTCCAGGGGCACGCGAAGGGTCTTACATTCCATCACGTCAAAATGATGGAATGTAATGCCCTTCGTCCAGGGGCACGCGAAGGGTCTTACATTCCATCACGTCAAAATGATGGAATGTAATGCCCTTCGTCCAGGGGCACGCGAAGGGTCTTACATTCCATCACGTCAAAATGATGGAATGTAATGCCCTTCGTCCAGGGGCACGCGAAGGGCCTTACATTCCATCACGTCAAAATGATGGAATGTAATGCCCTTCGTCCAGGGGCACGCGAAGGGCCTTACATTCCATCACGTCAAAATGATGGAATGTAATGCCCTTCGTCCAGGGGCACGCGAAGGGCCTTACATTCCATCACGTCAAAATGATGGAATGTAATGCCCTTCGTCCAAGGGCACGCGAAGGGCCTTACATTCCATCACGTCAAAATGATGGAATGTAATGCCCTTCGTCCAGGGGCACGCGAAGGGTCTTACATTCCATCACGTCAAAATGATGGAATGTAATGCCCTTCGTCCGGGGGCACGCGAAGGGCCTTACATTCCATCACGTCAAAATGATGGAATGTAATGCCCTTCGTCCAGGGGCACGCGAAGGGTCTTACATTCCATCACGTCAAAATGATGGAATGTAATGCCCTTCGTCCAGGGGCACGCGAAGGGTCTTACATTCCATCACGTCAAAATGATGGAATGTAATGCCCTTCGTCCAGGGGCACGCGAAGGGCCTTACATTCCATCACGTCAAAATGATGGAATGTAATGCCCTTCGTCCAGGGGCACGCGAAGGGTCTTACATTCCATCACGTCAAAATGATGGAATGTAATGCCCTTCGTCCAGGGGCACGCGAAGGGCCTTACATTCCATCACGTCAAAATGATGGAATGTAATGCCCTTCGTCCAGGGGCACGCGAAGGGCCTTACATTCCATCACGTCAAAATGATGGAATGTAATGCCCTTCGTCCAGGGGCACGCGAAGGGTCTTACATTCCATCACGTCAAAATGATGGAATGTAATGCCCTTCGTCCAGGGGCACGCGAAGGTCCTACATTCCATCACGTCAAAATGATGGAATGTAATGCCCTTCGTCCAGGGGCACGCGAAGGGTCTTACATTCCATCACGTCAAAATGATGGAATGTAATGCCCTTCGTCCAGGGGCACGCGAAGGGCCTTACATTCCATCACGTCAAAATGATGGAATGTAATGCCCTTCGTCCAGGGGCACGCGAAGGGCCTTACATTCCATCACGTCAAAATGATGGAATGTAATGCCCTTCGTCCAGGGGCACGCGAAGGGCCTTACATTCCATCACGTCAAAATGATGGAATGTAATGCCCTTCGTCCAGGGGCACGCGAAGGGCCTTACATTCCATCACGTCAAAATGATGGAATGTAATGCCCTTCGTCCAGGGGCACGCGAAGGGTCTTACATTCCATCACGTCAAAATGATGGAATGTAATGCCCTTCGTCCAGGGGCACGCGAAGGGTCTTACATTCCATCACGTCAAAATGATGGAATGTAATGCCCTTCGTCCAGGGGCACGCGAAGGGTCTTACATTCCATCACGTCAAAATGATGGAATGTAATGCCCTTCGTCCAGGGGCACGCGAAGGGCCTTACATTCCATCACGTCAAAATGATGGAATGTAATGCCCTTCGTCCAGGGGCACGCGAAGGGTCTTACATTCCATCACGTCAAAATGATGGAATGTAATGCCCTTCGTCCAGGGGCACGCGAAGGGTCTTACATTCCATCACGTCAAAATGATGGAATGTAATGCCCTTCGTCCAGGGGCACGCGAAGGGCCTTACATTCCATCACGTCAAAATGATGGAATGTAATGCCCTTCGTCCATGGGCACGCGAAGGGTTTTTACATTCCATCACGTCAAAATGATGGAATGTAATGCCCTTCGTCCAGGGGCACGCGAAGGGTCTTACATTCCATCACGTCAAAATGATGGAATGTAATGCCCTTCGTCCAGGGGCACGCGAAGGGCCTTACATTCCATCACGTCAAAATGATGGAATGTAATGCCCTTCGTCCAGGGGCACGCGAAGGGCCTTACATTCCATCACGTCAAAATGATGGAATGTAATGCCCTTCGTCCAGGGGCACGCGAAGGGTCTTACATTCCATCACGTCAAAATGATGGAATGTAATGCCCTTCGTCACGGGGCACGCGAAGGGCCTTACATTCCATCACGTCAAAATGATGGAATGTAATGCCCTTCGTCCAGGGGCACGCGAAGGGCCTTACATTCCATCACGTCAAAATGATGGAATGTAATGCCCTTCGTCCAGGGGCACGCGAAGGGCCTTACATTCCATCACGTCAAAATGATGGAATGTAATGCCCTTCGTCCAGGGGCACGCGAAGGGCCTTACATTCCATCACGTCAAAATGATGGAATGTAATGCCCTTCGTCCAGGGGCACGCGAAGGGTCTTACATTCCATCACGTCAAAATGATGGAATGTAATGCCCTTCGTCCAGGGGCACGCGAAGGGCCTTACATTCCATCACGTCAAAATGATGGAATGTAATGCCCTTCGTCCAGGGGCACGCGAAGGGCCTTACATTCCATCACGTCAAAATGATGGAATGTAATGCCCTTCGTCCAGGGGCACGCGAAGGGTCTTACATTCCATCACGTCAAAATGATGGAATGTAATGCCCTTCGTCCAGGGGCACGCGAAGGGTCTTACATTCCATCACGTCAAAATGATGGAATGTAATGCCCTTCGTCCAGGGGCACGCGAAGGGCCTTACATTCCATCACGTCAAAATGATGGAATGTAATGCCCTTCGTCCAGGGGCACGCGAAGGGCCTTACATTCCATCACGTCAAAATGATGGAATGTAATGCCCTTCGTCCAGGGGCACGCGAAGGGCCTTACATTCCATCACGTCAAAATGATGGAATGTAATGCCCTTCGTCCAGGGGCACGCGAAGGGCCTTACATTCCATCACGTCAAAATGATGGAATGTAATGCCCTTCGTCCAGGGGCACGCGAAGGGCCTTACATTCCATCACGTCAAAATGATGGAATGTAATGCCCTTCGTCCAGGGGCACGCGAAGGGCCTTACATTCCATCACGTCAAAATGATGGAATGTAATGCCCTTCGTCCAGGGGCACGCGAAGGGCCTTACATTCCATCACGTCAAAATGATGGAATGTAATGCCCTTCGTCCAGGGGCACGCGAAGGGCCTTACATTCCATCACGTCAAAATGATGGAATGTAATGCCCTTCGTCCAGGGGCACGCGAAGGGCCTTACATTCCATCACGTCAAAATGATGGAATGTAATGCCCTTCGTCCAGGGGCACGCGAAGGGCCTTACATTCCATCACGTCAAAATGATGGAATGTAATGCCCTTCGTCCTGGTAACGCGAAGGGCCTTACATTCCATCACGTCAAAATGATGGAATGTAATGCCCTTCGTCCAGGGGCACGCGAAGGGCCTTACATTCCATCACGTCAAAATGATGGAATGTAATGCCCTTCGTCCAGGGGCACGCGAAGGGCCTTACATTCCATCACGTCAAAATGATGGAATGTAATGCCCTTCGTCCAGGGGCACGCGAAGGGCCTTACATTCCATCACGTCAAAATGATGGAATGTAATGCCCTTCGTCCAGGGGCACGCGAAGGGTCTTACATTCCATCACGTCAAAATGATGGAATGTAATGCCCTTCGTCCAGGGGCACGCGAAGGGCCTTACATTCCATCACGTCAAAATGATGGAATGTAATGCCCTTCGTCCAGGGGCACGCGAAGGGTCTTACATTCCATCACGTCAAAATGATGGAATGTAATGCCCTTCGTCCAGGGGCACGCGAAGGGCCTTACATTCCATCACGTCAAAATGATGGAATGTAATGCCCTTCGTCCTAGGGCACGCGAAGGGCCTTACATTCCATCACGTCAAAATGATGGAATGTAATGCCCTTCGTCCAGGGGCACGCGAAGGGCCTTACATTCCATCACGTCAAAATGATGGAATGTAATGCCCTTCGTCCAGGGGCACGCGAAGGGTCTTACATTCCATCACGTCAAAATGATGGAATGTAATGCCCTTCGTCCAGGGGCACGCGAAGGGCCTTACATTCCATCACGTCAAAATGATGGAATGTAATGCCCTTCGTCCAGGGGCACGCGAAGGGCCTTACATTCCATCACGTCAAAATGATGGAATGTAATGCCCTTCGTCCAGGGGCACGCGAAGGGCCTTACATTCCATCACGTCAAAATGATGGAATGTAATGCCCTTCGTCCAGGGGCACGCGAAGGGCCTTACATTCCATCACGTCAAAATGATGGAATGTAATGCCCTTCGTCCAGGGGCACGCGAAGGGCCTTACATTCCATCACGTCAAAATGATGGAATGTAATGCCCTTCGTCCAGGGGCACGCGAAGGGTCTTACATTCCATCACGTCAAAATGATGGAATGTAATGCCCTTCGTCCAGGGGCACGCGAAGGGTCTTACATTCCATCACGTCAAAATGATGGAATGTAATGCCCTTCGTCCAGGGGCACGCGAAGGGTCTTACATTCCATCACGTCAAAATGATGGAATGTAATGCCCTTCGTCCAGGGGCACGCGAAGGGTCTTACATTCCATCACGTCAAAATGATGGAATGTAATGCCCTTCGTCCAGGGGCACGCGAAGGGTCTTACATTCCATCACGTCAAAATGATGGAATGTAATGCCCTTCGTCCAGGGCACGCGAAGGGCCTTACATTCCATCACGTCAAAATGATGGAATGTAATGCCCTTCGTCCAGGGGCACGCGAAGGGCCTTACATTCCATCACGTCAAAATGATGGAATGTAATGCCCTTCGTCCAGGGGCACGCGAAGGGTCTTACATTCCATCACGTCAAAATGATGGAATGTAATGCCCTTCGTCCAGGGGCACGCGAAGGGTCTTACATTCCATCACGTCAAAATGATGGAATGTAATGCCCTTCGTCCAGGGGCACGCGAAGGGCCTTACATTCCATCACGTCAAAATGATGGAATGTAATGCCCTTCGTCCAGGGGCACGCGAAGGGCCTTACATTCCATCACGTCAAAATGATGGAATGTAATGCCCTTCGTCCAAAGGGCACGCGAAGGGCCTTACATTCCATCACGTCAAAATGATGGAATGTAATGCCCTTCGTCCAAAGGGCACGCGAAGGGCCTTACATTCCATCACGTCAAAATGATGGAATGTAATGCCCTTCGTCCAGGGGCACGCGAAGGGCCTTACATTCCATCACGTCAAAATGATGGAATGTAATGCCCTTCGTCCAAGGGGCACGCGAAGGGCCTTACATTCCATCACGTCAAAATGATGGAATGTAATGCCCTTCGTCCAGGGGCACGCGAAGGGTCTTACATTCCATCACGTCAAAATGATGGAATGTAATGCCCTTCGTCCAGGGGCACGCGAAGGGTCTTACATTCCATCACGTCAAAATGATGGAATGTAATGCCCTTCGTCCAGGGGCACGCGAAGGGTCTTACATTCCATCACGTCAAAATGATGGAATGTAATGCCCTTCGTCCAGGGGCACGCGAAGGGCCTTACATTCCATCACGTCAAAATGATGGAATGTAATGCCCTTCGTCCAGGGGCACGCGAAGGGCCTTACATTCCATCACGTCAAAATGATGGAATGTAATGCCCTTCGTCCAGGGGCACGCGAAGGGTCTTACATTCCATCACGTCAAAATGATGGAATGTAATGCCCTTCGTCCAGGGGCACGCGAAGGGTCTTACATTCCATCACGTCAAAATGATGGAATGTAATGCCCTTCGTCCAGGGGCACGCGAAGGGCCTTACATTCCATCACGTCAAAATGATGGAATGTAATGCCCTTCGTCCAGGGGCACGCGAAGGGCCTTACATTCCATCACGTCAAAATGATGGAATGTAATGCCCTTCGTCCAGGGGCACGCGAAGGGTCTTACATTCCATCACGTCAAAATGATGGAATGTAATGCCCTTCGTCCAGGGGCACGCGAAGGGTCTTACATTCCATCACGTCAAAATGATGGAATGTAATGCCCTTCGTCCAGGGGCACGCGAAGGGCCTTACATTCCATCACGTCAAAATGATGGAATGTAATGCCCTTCGTCCAGGGGCACGCGAAGGGCCTTACATTCCATCACGTCAAAATGATGGAATGTAATGCCCTTCGTCCAGGGGCACGCGAAGGGTCTTACATTCCATCACGTCAAAATGATGGAATGTAATGCCCTTCGTCCAGGGGCACGCGAAGGGTCTTACATTCCATCACGTCAAAATGATGGAATGTAATGCCCTTCGTCCAGGGGCACGCGAAGGGCCTTACATTCCATCACGTCAAAATGATGGAATGTAATGCCCTTCGTCCAAAGGGCACGCGAAGGGCCTTACATTCCATCACGTCAAAATGATGGAATGTAATGCCCTTCGTCCAGGGGCACGCGAAGGGTCTTACATTCCATCACGTCAAAATGATGGAATGTAATGCCCTTCGTCCAGGGGCACGCGAAGGGTCTTACATTCCATCACGTCAAAATGATGGAATGTAATGCCCTTCGTCCAGGGGCACGCGAAGGGTCTTACATTCCATCACGTCAAAATGATGGAATGTAATGCCCTTCGTCCAGGGGCACGCGAAGGGTCTTACATTCCATCACGTCAAAATGATGGAATGTAATGCCCTTCGTCCAGGGGCACGCGAAGGGCCTTACATTCCATCACGTCAAAATGATGGAATGTAATGCCCTTCGTCCAGGGGCACGCGAAGGGTCTTACATTCCATCACGTCAAAATGATGGAATGTAATGCCCTTCGTCCAAGGGCACGCGAAGGGTCTTACATTCCATCACGTCAAAATGATGGAATGTAATGCCCTTCGTCCAGGGGCACGCGAAGGGCCTTACATTCCATCACGTCAAAATGATGGAATGTAATGCCCTTCGTCCAGGGGCACGCGAAGGGTCTTACATTCCATCACGTCAAAATGATGGAATGTAATGCCCTTTGTCCAGGGGCACGCGAAGGGTCTTACATTCCATCACGTCAAAATGATGGAATGTAATGCCCTTCGTCCAGGGGCACGCGAAGGGCCTTACATTTCATCACGTCAAAATGATGGAATGTAATGCCCTTCGTCCAGGGGCACGCGAAGGGTCTTACATTCCATCACGTCAAAATGATGGAATGTAATGCCCTTCGTCCAGGGGCACGCGAAAGGTCTTACATTCCATCACGTCAAAATGATGGAATGTAATGCCCTTCGTCCGGGGGCATGCGAAGGGCCTTACATTCCATCACGTCAAAATGATGGAATGTAATGCCCTTCGTCCAGGGGCACGCGAAGGGTCTTACATTCCATCACGTCAAAATGATGGAATGTAATGCCCTTTGTCCAGGGGCACGCGAAGGGCCTTACATTCCATCACGTCAAAATGATGGAATGTAATGCCCTTCGTCCAGGGGCACGCGAAGGGCCTTACATTCCATCACGTCAAAATGATGGAATGTAATGCCCTTCGTCCAGGGGCACGCGAAGGGTCTTACATTCCATCACGTCAAAATGATGGAATGTAATGCCCTTCGTCCAGGGGCACGCGAAGGGTCTTACATTCCATCACGTCAAAATGATGGAATGTAATGCCCTTCGTCCAGGGGCACGCGAAGGGCCTTACATTCCATCCCGTCAAAATGATGGAATGTAATGCCCTTCGTCCAGGGGCACGCGAAGGGCCTTACATTCCATCACGTCAAAATGATGGAATGTAATGCCCTTTGTCCAGGGGCACGCGAAGGGCCTTACATTCCATCACGTCAAAATGATGGAATGTAATGCCCTTCGTCCAGGGGCACGCGAAGGGCCTTACATTCCATCCCGTCAAAATGATGGAATGTAATGCCCTTCGTCCAAGGGCACGCGAAGGGCCTTACATTCCATCCCGTCAAAATGATGGAATGTAATGCCCTTCGTCCAGGGGCACGCGAAGGGCCTTACATTCCATCACGTCAAAATGATGGAATGTAATGCCCTTCGTCCAGGGGCACGCGAAGGGCCTTACATTCCATCACGTCAAAATGATGGAATGTAATGCCCTTCGTCCAAGGGCACGCGAAGGGCCTTACATTCCATCACGTCAAAATGATGGAATGTAATGCCCTTCGTCCAGGGGCACGCGAAGGGCCTTACATTCCATCACGTCAAAATGATGGAATGTAATGCCCTTCGTCCAAGGGCACGCGAAGGATCTTACATTCCATCACGTCAAAATGATGGAATGTAATGCCCTTCGTCCAGGGGCACGCGAAGGGTCTTACATTCCATCACGTCAAAATGATGGAATGTAATGCCCTTCGTCCAAGGGCACGCGAAGGGCCTTACATTCCATCCCGTCAAAATGATGGAATGTAATGCCCTTCGTCCAGGGGCACGCGAAGGGTCTTACATTCCATCACGTCAAAATGATGGAATGTAATGCCCTTCGTCCAGGGGCACGCGAAGGGCCTTACATTCCATCACGTCAAAATGATGGAATGTAATGCCCTTCGTCCAGGGGCACGCGAAGGGCCTTACATTCCATCACGTCAAAATGATGGAATGTAATGCCCTTCGTCCGGGGGCACGCGAAGGGTCTTACATTCCATCACGTCAAAATGATGGAATGTAATGGCTTTCGTCCAGGGGCACGCGAAGGGTCTTATATTCCATCACGTCAAAATGATGGAATGTAATGCCCTTCGTCCAGGGGTAAGCGAAGGGTCTTACATCCCATCACGTCAAAATGATGGAATGTAATGCCCTTCGTCCAGGGGCACACGAAGGGCCTTACATTCCATCACGTCAAAATGATGGAATGTAATGCCCTTCGTCCAGGGGCACGCGAAGGGTCTTACATTCCATCACGTCAAAATGATGGAATGTAATGCCCTTCGTCCAAGGGCACGCGAAGGGTCTTACATTCCATCACGTCAAAATGATGGAATGTAATGCCCTTCGTCCAGGGGCACGCGAAGGGCCTTACATTCCATCACGTCAAAATGATGGAATGTAATGCCCTTCGTCCAGGGGCACGCGAAGGGCCTTACATTCCATCACGTCAAAATGATGGAATGTAATGCCCTTCGTCCAGGGGCACGCGAAGGGTCTTACATTCCATCACGTCAAAATGATGGAATGTAATGCCCTTCGTCCAGGGGCACGCGAAGGGCCTTACATTCCATCACGTCAAAATGATGGAATGTAATGCCCTTCGTCCAGGGGCACGCGAAGGGCCTTACATTCCATCACGTCAAAATGATGGAATGTAATGCCCTTCGTCCAGGGGCACGCGAAGGGCCTTACATTCCATCACGTCAAAATGATGGAATGTAATGCCCTTCGTCCAGGGGCACGCGAAGGGTCTTACATTCCACCACGTCAAAATTATGGAATGTAATGCCCTTCGTCCAGGGGCACGCGAAGGGTCTTACATTCCATCACGTCAAAATGATGGAATGTAATGCCCTTCGTCCAAGGGCACGCGAAGGGCCTTACATTCCATCACGTCAAAATGATGGAATGTAATGCCCTTCGTCCAGGGGCACGCGAAGGGTCTTACATTCCATCACGTCAAAATGATGGAATGTAATGCCCTTCGTCCGGGGGCACGCGAAGGGTCTTACATTCCATCACGTCAAAATGATGGAATGTAATGCCCTTCGTCCAGGGGCACGCGAAGGGTCTTACATTCCATCACGTCAAAATGATGGAATGTAATGCCCTTCGTCCAGGGGCACGCGAAGGGCCTTACATTCCATCACGTCAAAATGATGGAATGTAATGCCCTTCGTCCAGGGGCACGCGAAGGGCCTTACATTCCATCACTTCAAAATGATGGAATGTAATGCCCTTCGTCCAGGGGCACGCGAAGGGTCTTACATTCCATCACGTCAAAATGATGGAATGTAATGCCCTTCGTCCGGGGGCACGCGAAGGGTCTTACATTCCATCACGTCAAAATGATGGAATGTAATGCCTTTCGTCCAGGGGCACGCGAAGGGTCTTACATTCCATCACGTCAAAATGATGGAATGTAATGCCCTTCGTCCAGGGGCACGCGAAGGGTCTTACATCCCATCACGTCAAAATGATGGAATGTAATGCCCTTCGTCCAGGGGCACACGAAGGGCCTTACATTCCATCACGTCAAAATGATGGAATGTAATGCCCTTCGTCCAGGGGCACGCGAAGGGTCTTACATTCCATCACGTCAAAATGATGGAATGTAATGCCCTTCGTCCAAGGGCACGCGAAGGGTCTTACATACCATCACGTCAAAATGATGGAATGTAATGCCCTTCGTCCAGGGGCACGCGAAGGGTCTTACATTCCATCACGTCAAAATGATGGAATGTAATGCCCTTCGTCCAGGGGCACGCGAAGGGCCTTACATTCCATCACGTCAAAATGATGGAATGTAATGCCCTTCGTCCAGGGGCACGCGAAGGGTCTTACATTCCATCACGTCAAAATGATGGAATGTAATGCCCTTCGTCCAAGGGCACGCGAAGGGTCTTACATTCCATCACGTCAAAATGAGGGAATGTAATGCCCTTCGTCCAGGGGCACGCGAAGGGTCTTACATTCCATCACGTCAAAATGATGGAATGTAATGCCCTTCGTCCAGGGGCACGCGAAGGGCCTTACATTCCATCACGTCAAAATGATGGAATGTAATGCCCTTCGTCCAGGGGCACGCGAAGGGTCTTACATTCCACCACGTCAAAATGATGGAATGTAATGCCCTTCGTCCAGGGGCACGCGAAGGGTCTTACATTCCATCACGTCAAAATGATGGAATGTAATGCCCTTCGTCCAAGGGCGCGCGAAGGGTCTTACATTCCATCATTTTGACGGGATGGAATGGAGAAGTATAATCTAAATAGAACCATAAGAATCAAAGAGGAAAAAGCAAAAGTAAGCAGTTTGCCAGAATTAGTTCAGGAAGATGAACCTGAAATCGGGAAACAAATTGAAGAAATGTATAGGATCAGGAAATATAGTACAGATAAGACCAGACCAATTAAGGTTAAATTCAGGTCACAAACGACGGCAGAGAATATCTTAGCAAAAACAGGGAAACTAGCTAACAGTGAACAATATAGAAAGGTATGGACAAAAAGAGAAATGAATAAAGAGGAAAGAGAGGAGGAAAAAATTAAAAGACAAGAAGCTAAGGAAAAAACGAGAACAGAACAGAATCAGAAAAAGAGGAATTCTATTGGAGAGTAGTGGATATGAAAGTGAGGAAATGGGCAATACCAGAGAAATACAAAAGAGAAACAGAAAATACAATGGAAGTAGCTGAAAATTACGAGTGTCTTACACAAATACAGATGGATTAAAACAGGATTGAGTGAACTGAATGATTATCTGAAGGAAAAAGAACCGGACATAATGGGAATTGTAGAGACAAAATTAAAAGGTCCACTACCACCCAACAGTTTAGGACATGATGCATATAATTATTGGATTAGAAACAGAGAGACAAATCAAAGGGGGTGGAGTTATGTTCCTGACAAAGAAAGATATAAACGTGAGGAGTGTCAC
>NC_134788.1:64474187-64476687 GCF_046742065.1 Oratosquilla oratoria | reverse complement strand
AGGCATAGTCTAGCTCAGGGGTTCCCAAAGTGGTCGATATCGACCCCCAGGGGTCGATTAGACCATCCAAGGGGTCGACAAATAGCCAAGGGGTTGAAAGGGGGTCAGTAGATTGTTAAGAGGTCGATGAAACCATCCATAGGGTTGAAAGGGGGTCAGTAGATTGCTATGGGGTCGAAAGGCAGTCTTTAGAATTAAATGGTTAGCATGAAATGATCCTGTTCTCTTCCCCCCGTACTGAAAGAGTTGGAATAATCAACCAACCAACCAATATCTAAACTTAAAGAAAAACATGTCAATTCACTCTGAGTCGAAAATCCTCCCCATTCTGTGCATGCAGCAGGGAGAATCTCACATACACACAACCACATCATGAATGAACATCAAGATGACGAGCTTGTGTAATATTAATGGCTTGAATATTTCTTATTGTAAAATAATAAAGAATGTAAAACATAAATATTTATCCTAAAACACTTATGTTTATGTATATGTGAAAGTATCTGTATCATTATTGGAACGCCGCCGCCTTGATGAATGTTGTCATTTAGACCTTTTATAACGGATCAAAATGATGATAATAACACTATTGATAACTAGAACTATAATAATGACAATAATAAGAATAATAATAGTAATAATAACAATAATAATAAGGATAATAACAACTATAATAATAATATTATTAGCATTAATGACAATAACAACACCAATAATAATAATAAACTGACATAATTCGTGAATTAATAGTTTGGGGGGTCTACAGAAAATCTTCAATTTTACTAGGGGGTCGATGAGCTGAAAAGCATGGGAACCCTTGGTCTAAAACAAAAACATTAGGCACCAGCAGCTCCATTGATAAAATCAGAGAATACAAAGAGAAATTGGGAATGATCGTGAAAGAAAAGCAACACAATGACTTGAACGAAGAAAAGGACTCGTCACGGCAACGGGGACAACTGATTGGCCGAGAGTGGTGACCTCACGGCAACGCAGACAACTGATTGGCCCCCGCCGCTCCTCCTGGGGTCCCCCGCCGCCCGTCCTGGGGGGCCCCGCCTGCACAAAATACTCATCCTTATTTTCCTCCCCTCCGTCTCAGTTTACTTAACTTCAATATGGGCGGATTTAAAACTTCGGGATTGTCAAACACACTAAAGGGAGCGCGTATGATGGTTAAAGCGATGATGCGCTGTTGTCAGAGTGGTTGGCTTTGTTCGAAGGATTAGGCCTACACACGTATGTGTATATGTGTATGTGTACATGTGTTTTTGGACGTGTGTGTGTGTGTGTGTGTGTGTGTGTATACATGTCCGTCTATGTGTGTACCTGTGCGTGTGTTTTACGTGTGTGTGTCTGTACATGTGTGTGTAAAAGTGTGTGTGTATGTGTACATGTTCGTGTGTGTACATGTGTGTATATATATGCGTGTATGTGTACATGTGTGTTAGTCTACATGTCTATGTACATGTGTGTGTGTGTACATGTATATGTATGTACATGTGTGTCTGTGAACATGTATTTGTGTGTACTTGTCTGTGTGTTCATGTGTGTGTGTGTGTACATGTGTGCATGTAGATGTGTGTGTATACATATGTGTGTACATATGTGTGTACGCATGTGTTTGTGTGCGCACATATGTGTGTATATATATTTGTGTGTGTACATGCATAAATACGTGTGTGTGTGTGTGTGTGTGTGTACATGTATGTGTCTGTATATGTGTGTTTGTGTACCAGTGTGTGTACATTGTGTGTACATTGTGTGTGTACATGTGTGTATATATGTGTATGTGTGTACATGTGTCTACATGTGTGTGCATATGTTTGTGTATATGTTTCTTTTTGTAAGTGTTTTTGTGTGCGTCTGTAAGTGTATGTTTGTGTGTGTATGTGTAAATGTGTGTGTGTGTGTGTGTGTGTGTGTGTGTGTGTGTGTGTGTGTGTGCGCGCGCGTGTGTGTGTGTGCGTGTGTGTGCGTGTGTGTGTGTGTGTGTCTGTGTGTGTGTATGTGTTTGTGTGTTTTTATGTGTGTGTGTATGTGAGTATGTATGTGTGTGTCTGTGCGTGTGCGTATGTGTGCGTGTTTGTGTGTGTGCGTGTTTGTTTGTGTGTGTGTGTGTGTGTGTGTGTGTGTGTGTGTGTGTGTGTGTGTGTGTGTGTGTGTGTGTGTGTGTGTGTGTGTGTGTGTGTGTGTGGATGTATGTGTGTGTATCTGTGTGCGCGCGGGCGCGCGCGTGTGTGTGGATGTATGTGTGTGTATCTGTGTGCGTTTGTCTATACGTCCGTGTACGTATGTATACGTATACGTGTGTATACGTTTGTGAACGTGTGTACGTGTGTGTACATGTGTGTATATGTGTATAGTTAGTATATATGTTTATACGTGTCTCTGTACATGTGTGTGTATGTTTACGCATGTATTTGTGTTTGTGTTTGTTGCTGTATGTGTGTGTGTGCGTGTGTGTGTGTGTGTGTGTGTGTGTGTGTGTGTGTGTGTG
>NC_134788.1:64466687-64469187 GCF_046742065.1 Oratosquilla oratoria | reverse complement strand
GAAGAAAGGGAGGCCTTTTGGATAGATTTAAATGAGTGCATAGAGGGTTTAGGAAGAAATGTCAATGTAATAGTACTGGGAGACCTTAATGCTAGAGTGGGAAATGGTCCAATCGATGGAGTGGTTGGGAAGTGTGGAGTTCCAGGAAAGAATCGTAGTGGAGAGTTGATGGTGGAAATGTGTCTAGAAAGAGAGCTGATGATAGCAAATACAGTGTTTCGGAAGAAAGTCAAGCATAAGTACACATGGGAGAGGGTGGTGGAGGGAAGGGTGGTAGATAGAGCGCTAATGGATTATGTAGTGGTAAATAGGATTATGATAGGAAGAGTTAAGGATGTACATGTGCTAAGGGGAGAGGGTGGGAGAAATATCAGATCATTTTTTGGTGGAAGGTAAGTTGAGAGTGGAGGATAGATGGAGAAGGAGGAAAGGGACAAAAGGTAGGGAGGTTCTTAGAGTGAACTCCTTGAATGAAAAGGAAAAGGAGAAGGAGTACGAAAAGAAGCTGAAGGAGGAGTGGAGGGAGTTAAGGATTGAGCAGAGATTGGTGTGGAGGAGGAATGGGGATGGTTCAAGGAGGGAGTCTTAAAGTGTGCAAGGATGGTGGTGTGGAACAAGAAGGACAGGAGGAAATAGAAGAAAGGGTAGTGAATGGTGGGATGAGGAAACAAAGAAGGTTGTAGAAGAGAAGAAGCGAGCTTTCACAGATTGGTTACAAAAGAGGACAGGGGAGTCATATGAGACGTACAAAGAAAAGAAAAGAGAAGTAAAGCAAAAGGTAAAGGAGGCAAAGAGGAGAGCAGATGTGAAATGGGGTAGGAGTATGACAGAAAATTTTGAAAGTAATAAAAAGATGTTTTGGAAAGAAATTAAGAGAGGAAGAGGAGGTGAATCAAGTAGGGAAGAAAAGGTAAAAGGTACAGATAGAGAGTTGATAATGGAAGAGATGGCAGTGAGGGGAAGATGGGCAGAATATTTTAGGGAGTTGCTGAATGTGAAGGAGGATAGGGAGGGAAAGATAGCTGCAGTGGGAAATACGAAGAAAATGAGAGTGATGAGTGAGGAGAATGGAGGAGAAATAAGGAAGGATGAGGTGAAGGCAGTTGTAAAGATGATGAAAGCAGGTAAGGCACCTGGTCTGGATGGATGTCATGCAGAATGTCTGAAAAAGGGAGGTTCAGTGATGGTGGACTGGTTGGTGAGATTATTTAATGTTTGCTGGAGAGAGGGTAGAGTACCGGAGGACTGGAGTAGTGCCTGTATAGTTCCTCTTTACAAGGGAAAAGGGGACAAGTGTGAATGTAGTAATTTCAGAGGGATTAGCCTGTTGAGTGTAGTAGGGAAGGCTTATGGGAGAATCTTAATTGAGAGGATTAGGAGAGGAACAGAAGGAGTAATTGGTGAGGAACAGTGTGGATTTAGGACGGGTAGAGGTTGTGTAGATCAGATCTTTGTGGTAAGACAGATATGTGAGAAAGCTATAGGAAAGGGTAAGGATGTTTTTTGGGCTTTTATGGATCTGGAAAAGGCTTATGATAGGGTAGACAGAAAGGCACTGTGGGAGGTTATGCAGATTTATGGGATAGGAGGAAAGCTTTTGGGAGCTGTCAAGAGTTTTTATGTGAGTAGTAGAGCATGTGTTAGGATTGGAATTGGAGAGAGTGAGTGGTTTGAAGTAAAGGTGGGACTTCGTCAAGGATGTGTTATGTCGCCCTGGCTGTTCAACTTATACATGGATGGGGTGGTGCGAGAGGTGAATGCTAGGGTAGTGAGTCAGGGATTGGAGATGGTTAAAGAAAATGGAGAAAAGTGGGAGGTGAGCCAGCTGTTGTTTGCAGACGACACTGCGCTTGTGGCAGGGTCAGAGGAGGGATTGAGGAAGCTGGTGGCAGAGTTTGGGAGAGTATGTGATAGAAGAAAGCTAAAGATAAATGTGGGTAAAAGTAAGGTGATGAGATGTACAAGGGGTGAAAGTGGCAGTAGACTGGAAGTGAACATTAAGGGAGAGCGACTGGAGGAAGTGGATAGTTTTAGATACTTGGGTGCAAGTGTAGCAGGAAAAGGTGGAGTGAAGGTGGAGGTAGAATGTAGATTGAGAGAAGCGAGTAAATGCCTTGGTGTTTTAAAGAGTGTAATGAGAAATAGACATTTGGGAATGGATGCGAAGAGGAGACTGTATGAAGGAGTGATTGTGCCAACAGCATTGTATGGGGCAGAAACGTGGAACATAAGAGAAGAAGAGAGAAGGAGTTTGAATGTGTTTGAGATGAGGTGTCTGAGAAGTATGGTGGGGGTTACTAGGCTAGATAGAGTGAGAAATGAGGAGGTGAGGAGGAGAACAGGGGTGAAAAAGGATTTGGGAGATAGGGTTGATGAAAGAATATTAGGATGGTTTGGACACATGGAAAGAATGAGTGAAGAAAGACTAGTAAAAGAGGTATGGAAGGCAGATGTGGAGGGAGTGAACATGAGGGGACGTCCTAGGATGAGGTGGATGGAT
>NC_134788.1:64444187-64461687 GCF_046742065.1 Oratosquilla oratoria | reverse complement strand
GGGCCTTACATTCCCTCACGTCAAAATGATGGAATGTAATGCCCTTCGTCCAGGGGCACGCGAAGGGCCTTACATTCCATCACGTCAAAATGATGGAATGTAATGCCCTTCGTCCAGGGGGCACGCGAAGGGTCTTACATTCCATCACGTCAAAATGATGGAATGTAATGCCCTTCGAACAGGTGCACGCCAATCGCCTTAAATTCCATCACGTCAATATGCAGGAATGTAATGCCCTTCCTCCTGGGGCAACCGAAGGGTCTTACATTCCATCACGTCAAAATGATGGAATGTAATGCCTTTCGTCCAGGGGCACGCGAAGGGTCTTACATTCCATCACGTCAAAATGATGGAATGTAATGCCCTTCGTCCAAGGGCACGCGAAGGGTCTTACATTCCATCACGTCAAAATGATGGAATGTAATGCCCTTCGTCTAGGGGCACGCGAAGGGTCTTACATTTCATCCCGTCAAAATGATGGAATGTAATGCCCTTCGTCCAAGGGCACGCGAAGGGTTCTTACGTTCCATCACGTCAAAATGATGGAATGTAATGCCCTTCGTCCAAGGGCATGCGAAGGGTCTTACATTCCATCACGTCAAAATGATGGAATGTAATGTCCACCGTCCAGGGGCACGCGAAGGGTCTTACATTTCATGACGTCAAAATGATGGAATGTAATGCCCTTCGTCCAGGGGCACGCGAAGGGTCTTACATTCCATCACGTCAAAATGATGGAATGTAATGCCCTTCGTCTAGGGGCACGCGAAGGGTCTTACGTTCCATCCCGTCAAAATGATGGAATGTAATGCCCTTCGTCTAGGGGTACGCGAAGGGTCTTACATTCCATCACGTCAAAATAATGGAATGTAATGCCCTTCGTCTAGGGGCACGCGAAGGGTCTTACGTTCCATCCCGTCAAAATGATGGAATGTAATGCCCTTCGTCTTGGGGCACGCGAAGGGTCTTACATTTCATGACGTCAAAATGATGGAATGTAATGCCCTTCGTCTAAGGGCACGCGAAGGGTCTTACATTCCATCCCGTCAAAATGATGGAATGTAATGCCCTTCGTCCAGGGGCACGCGAAGGGTCTTACATTCCATCACGTCAAAATGATGGAATGTAATGCTGTAACCATAATCTCACAGATTACAACACAATGGAAAACTACACAGCAACACACATAAGAACACACATACACACACACCACGCAACCTCTTCCTTCACGTGACCAAACCGTGAAGTGCACCTGATTCCCAAGAACACCTTTTATCCATATACAATATACTATGTGTCCTAGATTAATGATATATTTATAAGCAGAAAGACGTAAGCATTCAAAACATTGTAATATAAAATAATATATAATATACAAATTAATAAATATTAGAATACCATGTACCATTCATTATTGCTGATGTAAGGAAGTTTGAAGAATGCACAGCCACCCCGAGGGGCGACAGGCAGTCAATCCTTGAGGTGGTAGCAAGGCAGACCTGGAAAAGTCTGCGCAGTGTAATCTTTGGAAATAGACTTGTTTTAAAAGGGCCTTGAAAGTTTATTTAAACCACCAAGAAAGGATAGAACATTTACACTGGTAGTTGTAGTTACACTTTGGTAGTTCACAACCAAAGTGCAGCAGTTGCCGATACCCAACAACTCAGCACAATTGTGACCTGTCACAATTGACCCCGCTACGACGAACTTCGAACGTGCGACCCAGCCCAGTACAGATATTCACCGCGGTGCCAAATCTACAGAAGCGGGAAGTCAGGGTCTCCCATCTAACTGAACCCCCTGCTACCATCCCCTTTGGCACCCCCTCCCCTCCTACGGGCTCAACTACTACAACACCGGCTCTCTGCATCATCCCAGGACCACCTAGCTGATTCAACGGTCTGCTATACAAGTAACCCTTCCAGTCCAACTTATAAAACCATTATTTTGTCCCTTTTTGGTACATTATATATATATATATATATATATATATATAAATATAATATATATTTACATATAAAAATACGTGTATGTACATGCATATTGTTATGTTCTCAGATTACTTAATCTAGGATTTCAATTTTCTTTGAAAGTGAGCAAGCAAAATTATATATAGACATACACTAATTTTAGACTGTTTTTTTAGGTTGATCTTCATCAACGTCACAATCCCCTTGCTCTTCCAACATTTTACATAGGAACCACCTACAGAACCATGAACAAGTAATATACCCCTTTTTTTGTTCATATGTATTTGTATATTGTCTTTCTTTCATGATTGCTTACATGTACAATGTTATTTACGATGTCACACAACACTACCCGATCGCGTTCTGCGGCTAGGAACCTAGTCGAGTCAGTAGATCATAGCTTTTTGAACATGGTTGAATCCGAAGGAGCACAGGATGCTGATCCCCAAAGCCCCCTGACTCCCCCCATACTAACAATTACCGCCCACCGGCAAATCAAAGCCATGTGAACCCTACCACATCCAGGCAAATAACCAGCCGTGTACTGACAATACACCCCACCGGCAAATCAAAGCAATATGAAACCAAACTACATCCCAGGCTAATAACCAACCCAGTACCAACCACCCATCCTCCTAGACCAAACTCCCCCCCTCCAAACCCCCCTACCCATATCCATAACCACTATACCCTCTCAACCACAAATCCTGATATCCCCACCTTTTCGAAAGCAAGTGGCATCACCATCACTGACTACATCGCAGCATGCGAAGTCCACTTCGCTAACAATAATATAACCCAAGACAAACATAAAATAACTATTCTCAACAACCACATACAACCAAGGGATGATTACAAAGATCTCTCCCGTCTCCTAGAATCTAAGCTAGAATCTAACATCACATACACACAGTATTGCACAGATCTTCAGAAACTCTTCAGCGACAGAACTTCAGAAACTCTTCAGCGACAGACCTCAAAATAATTTTCATTTTCTATTCAAATTCATGGAGTTCATGCGCAACCCCTCCTCCTCCTCCCTTCCACTCTATCGTGGCACAGGTAGCCGAAGTCTCAAAGACATCAGAGCTTCCACTCAATAACCCCTCCCCATGGGTATCACAGAATAACCAAGGTGTGACCTATGTCAAAAGGAGAGGACGTCTGCAACCTCCTTGAACTTGCTATGTTTTTCATGGCCCTCCCCATCAAGTGTGAAAGAGAGGCCCAACGAGTTGACATGACATAAATGACACCTCTCCGTCCACATACATCCTTCAGACAGGTGTGGCATTGATAGATTCAGCAATGCTCAACCGGCCAGAATAAACACAATATCCTCCGTACACAACACTCCAATCCCCCTTACCCCCGCAACCCAAGAGCCCTATAAATACCCTCAGCCCATTTGGTGCGATATCCATAAATCTAATTCTCACAACACCTGGGATTGCAGACAACGCCCTAGGACAAAGTACGATGTGTTTCTTCACACACAACATCCCATTCAGACGCAGAGTGCAAAGCCAAAGACCCTCCACCCAGTCAGCTAACATGGGAAATAATCAGGCAAGACCTCAAAGACCACCTAACAGCCACCGGACATACTGTACTTTTCATAGCTCTTATAGCCATTCAGATAAAGACTGCCACCAAACAACCAATCTATCCCTAAACCTACCCATCACAGCCAGAACAAACCATGCTCAGTTCATAACACATACTCCCAGTCCGACAACGAGTGCCGAACCCAAAACCCACACTACGTTCACAACAGGAACGCCCCATATCTTTCAACAGGACCCAAAACAACGGCAGTTGGGGGAATCACACACACGCCTCCCACAAGAAAAAATCATACATCAACCATAGCTAAACAGAGGCCCTATGTTTCACAGGCACACAATAGGGAATTTCCATTGTACATTCCTAATAGATACAGGCACGATCAAATGATATATGTACACGATGGTGATTGCCTCATGGGACCATGAAGGGCCTTACATTCCATCACGTCAAAATGATAATTAATTCTACGTCAGGACCCTTGAATGTGATGCGATAGGGAATTCTTAGCCAACCACAAGTCTTACATACTACGCTATGCTCAAGTTAGGTGACATAGAAATCCCCCCTCCCTATCCCGACGCTCTAGCTTGAACACCCTCAGTATCCAATATCGTCCAGGGTGTCACGCGAAGGGCCTTACTAACGAAAAATTTCAATGTAATTCTTCAGAGCTTTGCACCGCGATTTGAGCTTCCAAAGCTTTCATCACGTCAAAAGGGCAATGTAACCTTTCTGTTTGGGCGCGCGTGTGGGGTCTTACATTTCAGTTCGCGCATGGGAAGGGATGCCTGTCCAGGGCACGCGAAGGGCAGGTCTTACCACATCACGAATGGAGTTGGAATTGCCCTTCGACGCGAGGGCCGCATGTGGTGTCTTCCTGTTGGTTAATGCCCTTCGAGGGGCACGCGAAGGTTACATTCCATCACGTCAAAATGAGGGGAATGTAATGCCTTCGTCGAAGGGGGCTTTCATCGTTCGAGAGGAATTCCCGATCACGTCAGGGTCGCTGCCTGCGTGATAACTGATGGAATGTGCTCTCGTCCAGGGGCACGCGAAGGCTCCCATCATCAAAATGATGAATGTGAGTTGTCGCACGCGAAGGGTCCAGCCATCACGTCAAATGAGTGCTCGTCAGCGCGCGGGGTCCTCCACCAGGTCACTGGAGGCAATGAGGCTCTTCGTCTTCCACGCGAATCAAAATCAGAATGGTTGTCATGCTTTCCGTCGATGGAATGTAGAATTACCTCATCGTCCAGGGGCACGCGAAGTCTACAAATCACGTATGATGAATGTAATCCTTCGTCCAGGGCACGCGACTTTCATGTTCAAAATGAGTTGTAATGCCCTTCGTCCAGGCACGAAGGCATTCACAAAAAAAATAATATTTATAGGCACGCGAGGAGTGTTCCATTAAGAGTCAAAATGATGGAATGTAATGCCCTTCGTCCAGGCACATCTTAATTCCATCACGTCAAATGATGGAATGTAATGCCTTTCCACACGCGAAAGTCTTTCATTCACCGAAAATGATCAGATGTAACTTCGTCCAGGGGCACTGGTATGTCCAAGGTAAATGATGGAATGTAATACCAAATGTCAAGTTATGCGGGTGCCCGATCGTCATGATGGAATAATCCCTTTAGAAACGCGAAACTTACATCCATCAAAATGATGAATGATGGTTGTTTGTTGTATAAATTTTGTGTGGTTGTGTGTGTTTTTTTTATTTTAATATGATAATGATGTAATGTGTGCCTTGTGTGTGTGTGTTTGTGTGTGTGTGTTTTCGTATGAGTAACGATGTGTGTGTGGGTCCTCCTTATTCTCTCTCTCTTCTCCCACTCCTCGTCTCTTCAGCAAAATTATCCTATATTCTATACATTATATTACATTTTCATATCAATATATTTATATATATATATATACATATCATATAAATGAAAATAAATGTGTCTGCCCTCGTCCAGGGCACTTCAAGCTCGAGCGTCTGAATGATGTAATGCCCTTCGTCAGGGCACGCAAAGGAAATTCCATCACGTCAAAATGATGGAATGAAGCAATGCTGCGTTCGGGGGGGCGCGCGTGGGTGTGTATTCATCTTTGATCACGTGTTGGAATGATCGACAGCTATTTGGAAGGGGCTCAGAGCTCGTGGTCATCTATGGAATGTAATGCCTTGTCCACACTTCCCACGTCAAATGATGGAATGTATGCATGCGAATGATATTATTGCCGGGCGAGAGTCGAATGTGTTTCAGGCGTCATGATGAGAGGTGTTTGTGTGGGCGCGCGTGTGTATGTTGATGTGTGTGAGGGTGATGTGTAGGGCACGCGTGTGTCCTTAAATATATATCTCTTATATATTATCTTACATTTCTATCAATAAAAATTAAATATCCCTATATAAATGCATATAAATATATATATATTCCATATCTTTATATAAAAATATATAATATCTATATATATATTAATTATATATATATTACATTATCACGTTAATATGATGTAATGTCTCCGCGATGACGATGAAACCATGAAATGATGGAATGATGCCCTTCGTTGGCGATGAGTTACATGATCCTGTAACAATGATGATGAATGGCAATCGATGTCTAATGATGTCACATAGTCAATGATGATGTCAATGACTGATGATAAAAAGGGAATGTAATGACAATGATGATGTATGATGATGAGGAAAGGGTTTATGAGGTAAATGATGGAATGTAATGCCCTTCGTCCAGGGAAGACATCATCCGTCAAATGATGGAATGTAATGCCCGGATGACGATTTAATGACACGTCAAAATGATGATGTAATGATGTTCGTCCAGGGGCACACAATGATGATGGATGACAACATGATGATGATTGACGTCAATGGATGATGTCGACAATGGACGACAATGGATGACATTGATGACGACAAATGGATGATATGAATGTTCGACGAAATGATGATACATGATGACGACAATGATTGATGATGACATTCCATCACGATAATGATGATGACGTACGTCATATGAGATGACGAAAAGTGATGATGATGATGACGACATTAATGATGTTATGTACATCGACAATGATGATGATGATGACGAAACTGATGACGATGATGATGGAGATGTTCAAATGATGACGATGACGACAATGATGATGACGACTATGATGATGATGACGACTATGTTGATGATGACGACAATGATGATTGATGCGACAAATGATGATGATGTCAGACAATGATGCAGGAATGACGACATATGATGATGATGACGACAATGCCCTTGATCCAGATGACGAAGCAATGATGATGATGACGACAATGATGATGATGACGACAATGATGATACAATGTATGATGACAATGACAATGTGGATGATGATGAGATTAACGATCATATGATGATGATGATGACAATGACAATGATAATGATGACGTAAGACAATGACATATGATGAGATGACGGACGACAAATGATGTAATGATGTTGACGACAATGATGATGATGACGTCACAATGAGGATAATATGATTTGATGACGACAATGATGATGATGTGTCAATGAGAATGATGATGACGACATGATGGATTATGATGACAATTATGATGCATGATGTTGATGACAATGACAATGATGATAACAATGATTGATGACAATGATGATGATGATGATCAACAATGACCAATGATGACGACATTAATGATGATGACGACAAATGATGATGATAACGACGATTGATTGATGACGACAATAATTGATGACGACAATGATGATGATGATGACAATGATGATGATGACGCCAATGATGATGATGACGCCAATGATGATGACAATGACGATGATGATGATCGACAATGATGACGACAATCTGATGATTCAAAATGATGATGATGATGATATGATGATGACAATGATCGAAAATGATGATGATGACGACAATGATGATGATGATGATCACGACAATGATGGGAATGATGACAATGATGGGAATGATGATGACGACAAAGATGACAATGATGATGACGATAATGATAGAAATGATGATGACGACAATAATGGGAATGATGACAATGATGGGAATGATGATGACGACAATAATGGGAATGATGATGACGACAATAATGACAATGATGACGACAATGATGTTGACGACAATGATGATGACGATAATGATGATGACGACGACAATGATGATTATGACATTGATGATGACAGTGATGACTATGATGATGACGACAGTGATGACTATGATGATGACGACAATGATGATTATGATGATGACGACAATGATGATTATGATGATGACGACAATGATGATGACGACAATGATGATGATGACGACAATGATGATGATGACGACAATGATGATGATGACGACAATGATGATGATGACGACAATGATGATGACGACAATGATGATGATGACGACAATGATAATGATGACGACAATGATGATGATGACGACAATGATGATGACAATGATGATGACAATGACAATGTGGATGATGATGACAATGACAATGATGATGATGATGATGACAATGATAATGATGATGATTATGACAATGACAATGATGATGATGACGGCAATGATGATGATGACGACAATAATGATGACGACAATGATGATGATGATGATGATGATGATGACGACAATGATGATGATGATGACAATGATGATGATGATGATGACAATGACAATGATGATAACAATGATGATGACAATGATGATGATGATGATAATGCTGAAATGATGGACGCTGATGATGATAACGACATTGATGACGACAATGATGATTATGATGATGACGACAATGATGATGATGATGACGACAATGATGATGATGATGACGACAATGATGATGATGATGACAATAACGATGAAGACAATGATAATGATGATGACGATAAAGAAGATGATGATGACGACAATGATGATGATGACGACAATGATGATGATGATGATGATGATGATGATGATGATGATGATGATGATGATGATGATGATGATGATGATGATGATGATGACGATGATGATGATGAGGACAATGATCATGATGATGACGACAATGATCATGATGATGACGAAAATGATGATGATGATGACGATAATGATGATTATGATGACGATAATGATGATGATGACGACAATGATGATGACGAAAATGATGATGATGACGAAAATGATGATGATGATGACGACAATGATGATGATGATGACGACAATGATGATGATGATGACGACAATGATGATGATGACGATGATGATGATGACGACAATGATGATGATGATGACGACAATGATGATGATGATGACGACAATGATGATGATGATGACGACAATGATGATGATGATGACGACAATGATGATGATGATGATGACGACAATGATGACGACAATGATGATGATGAAAATGATGATGACGACAATGATGATGACGACAATGATGATGACGACAACGATGATGACAACGATGACGACAATGATGATGACGACAATGATGATGACAATGATGATAACAATGATATAGATGCATTTCTGCAATGGACAGGTGGTTTTGACACTGTTTCATCATCATAATCCAAAAGAGACGTTACTCCCTAATTTCTTTCGTCGCGTCACTCCATCTGGGCTAGTGAGCAGGACTGCTCGGGCTGCTGGTCGTCGCCGCTCAAGTCGACTAGATTTGGGTGAGGGCGATATTCGAAGACATGCTATACCTGTTTCTCCTCCTTGGAAGTTGCCCTCTGGCCGACTACCCCCGAACCCAAGGACCAAGAGGTTCGTAACGTCTTCCGCTCCCCCTCGACGAAGAGGCGCGGGGAGCCAAGTCCCAGAGAGGGAAGAATTTTGGAGAAACATTAGCCAATGTCTTTCGAAGACGAAAAGGTGTTGCCAGGAAAGCAAACCTTGAGTCCTTCGCACGGAGAGTCAGTCTCCTCCTCCTCCTCCTCCTCCTCCTCCTCCTCCAACTCCGTCGCAAGGCGCCGCGCAGCTGAGTGAGGGCGAAGTTGAGGAGTGAGCTTCTCCAAGGGTATTACATTTCATCACGTCAAAATGATGGAATGTGATGCCCTTCGTCCAGGGGCACGCGAAGGGCCTTACATTCCATCACGTCAAAATGATGGAATGTAATGCCCTTCGTCCAGGGGCACGCGAAGGGTCTTACATTCCATCACGTCAAAATGATGGAATGTAATGCCCTTCGTCCAGGGGCACGCGAAGGGCCTTACATTCCATCACGTCAAAATGATGGAAGTTAATGCCCTTCGTCCCGGGGCACGCGAAGGGTCTTACATTCCATCACGTCAAAATGATGGAATGTAATGCCCTTCGTCCAGGGGCACACGAAGGGTCTTACATCCCATCACGTCAAAATGATGGAATGTAATGCCCTTCGTCCAGGGGCACGCGAAGGGTCTTACGTTCCATCACGTCAAAATGATGGAATGTAATGCCCTTCGTCCAGGGGCACGCGAAGGGCCTTACATTCCATCACGTCAAAATGATGGAATGTAATGCCCTTCGTCCAGGGGCACGCGAAGGGTCTTACATTTCATCCCGTCAAAATGATGGAATGTAATGCCCTTCGTCCAGGGGCACGCGAAGGGCCTTACATTCCATCACGTCAAAATGATGGAATGTAATGCCCTTCGTCCAGGGGCACGCGAAGAGTCTTACATTCCATCACGTCAAAATGATGGAATGTAATGCCCTTCGTCCAGGGGCACGCGAAGGGCCTTACATTCCATCACGTCAAAATGATGGAATGTAATGCCCTTCGTCCAGGGGCAAGCGAAGGTCCTACATTCCATCACGTCAAAATGATGGAATGTAATGCCCTTCGTCCAGGGGCACGCGAAGGGCCTTACATTCCATCACGTCAAAATGATGGAATGTAATGCCCTTCGTCCAGGGGCACGCGAAGGGTCTTACATTCCATCACGTCAAAATGATGGAATGTAATGCCCTTCGTCCAGGGGCACGCGAAGGGTCGTTAATTCCATCACGTCAAAATGATGGAATGTAATGCCCTTCGTCCAGGGGCACGCGAAGGGTCTTACATTCCATCACGTCAAAATGATGGAATGTAATGCCCTTCGTCCAGGGGCACGCGAAGGGCCTTACATTCCATCACGTCAAAATGATGGAATGTAATGCCCTTCGTCCAGGGGCACGCGAAGGGTCTTACATTCCATCACGTCAAAATGATGGAATGTAATGCCCTTCGTCCAGGGGCACGCGAAGGGTCCTACATTACAACACGTCCAATTGATGGAAAGTAATGCCCTTCGTAGAGGGTCACGCGACGGGTCTTACATTCCATCACGTCAAAATGATGGAATGTAATGCCCTTCGTCCCGGGGCACGCGAAGGGTCTTACATTCCATCACGTCAAAATGATGGAATGTAATGCCCTTCGTCCAGGGGCACGCGAAGGGTCTTACATTCCATCACGTCAAAATGATGGAATGTAATGCCCTTCGTCTAGGGGCACGCGAAGGGTCTTACATTCCATCACGTCAAAATGATGGAATGTAATGCCCTTCGTCCAGGGGCACGCGAAGGGCCTTACATTCCATCACGTCAAAATGATGGAATGTAATGCCCTTCGTCCAGGGGCACGCGAAGGGTCTTACATTCCATCACGTCAAAATGATGGAATGTAATGCCCTTCGTCCAGGGGCACGCGAAGGGTCTTACATTCCATCACGTCAAAATGATGGAATGTAATGCCCTTCGTCATGGGGCACGCGAAGGGTCTTACATTCCATCACGTCAAAATGATGGAATGTAATGCCCTTCGTCCAGGGGCACGCGAAGGGCTTACATTCCATCACGTCAAAATGATGGAATGTAATGCCCTTCGTCCAGGGGCACGCGAAGGGTCTTACATTCCATCACGTCAAAATGATGGAATGTAATGCCCTTCGTCCAGGGGCACGCGAAGGGCCTTACATTCCATCACGTCAAAATGATGGAATGTAATGCCCTTCGTCCAGGGGCACGCGAAGGGTCTTACATTCCATCACGTCAAAATGATGGAATGTAATGCCCTTCGTCCAGGGGCACGCGAAGGGTCTTACATTCCATCACGTCAAAATGATGGAATGTAATGCCCTTCGTCCAGGGGCACGCGAAGGGCCTTACATTCCATCACGTCAAAATGATGGAATGTAATGCCCTTCGTCCAGGGGCACGCGAAGGGTCTTACATTCCATCACGTCAAAATGATGGAATGTAATGCCCTTCGTCCAGGGGCACGCGAAGGGCCTTACATTCCATCACGTCAAAATGATGGAATGTAATGCCCTTCGTCCAGGGGCACGCGAAGGGTCTTACATTCCATCACGTCAAAATGATGGAATGTAATGCCCTTCGTCCAGGGGCACGCGAAGGGTCTTACATTCCATCACGTCAAAATGATGGAATGTAATGCCCTTCGTCAAGGGGCACGCGAAGGGTCTTACATTCCATCACGTCAAAATGATGGAATGTAATGCCCTTCGTCCAAGGGCATGCGAAGGGTCTTACATTCCATCACGTCAAAATGATGGAATGTAATGCCCTTCGTCCAGGGGCACGCGAAGGGTCTTACATTCCATCACGTCAAAATGATGGAATGTAATGCCCTTCGTCTAGGGGCACGCGAAGGGTCTTACATTCCATCACGTCAAAATGATGGAATGTAATGCCCTTCGTCTAGGGGCACGCGAAGGGTCTTACGTTCCATCACGTCAAAATGATGGAATGTAATGCCCTTCGTCCAGGGGCACGCGAAGGGTCTTACATTCCATCACGTCAAAATGATGGAATGTAATGCCCTTCGTCTAGGGGCACGCGAAGGGTCTTACGTTCCATCCCGTCAAAATGATGGAATGTAATGCCCTTCGTCCAGGGGCACGCGAAGGGTCTTACATTTCATCACGTCAAAATGATGGAATGTAATGCCCTTCGTCCAGGGGCACGCGAAGGGTCTTACATTCCATCACGTCAAAATGATGGAATGTAATGCCCTTCGTCCAGGGGCACGCGAAGGGTCTTACATTCCATCACGTCAAAATGATGGAATGTAATGCTGTAACCATAATATCACAGATTACAACACAATGGAAAACTACACAGCAACACACATAAGAACACACATACACACACACCACGCAACCTCTTCCTTCACGTGACCAAACCGTGAAGTGCCCCTGATTCCCAAAAACACCTTTTATCCATATCCAATATACTATGTGACCTAGATTAATAACCATAATATATTTATAAGCAGAAAGAACTAAACATTCAAACCATTGTAGTATCAATGTAACTTAAAAAATAAAGTCTCTTCAGTTTTTCCCGTTTTTCAATCCGTGGTATTTTGGGGACATCGGGTGGGTGTAAGGTTGTCCAATAGGAAGAAGAAGAAGAAGAAGAAGAAGAAGAAGAAGAAGAAGAAGAAGAAGAAGAAGAAGAAGAAGAAGAAGAAGAAGAAGAAGAAGAAGAAGAAGAAGAAGAAGTCGGGGTCAGGTGGTATTCTTCCTCTTCTTCTTCTTCTTCTTCTTCTTCTTCTTCTTCTTCTTCTTCTTCTTCTTCTTCGCGTTCTTCTTCTTCGCGTTCTTCTTCTTCTTCGCGTTCTTCTTCGCGTTCTTCTTCTTCGCGTTCTTCTTCTTCTTCTTCGCGTTCTTCTTCGTGTTCTTCTTCGCGTTCTTTTTCTTCTTCGCGTTCTTCTTCTTCCTCCTCTTCTTCGCGTTCTTCTTCTTCTTCTTCTTCGTCTTCGCGTTCTTCTTCTTCTTCTTCGTCTTCGCGTTCTTCTTCTTCTTCTTCGTCTTCTTCTTCTTCTTCTTCTTCTTCTTCTTCTTCTTCTTCTTCTTCTTCTTCTTCTTCTTCTTCTTCTTCTTCTTCTTCTTCTTCTTCTTCTTCTTCTCCTCCTTCGGATCTAGAGGACTCGAGCGGATCTTTGAGACTCGAGTGGATCTAGAGGACTCGAGCGGATCTTTGGGACTCGAGCGGATCTAGAGGACTTGAGTAGATCTTTGGGACTCGAGCGGATCTTGAGGGCTCGAGCGGATATTTGGGACTCGAGCGGATCTTGGGCGTAAGTCAAATAAAAATATTTTTCTAAAAAACAAAAATGACGAAAATAAAAGAGGTGAATAATTTACAGTTGCTTATTTTATAGCCTTTGTTTGAGGGTGGGGCGTAGCCCTCCGCGAGCGAAGCGAGGTGCGCCGCAGGCCAAGCCCCCCGGCGCAGCCGGGCTGGCGAAGCCAGGGGCTTGCAAAATAATATATAAGACTTATACAAAGTAATAAATGTAATAATATTAGAATACCATGTACCATTCATTATTGCTGATGTAAGGAAGTTTGAAGAATGTACAGCCACCCCGAGGGGTGACAGGCAGTCAATCCTTGAGGTGGTAGCAAGGCAGACCTGGAAAAGTCTACGCAGTGTAATCTTTGGAAATAGACTTGTTTTAAAGGGTCTTGAGAGTTTATTCAAACCACCAAGAAAGGATAGAACATTTACACTGGTAGTTGTAGTTACACTTTGGTAGTTCACAACCAAAGTGCAGCAGTTGCCGATACCCAACAACTCAGCACAATTGTGACCTGTCACAATTGACCCCGCTACGACGAACTTCGAACGTGCGACCCAGCCCAGTACAGATATTCACCGCGGTGCCAAATCTACAGAAGCGGGAAGTCAGGGTCTCCCATCTAACTGACAGGTCACCCCTGCTACCATCCCCTTTGGCACCCCCCTCCCCTCCTACGGGCTCAACTACACACCCGGCTCTCTGCATCATCCCAGGACCACCTAGCTGATTCAACGGTCTGCTATACAAGTAACCCTTCCAGTCCAACTTATAAAACCATTATTTTGTCCCTTTTTGGTACATTATATATATATATATATATATATATATATATATATATATATATATATATATATATATATTTACATATAAAAATACGTGTATGTACATGCATATTGTTATGTTCTCAGATTACTTAATCTAGGATTTCAATTTTCTTTGAAAGTGAGCAAGCAAAAATTATATATAGACATACACTAATTTTAGACTGATGTTTTAGGTTGATCTTCATCAACGTCACAATCCCCTTGCTCTATAGAACATTTACACGGGAATCACCTACGGAACCATGAACAAGTAATATACCCTTTTTTTTTTGTTCATATGTATTTGTATATTGTCTTTCTTTCATGATTGCTTACATGTACAATATTACTTACGATGTCACACAATACCCGATCGCGTTCTGCGGCTAGGAACCTAGTCGAGTCAGTAGATCATAGCTTTTTGAACACCGGCAAATCAAAGCCATGTGAACCCTACCACATCCCAGGCAAATAACCAGCCGTGTACTAACAATACCACCCCACCGGCAAATCAAAGCAATATGAACCAAACTACATCCCAGGCTAATAACCAACCCAGTACCCCGCATACGCCCACCCATCTTCCTAGACCAAACTCCCCCCCTCCAAACCCCCCTACCCATATCCATAACCACTATACCCTCTCAACCACAAATCCTGATATCCCCACCTTTTCGAAAGCAAGTGGCATCACCATCACTGACTACATCGCAGCATGCGAAGTCCACTTCGCTAACAATAATATAACCCAAGACAAACATAAAATAACTATTCTCAACAACCACATACAGCCAAGGGATGATTACAAAGATCTCTCCCGTCTCCTAGAATCTAAGCTAGAATCTAACATCACATACACACAGTATTGCACAGAACTTCAGAAACTCTTCAGCGACAGACCTCAAAATAATTTTCATATTCTATTCAAATTCATGGAGTTCATGCGCAACCCCCCACCCTCCTCCTCCTTCCACTCTATCGTGGCACAGGTAGCCGAAGTCTCAAAGACAATCAGAGCTTCACTCAATAACCCCTCCCCATGGGTATCACAGAATAACCAAGGTGTGAACTATGTCAAAGGAGAGGACGTCTGCAACCTCCTTGAACTTGCTATGTTTTTCATGGCCCTCCCCATCAAGTGTGAAAGAGAGGCCCAACGAGTTGACATTGACATAAATGACACCTCTCCGTCCACATACATCCTTCACATTACAGACAGGTGTGGCATTAATAGATTCAGCAATGCTCAACCGGCCAGAATAAACACAATATCCTCCGTACACAACACTCCAATCCCCCCTTACCCCCGCAACCCAAGAGCCCCTATAAATACCCTCAGCCCCATTTGGTGCGATATCCACAAATCTAATTCTCACAACACCTGGGATTGCAGACAACGCCCTAGACAAAGTACGATGTGTTCTCTTCATAACACAACATCCCATTCAGACGCAGAGTGCAAAGCCCAAAGACCCTCCACCCAGTCAGCTAACATGGGAAATAATCAGGCAAGACCTCAAAGACCACCTAACAGCCACAGTCAGACTTACTGTACTTTTCATAGCTCTTATAGCCATTCAGATAAAGACTGCCACCAACAAAACCACCAATCTATCCCTAAACCTACCCATCACAGCCAGAACAAACCATGCTCAGTTCATAACACATACTCCCACTCCGACAACGAGTGCCGAACCCAAAACCCAACACTACGTTCACAACAGGAACGCCCCATATTTTTCAACAGGACCCAAAACAGGCAGTTGGGGGAATCCACACACGCCTCCCACAAGAAAAAATCATAACATCAACCATAGCTAAACCAGAAGCCCTATGTTTCACAGGCACAATAGGGAATTTCCATTGTACATTCCTAATAGATACAGGCACGAAGATAAACATACTTTCACAGTCTATATGTACACGATTAGGTGATTCCTACCCTACCGACAAACCACACCTCATGGGAACCATGATAAGTGGCACGCACCTAAACTTCACCTCCACCATAACCGCCCCCATAACCATTGATAATAACCCATTCCCACCCACTACCTTCTACGTAGTCAAAAACTGGACCCTTGAATGTGATGGCATTTTAGGTTTGGAATTCTTAGCCAACCACAAAGTCTCTACACATACTAACCCCGCTATGCTCAAGTTAGGTGACATAGAAATCCCCCCTCCCCTATCCCGACGCTTCTAGGCGCTCAGGTGAACACCCTCAGTAACCACCACTACCCCCCGCATCACCCTCCCGGAGTGTCACAACATCCTGCCTGCAACCAAGCTCGCCCAACTCAGCTGAAAAAAAATATTCTCAATTTTTCTTCCTCTTCAGAGCTTTGCACCGCGATTTGAGCCACTTCCAAAGCTTCTGGCATCCTCGAAAGCAGAAGCACCGGGGCTTGTTGTCGGAGACCTCTTCTGTCTGTTTGGGTCCGCGATGTGTGGCGCCTCTTTGGACCCAATTTTCGGCCTCAGTGCCCTCGCGCACTGGGAAGGGCCGGAAGATGCCTGTGGCCAGGCAAGCGGCCAGGTGAGGCCGCAGGTCCTGTACCACGTAATGCTGGCCACTGGAGTTGAGGGCGAAGGCGATTGCCACGCTGTTGGCGACCGACAGAGGGCCGCAGCTGTGGCTGTCTTCCTGTTGGTAAACCTGGACCCTCCTGAGGGCGCCACGACCCTGGCACAGGTTTCGGACGATTTCCTCCACGTTCTTGGAAACGGGGCCGTTGAGGGAGTCGTACAGGGCCATGTCTGTCGAAGGACCCTGGGCTTTCATGGAGGTTCGAGAAGATCACCCAGTGGCTCCCGCCGATCCCAGAGCCGCCCTCAGGGTCTGCTGCCTGCGTGATGACCACCTGGAGGAACCTCGGGCTCTCTGTTTCCAGGGGTTCCCAGAAGGCTGCCGCGCAGCACGAGCTGGCAGGACGCATGTCAGGGGGGTACAAATAAATGTTTATATACTCGGTATTATTGAGAATTCGGGGGAGAGAGAAAGAAACACCAAGGTAACACTAACACGTGTTTTTATTGTGGATCAACACAGAGCA
>NC_134788.1:64436687-64439187 GCF_046742065.1 Oratosquilla oratoria | reverse complement strand
CTGGGAGACAGGGTTGATGAAAAAGTATTAAGATGGTTTGGACACATGGAAAGAATGAGTGAAGAAAGATTAGTAAAGGAAGTGTTGAAGGCGAAGGTGGAAGGAGTGAATATGATGGGGCGTCCTAGGATGAGATGGATGGATGGGGTGAAAGGGGCTTTACAAAAGAGAGGAATGTCTGTTGAGGAAGGACGGGAGAGGAGAGAAGATAGGGGTGAATGGAGAGGGGTTGTGCATAGATGATGCTATGATGCATGCGAGGGAGTGAGCGGGAGATGGGGAGGGAGGAAGTATGTATGAAAAAAAAAAAAAAAAAAAAATGACGCAGCCCGAAGGGATTTCTCCCCGTCTTCTCCTTTTCTGCAGGAGGGGACGGAGAGGGGGGGTCGCCAAATTTATGAAGCGGCTTTGCTGTGGATGTGCTGTGTCTTGCGACACTGCTTCTGACCCAGGGCAGTGGACAGGATGCAGGGATGACCCGTCATCCAGGAGGTGCCAAGATAAGAGGGAGGGAGGATGGTGGAGGGGAGTGGAATATATAGGAAATGGAATGGGTGGGAGTGGTTTCTATGCCTTTTTCTTTTTGGCAACCCCCCCCATGTAGGGGGGAAAAGCCTTTGGTATATGTATGTATATATATATATATATATATATATATATATATATATATATATATATATATTTGCTATTAAATAATACAGCACACTCAGCACTGGAAATCTTCTTCCTTAAACTTTCTATCCTTCTCGCTATTTTCCTTTCTGTAGGAGGAAGGGAGAACACAATGTCACCAAATGGAACCATAGTGATTTTGGAAATAAAAACAAATTCATTACTTACAACGTTTCGCCTATGCTTTAGGCATCTTCTGGTAATTTTAATTTTTAAATCTACAAATCATGATCATATATACAATGTATACAAAATGAACTAGGATAGGTACTTTTGGTTTAATTTCTTCTTGGCCTCCCGTGGGATGCCCCGAACAGCTCCAGGGTTCCACACATATTTAATTGTATATTAATTGCTGGTAGGTAATTCTTTATTAATACAGCTTCCATACATTTTAATTTTCTCTTATTGGTGTTCTTTGCTAAAATCGATGTATTACTATTCAAAACTTCCCGCGAAATATTCATCTTATGAATTTTAGAAATGTGCGATTTTATTGCACCATTCTGCATATGAAAAGTAAGCCTTTGAGACAAAGTTTGAGTTGTGTGTCCAATGTACTCGTCATTGCAAAGGGCATGAGTATTTGTACACAACGTAACTTTGTTTTGAAATATCTTTTTCTCCTGATAAGTTGTTTTTCATGATAAGTGATGCAGTTCTGGGGTTACGATAGTATATAACCAATTGTAAGGAGTCCTCTCGCTTCTTGGGTTTACAATTTTTATAAATGATATTTTTAATGACTTTTTCATCTGTTTTATATGCGGATGTCATTGTACTTTGGTAGTAAATATTTATAGTACTCTTCGAATTTTCTGTATTACCAAGTACAGAATTAAATTTCTCCATTTTATTTCTAATTTCTTTGTCAATATCACGCATCGAGAACCCATTGTTTGTCAATATTTGTTTGATTCTGTTCAATTCTTGGTGGAGGAGGTACCAGTTCGAACATATTTTAAAAGCTCTCGTAATGTACGCGCGTATAACGCTGATTTTATATTTTGAAGAGTCTGATAGTGACCTTTTTATTGGTGGAGTCAGGTTTGCAGATAATTCAGGTGGAGGCGGTGATGAAGGGATTGAAGCTGTTGATACAGATCCTGAAATGGAAACAAGATTTTAGCATATTGCATAATTTATAAATGAATAAATAAATGAATAAATACAGTGTGATTTAGGCTACTTTTGAGTACAGTAGTTATATTTTTAGATAATGATCAAATTCACACAAGCCACTAAATTATTTGGAAATAATTAACAGGATATGAAATAGGTGGGCTTGGAATTCAGCCCACACAGGATTCAGTCCACTTTTAAATTCACTAACAATAATGGGTTAGTCGGGTTAGGTTAGGCTAATCCCATACGGGCTGAATTCCAATGGAACCTATGAAATATATTACACAATGTTGAATGAAATGAATAACAATCATCTAGGCCCCAAAGTTGAGTGGATACAGTATACTATAGTGATATAGTCATTACCCAAGTTTAGAAGTAATGAAGTTGAAGTATCATCTCTTTAGGGCTTCACATTTTTTTGCATATGCTCTCCGTTGTTCACCAAATTTATAGTTGCGTATGAAAAGGGATAAATGCACACAATATAAGTAAAATTATTTACCTGGCTCATCAATATCTTCTTCTGTATGCTGTGGCTGACCTTGGCATTTATCTCTGAGATTTTAAACTTGACACAATGCCCTGTAGTTCCAGGCTGCAGTCTTTGCATTTAGCTCGGTACCCTTTGCCAGAAGTTGTTGGTAGTTTTTTCAAAATAATTCCCGACAGGATCGTTTTTTCTGCCTGAAGGAACTACTCT
>NC_134788.1:64424187-64429187 GCF_046742065.1 Oratosquilla oratoria | reverse complement strand
ACGCGAAGGGTCTTACATTCCATCACGTCAAAATGATGGAATGTAATGCCCTTCGTCCAGGGGCACGCGAAGGGCCTTACATTCCATCACGTCAAAATGATGGAATGTAATGCCCTTCGTCCAGGGGCACGCGAAGGGCCTTACATTCCATCACGTCAAAATGATGGAATGTAATGCCCTTCGTCCAGGGGCACGCGAAGGGTCTTACATTCCATCACGTCAAAATGATGGAATGTAATGCCCTTCGTCCAGGGGCACGCGAAGGGCCTTACATTCCATCACGTCAAAATGATGGAATGTAATGCCCTTCGTCCAGGGGCACGCGAAGGGCCTTACATTCCATCCCGTCAAAATGATGGAATGTAATGCCCTTCGTCCAGGGGCACGCGAAGGGCCTTACATTCCATCACGTCAAAATGATGGAATGTAATGCCCTTCGTCCAGGGGCACGCGAAGGGCCTTACATTCCATCACGTCAAAATGATGGAATGTAATGCCCTTCGTCCAGGGGCACGCGAAGGGCCTTACATTCCATCCCGTCAAAATGATGGAATGTAATGCCCTTCGTCCAGGGGCACGCGAAGGGCCTTACATTCCATCCCGTCAAAATGATGGAATGTAATGCCCTTCGTCCAGGGGCACGCGAAGGGCCTTACATTCCATCACGTCAAAATGATGGAATGTAATGCCCTTCGTCCAGGGGCACGCGAAGGGCCTTACATTCCATCACGTCAAAATGATGGAATGTAATGCCCTTCGTCCAAGGGCACGCGAAGGGCCTTACATTCCATCACGTCAAAATGATGGAATGTAATGCCCTTCGTCCAGGGGCACGCGAAGGGCCTTACATTCCATCACGTCAAAATGATGGAATGTAATGCCCTTCGTCCAGGGGCACGCGAAGGGTCTTACATTCCATCACGTCAAAATGATGGAATGTAATGCCCGTCGTCGGGGGGCACGCGAAGGTCTTACATTCCATCACGTCAAAATGATGGAATGTAATGCCCTTCGTCCGGGGGCACGCGAAGGGTCTTACATTCCATCACGTCAAAATGATGGAATGTAATGCCCTTCGTCCAGGGGCACGCGAAGGGTCTTACATTCCATCACGTCAAAATGATGGAATGTAATGCCCTTCGTCCAGGGGCACGCGAAGGGCCTTACATTCCATCACGTCAAAATGATGGAATGTAATGCCCTTCGTCCAGGGGCACGCGAAGGGCCTTACATTCCATCACGTCAAAATGATGGAATGTAATGCCCTTCGTCCAGGGGCACGCGAAGGGTCTTACATTCCATCACGTCAAAATGATGGAATGTAATGCCCTTCGTCCAGGGGCACGCGAAGGGTCTTACATTCCATCACGTCAAAATGATGGAATGTAATGCCCTTCGTCCAGGGGCACGCGAAGGGCCTTACATTCCATCACGTCAAAATGATGGAATGTAATGCCCTTCGTCCAGGGGCACGCGAAGGGCCTTACATTCCATCACGTCAAAATGATGGAATGTAATGCCCTTCGTCCAGGGGCACGCGAAGGGCCTTACATTCCATCACGTCAAAATGATGGAATGTAATGCCCTTCGTCCAGGGGCACGCGAAGGGCCTTACATTCCATCCCGTCAAAATGATGGAATGTAATGCCCTTCGTCCAGGGGCACGCGAAGGGCCTTACATTCCATCCCGTCAAAATGATGGAATGTAATGCCCTTCGTCCAGGGGCACGCGAAGGGCCTTACATTCCATCACGTCAAAATGATGGAATGTAATGCCCTTCGTCCAGGGGCACGCGAAGGGTTTTTACATTCCATCACGTCAAAATGATGGAATGTAATGCCCTTCGTCCAGGGGCACGCGAAGGGCCTTACATTCCATCACGTCAAAATGATGGAATGTAATGCCTTTCGTCCAGGGGCACGCGAAGGGTCTTACATTCCATCACGTCAAAATGATGGAATGTAATGCCCTTCGTCCGGGGGCACGCGAAGGGTCTTACATTCCATCACGTCAAAATGATGGAATGTAATGCCCTTCGTCCAGGGGCACGCGAAGGGTCTTACATTCCATCACGTCAAAATGATGGAATGTAATGCCCTTCGTCCAGGGGCACGCGAAGGGCCTTACATTCCATCACGTCAAAATGATGGAATGTAATGCCCTTCGTCCAAGGGCACGCGAAGGGCCTTACATTCCATCCCGTCAAAATGATGGAATGTAATGCCCTTCGTCCAGGGGCACGCGAAGGGTCTTACATTCCATCACGTCAAAATGATTGAATGTAATGCCCTTCGTCCAGGGGCACGCGAAGGGTCTTACATTCCATCACGTCAAAATGATGGAATGTAATGCCCTTCGTACAGGGGCACGCGAAGGGTCTTACATTCCATCACGTCAAAATGATGGAATGTAATGCCCTTCGTCTAGGGGCACGCGAAGGGTCTTACATCCCATCACGTCAAAATGATGGAATGTAATGCCCTTCGTCCAGGGGCACACGAAGGGCCTTACATTTCATCACGTCAAAATGATGGAATGTAATGCCCTTCGTCCAGGGGCACGCGAAGGGTCTTACATTCCATCACGTCAAAATGATGGAATGTAATGCCCTTCGTCCAGGGGCACGCGAAGGGTCTTACATTCCATCACGTCAAAATGATGGAATGTAATGCCCTTCGTCCAGTGGCACGCGAAGGGCCTTACATTCCATCACGTCAAAATGATGGAATGTAATGCCCTTCGTCCAGGGGCACGCGAAGGGCCTTACATTCCATCACGTCAAAATGATGGAATGTAATGCCCTTCGTCCAGGGGCACGCGAAGGGTCTTACATTCCACCACGTCAAAATGATGGAATGTAATGCCCTTCGTCCAGGGGCACGCGAAGGGCCTTACATTCCATCACGTCAAAATGATGGAATGTAATGCCCTTCGTCCAAGGGCACGCGAAGGGTCTTACATTCCACCACGTCAAAATGATGGAATGTAATGCCCTTCGTCCAGGGGCACGCGAAGGGTCTTACATTCCATCACGTCAAAATGATGGAATGTAATGCCCTTCGTCCAAGGGCACGCGAAGGGTCTTACATTCCATCATTTTGACGGGATGGAATGGAGAAGTATAATCTAAATAGAACCATAAGAATCAAAGAGGAAAAAAGCAAAAGTAAGCAGTTTGCCAGAATTAGTTCAGGAAGATGAACCTGAAATCGGGAAACAAATTGAAGAAATGTATAGGATCAGGAAATATAGTACAGATAAGACCAGACCAATTAAGGTTAAATTCAGGTCACAAACGACAGCAGAGAATATCTTAGCAAAAACAGGGAAACTAGCTAACAGTGAACAATATAGAAAGGTATGGACAAAAAGAGAAATGAATAAAGAGGAAAGAGAGGAGGAAAAAATTAAAAGACAAGAAGCTAAGGAAAAAACGAGAACAGAACAGAATCAGAAAAAGAGGAATTCTATTGGAGAGTAGTGGATATGAAAGTGAGGAAATGGGCAATACCAGAGAAATACAAAAGAGAAACAGAAAATACAATGGAAGTAGCTGAAAATTACGAGTGTCTTACACAAATACAGATGGATTAAAACAGGATTGAGTGAACTGAATGATTATCTGAAGGAAAAAGAACCGGACATAATGGGAATTGTAGAGACAAAATTAAAAGGTCCACTACCACCCAACAGTTTAGGACATGATGCATATAATTATTGGATTAGAAACAGAGAGACAAATCAAAGGGGGTGGAGTTATGTTCCTGACAAAGAAAGATATAAACGTGAGGAGTGTCACATATGGAAAGAATACAGTAGTGATGATTATGATCGAAGTGGAAGACAGAGATAAGAAGAGCAGAAAGTTTGTAATAAATTATGTGCCTCCAAAAACAGCCTCGTGGGAAGAGAGTGAACATAAAAGTATGTTAGAAGACACAAGGATAACATTAAATAAGATAATGGAAGATGGAGAAAGAATAGTTACGATGGGCGACTTTAATTGCAAAGAAGTCTGCTGGGAAGATATGACAGTAAAGGGTGGAGACGACTCATGGGGAAATGTTCTACTCGGGATGATTATTGACCATACAATGACACAATGGATACAAGAGAACACTAGGTATAGAAATGAAGAAGAACCATCGAGACAAGACCTAATAATCACATCTGAACCTGAAATAGTGGAAAAGATTGAATACCAGGCACCAATACGTAAAAGTGGCCACATATTGATTGAACTGGAGCTAAATAAGGAAAAATACATGAAAAGAAATGAACAATATAGATAAGGAATAATGATGTATGAAAAAATTGATGAAATAAGAGAATTCTTTCATAAAAAACTGGGAAGGAATATACAAAGAGGAAACAACAGTGGAAGAGAAATTAAATGTTTTGACAAAAAATTATAAAAAGAGGAGTGGAAAAGTATGTTCCAAGACAAAACTAAGAAAAAGAATATGTAAAGTGCTGGTACAACAAAAGTTGTATGGAGTTAAAAGACAAAAGAGACAAAGCTTGGACCAAATGGAAGAAAGACAAAAGACCTGAAAAATGGAAAATACATACTTGTTATAGAAATGAATATGTACAAGCGTGCAAAGAGGAAAAGAGAAAATATGAAAAAGATGTCATAGAAAAATTTAAAAATCAACCAAAACTATTTTACAGATTTGTAAACAACAAACTGAAAAACAAACAAGAATTAGAGAAATTACAACATGGGATTGAATACACAGAGGAAATAGAAATGGCAGAAATTATGAACAAGCATTTTAAATCGGTGTTTACAAGGGAGAACATACAACCTGAAGAGATCGAATGGGAAGAGAAAGTCCCCCCTATGAAAGAAATAGAAGTAACAAAGAATGAAATAATGAAACACTTGAGTAATCTTGATGTCAGAAAATCGCATGGACCAGATGAAATAGCAAACTGGATTTTGAAAGAATGCAGGAATGAACTGGCAGACATAATAAATAGCATAATAAACAGT
>NC_134788.1:64414187-64419187 GCF_046742065.1 Oratosquilla oratoria | reverse complement strand
TGTGACTGTTGGGGATTTATAACCTCTTGAATAAATCGAGTGTCGATTATTTGGGTATAAACCCCTCAAGCAAAAACTGAGTGTAGTGCGATTGACCGGGAAAAGTACGCCGACGAAGTGACTTACAACCCCCATCACAGCGCGCCCAGGCCGTCCACCCCCCGCCCCCACCAAACGAAGTGGCGCCGATCGAAGCTCAGCAGGAGATCATGCTAATTGAAGACGTCTCCACAAGCAAGACACTTATAAGTACTCATTCAATAACAATTTCTTAAGCTAGGAACGCGCGCAGGGAATAGATAGGATGTATGTATGTATGAAAACCAACTGTTAAAACCCTTATTTAATCAAGTTATATTGCTAGTGTTTAATTATTTAAATTCATTAAAACTCACAATAGGAGTTCTGGGTTTCATTAGCCTAGGACGGTTCACTTAATGAGTTGTCCCATCATACCCCTCCCCCCTCTTTGATTTACTCACGCTTGCCTTGGAGGGAAGGCGAGTGGTCCCGAGATGTGATACAAATCGCCTGGACTTCGGTTCCCCAACTGCAGCTATCTTCCCCCTCCCTTCATCAATCACTTAAGGTACGTGTTACCCACACCACCTCATCTACCACCTTCTTCCACTGTCCAGGAATTTGCGTCAAACTATAATAATAATATTATTAGCATTAATGACAATAACAACACCAATAATAATAATAAACTGACATAATTCGTGAATTAATAGTTTGGGGGGTCTACAGAAAATCTTCAATTTTACTAGGGGGTCGATGAGCTGAAAAGCATGGGAACCCTTGGTCTAAAACAAAAACATTAGGCACCAGCAGCTCCATTGATAAAATCAGAGAATACACAGAGAAATTGGGAATAATCATGAAAGAAAAGCAACACAATGACTTGAACGAAGAAAAGGACTCGTCACGGCAACGGGGACAACTGATTGGCCCGAGAGTGGTGACGTCACGGCAACGCAGACAACTGATTGGCCCCCGTCGCTCCTCCCGGGGGCCCCCGCCGCCCGTCCTGGGGGGCCCCGCCTGCACAAAATACTCATCCTTATTTTCCTCCCCTCCGTCTCAGTTTACTTAACTTCAATGTGGGCGGATTTAAAACTTCGGGATTGTCAAACACACTAAAGGGAGCGCGTATGATGGTTAAAGCGATGATGCGCTGTTGTCAGAGTGGTTGGCTTTGTTCGAAGGATTAGGCCTACACACGTATGTGTATATGTATTTACCTAGTTGTATTTACCTAGTTGTATTTTACGGGAAAGGGAGCTATGCTCGTGAGGTCCCGTCTATGTGTGTACCTGTGCGTGTGTTTTACGTGTGTGTGTCTGTACATGTGTGTGTAAAAGTGTGTGTGTATGTGTACATGTTCGTGTGTGTACATGTGTGTATATATATGCGTGTATGTGTACATGTGTGTTAGTCTACATGTCTATGCACATGTGTGTGTGTGTACATGTATATGTATGTACATGTGTGTCTGTGAACATGTATTTGTGCGTATTTGTCTGTGTGTTCATGTGTGTGTGTGTACATGTGTGCAGGTAGATGTGTGTGTATACATATGTGTGTACATATGTGTGTACGCATGTGTTTGTGTGCGCACATATGTGTGTATATATATTTGTGTGTGTACATGCATAAATACGTGTGTGTGTGTGTGTGTGTGTGTGTACATGTATGTGTCTGTATATGTGTGTTTGTGTACCAGTGTGTGTACATTGTGTGTACATTGTGTGTACATTGTGTGTGTGTACATGTGTGTATATATGTGTATGTGTGTACATGTGTCTACATGTGTGTGCATATGTTTGTGTATATGTTTCTTTTTGTAAGTGTTTTTGTGTGCGTCTGTAAGTGTATGTTTGTGTGTGTATGTGTAAATGTGTGTGTGTGTGTGTGTGTGTGTGTGTGTGTGTGTGTGTGTGTGTGTGTGTGTGTGTGTGTGTGTGTGTGTGTGTGTGTGTGTGTGTGTGTGTGTGTCTGTGTGAGTGTGTGTATGTGTTTGTGTGTTTTTATGTGTGTGTGTATGTGAGTATGTATGTGTGTGTCTGTGCGTGTGCGTATGTGTGCGTGTTTGTGTGTGTGCGTGTTTGTTTGTGTGTGTGTGTGTGTGTGTGTGTGTGTGTGTGTGTGTGTGTGTGTGTGTGTGTGGATGTATGTGTGTGTATCTGTGTGCGCGCGGGCGCGCGCGTGTGTGTGGATGTATGTGTGTGTATCTGTGTGCGTTTGTCTATACGTCCGTGTACGTATGTATACGTATACGTGTGTATACGTTTGTGAACGTGTGTACGTGTGTGTACATGTGTGTATATGTGTATAGTTAGTATATATGTTTATACGTGTCTCTGTACATGTGTGTGTATGTTTACGCATGTATTTGTGTTTGTGTTTGTTGCTGTATGTGTGTGTGTGTGTGTGTGTGTGTGTGTGTGTGTGTGTGTGTGTGTGTGTGTGTGTGTGTGTGTGTGTGTGTGTGTGTGTGTGTGTGTGTGTCTATTTTGTATTCATATATGTATTTTTGTATGCATGTGTGTTTGTGTATAAGTATATTTGTGTGTATGTTTCCTTATGTATGCATGTTTGTATTTGATTGTATATGTGTGCGTACATGTATATGTATGTATTTTCGTGTGTGTGTGTGTGTGTGTGTGTGTGTGTGTGTGTGTGTGTGTGTGTGTGTGTGTGTGTGTGTGTGTATGTGTGTGTATGTGCGTGTATGTGTGTGTGTCTGTATTTACATAGTTGTATCATTTAGAACAGGGGTTCCCAAAGTGGTCGATATCGACTCCCAGGGGTCGATGAAACCATCCATGGGTGTCTATAGAAAATCTTAAACTTTACTAAGGGGTCGATGAGCTGAAAAGTTTGAGAACCCCTGGTCTAGCCGATGTATCGCTGTGACTGAAGAGTTCAACGCGAGATGGCCTGTCTCTCGCGGGAGTGCGGAGGGCCTCTCTCGATCACAAGTCTCTCTCTCGCACACACACACACACACACACACACACACACACACACACACACACACACACACACACACACACACACACACACACACACACTCGTGGTGCAATGGTAGAGTTTCCGGTCGCCGCTACGGCGGTCCGGGTTCGAATCCCGCCCAGGGCTGAAATAATTTCAATATCGCTGCGCTGCGAGTCGTTACTCCAATTCTCGTGGGCTGGGAGTTAGGTGTGTGTGTAATTAAAGCATTACCCATAGATCGTTTATATATGAGCTCTGAGCTCTCATCCGAGAGGGAAATAGCTGTCGATCACGAGTCCAACACGTGATCCAAGAGCATGGTGAATCAAACACACTCGTGGCGAAGTGGTAGAGTTACCGCTTGCCACATCGGCGGTCCGGGTTCGAATCCCGCCCAGGGCTGAAATAATATCAGTATCGCTGGGCTGCGGGTCATTACTTCAACTCTCGTGGGCAGGGAGTTGCGTGTGTGCGTGAAAGGTCACTGCATTACCCGTAGATCGCTCATATATGAGCTCTGAGCTCTCTTCCGGGAGGGTCACGAGTCCAACACGTGATCCATGCCCGTTGGGCAGCCTGGAATAGTCTCACTTCCTCTGCATTCGAATTGACCTGTGAGAGAGAGAGAGACCTCTCTCTCTCTCTCCATTATAGATGTGAAACCACCTTGCGTCACATTCCAAATTACACACTTAGTTTAGTTTCCTTTGGATCGGGTAATTAACCCATTAAACTCCGATGACAATATTCTTGTCATTTGGTCAAATAAAACAAAAAATCATAAAACACCAAAATGTTTGATCAAACACCAGAAAAATACGACGTCAGTCGCGAGCGAAGCGAGGACTGACGTCGTATTTTTCTGGTGTTTGATCAAACATTTTGGTGTTTTATGATTTTTTGTTTTATTTGACCAAATGACAAGAATATTGTCATCGGAGTTTAATGGGTTAACAATCATCACTCCTACTCCCGTTGGCTTAACTTACGTTCTGGTGTACCAGTATTTTGCATTTTTTTTCTATCTTGAGAAACTGAGGATGCTGGACAAGACGAAATGGTGAATTTGTAGTAAATATAATTCTTGCAACTTCTTTGTCGAGATTTTCCTTTTGAGAGGCTGAAATTTTTATGATAGATCTGTCCAGAGATGTTGATGACTTTCTTTTAGATGAAAATGATTTAGCAGAAGTGGAGCCTGTGGAAGAGTCTGATAGTGACCTTTTTTATTGGTGGAGTCAGGTTTGCAGATAATTCAGGTGGAGCCGGTGATGAAGGGATTGAAACTGTTGATATAGATCCTGAAATGGAAACAAGATTTTAGCATATTGCATAATTTATAAATGAATAAATAAATGAATAAATACAGTGTGATTTAGGCTACTTTTGAGTACAGTAGTTATATTTTTAGATAATGATCAAATTCACACAAGCCACTAAATTATTTGGAAATAATTAACAGGATATGAAATAGGTGGGCTTGGAATTCAGCCCACACAGGATTCAGTCCACTTTTAAATTCACTAAAAATAATGGGTTAGTCGGGTTAGGTTAGGCTAATCCCATATGGGCTGAATTCCAATGGAACCTATGAAATATATTACACAATGTTGAATGAAATGAATAACAATCATCTAGGCCCCAAAGTTGAGTGGATACAGTATACTATAGTGATATAGTCATTACCCAAGTTTAGAAGTAATGAAGTTGAAGTATCATCTCTTTAGGGCTTCACATTTTTTTGCATATGCTCTCCATTGTTCACCAAATTTATATAGTTGCGCATGAAAAGGGATAAATGCACACAATATAAGTAAAATTATTTACCTGGCTCATCAATATCTTCTTCTGTATGCTGTGGCTGACCTTGGCATTTATCTCTGAGATTTTAAACTTGACACAATGCCCTGTAGTTCCAGGCTGCAGTCTTTGCATTTAGCTCGGTACCCTTTGCCAGAAGTTGTTGGTAGTTTTTTCAAAATAATTCCAGACAGGATCGT
>NC_134788.1:64404187-64409187 GCF_046742065.1 Oratosquilla oratoria | reverse complement strand
ACATTAGCAGGATTCATAATCCACGCTGACGCTTTCCTCGAAATAGACACATACGCAGAATTCGTGGACGAGTTCAAGAAGGCCTTTGATATTTTTGAACCGCTTGGTGCCTTCTCAACCATTTATTCTGTAGGGAAGGAGTTAAATCACCCACCTTACCAACATAAGGATCAATCAGTGAGTGTAGCAACCTCAGTAAAAACCAAATTAAGAGAAGATCTTGTTAACAGTCAATGGGTAACAAACGGCATGATGAGTGTGGAATATGTCGTATCCATGGTAGCCTACCTTGTGTTTCTTTCTAAATTGCACCCAGAGACGTTGCGACGAGTAGGCACCTCCGCTTTCAAACCTAATGTCAAATTATCGAGATTCGCTAGACAATTTCCTGACTCGGACAAGGCGACCGAGGAAATAGAAAGCCAGACTACACCTATTACACGAAACCACATGATAGCCCAGGTAACACAGGCCACTCCCCTTATCACGAGATCAAGACATACATCTCGCACACGTCATCAGTCACGTCACAGGTCCCCCTCAAGGACACGAAAGTTTTGCAACTATTGCCGGAAAGTAGGACACACAGACGATATATGTTATCGTAAATTCCCCTCAACGCCCAACAAACACTGCAGTTATCATGGAAGATGTTTTCACTCATCAGACAGATGTAGAGTCTTACGTTCACAATCCCCACACAACCGAGGATCCACCCAATCTGCCAGGTATTCACGTAACTCATCCCCGACATACTCGCGTCATGCATCTCCTGTGAGACATACACGCCACTCCTCCCCTGGTAACCTGTCACATAACTCATCATCTACCTGACTCCTCAGTAAGAAACCGAAAGGCCTGTCAAGATCAGATAACCCTTACACTGACATACATACGTCCATGTTGCCAGTTCACACACTTAACGTATCAGATACATCTCCTACATTAACCTTCAACGCCACGACTGGAAAAACCAAATTGAAAGTTTTTCTTGACACAGGTTCCCCAGTGAACATTATGTCTGTCAATAGTTTTAATAAACTACGCACCCAAACAAAGCGAGTGACTATTCTAGAACCACCAGATGTCAATTTGTGCAATGTGGATGGGATTCCTTTCCCCATCATTGGAAAATTTTCTTTAGACATTAGCTTCAAGAATGAGTGCCCATCCATTACAGTTCCTACTTATGTAGCAGATGTTCATTTCCCTGCTGATGTCCTCATAGGCTTAAACTTGATGAAGCAGCATAACATTATTATATATCCTGCTCAGCATGGCATCATTTATGCAAACCATTTCCTCCCAGCATTGCCTTCAGCAATTTCCCCTACTGTCAACCACCTCAAGGTGACCGAACAGGAAAAGCCCAAGTTAAGTTTAAGTAATTTTAGCCAAAATAGTCAAACCAACTCTGTTGATGACGACACCTACAAACAGACACATGCACATGACTCTCAACCCTCCTTTCCATTACCAACGGTAGGAAGATATTCTAAGCGTAACAGGCGCGCGCTATCTTCTCATAGGTCTAAATCTGCTAAGAGACAGACAAAACAACAAGTGAAAGCCAGTGATCTTTTGCCAGCGGAAGCAAATTTCTTGCCCCTCTTAGAGGAATTCAACACACAATCCGCACCAGTCTCTCAAGTGTTATCGACTTTCCGACATTCTCACGCAGTACTTATCAGTCCAAAGACACTGTTCCCTCGTGAGTACACACGCATACATATACGAGTCTTCCAAGCACCAGACACCGATGTACTCTGTATGCCAGAAACTTGCCGCGTAAAGGGTATCTCTCTGTTCTCAGCCATCAGCTCTACTTCCAGAAGAGGTCACACTTGCATTATTATTGCAAATAATAGTAACGCCCCCCTCCATCTCACACTTGGCACAAACATCTGTGATTTCCAAATTTACCCTTCACGTATCAAAATCATGGATAACGAGCTCCCAACTTCTCAAGTTTGTGCCACAGTTCCCAATGTGCAAGCAGCACAGGAACCTATTAACGCATCTCACCTTAACTCAATTGATTTCCCTGATGCACAAGCAGACTTGCTTGCACTTTGCAACAAGTTCAGACAGACCATTGCAACGGAAGGTGAACCCCTTGGAGTCACTAATATAATTCAACATCATATACCCCTTCGTGAGAACTCTAAACCATGTTACATTCCCGCATACAGACTACCGCACTCTAAACGCATGATAGTGGATTCACTGGTTAAAGACATGATTGCACAGGACGTAATTGAAACGTCAATTAGCGAGTGGAATTTTCCACTCTTTGTAGTGCCCAAGCAGGACGGGTCTTTTCGACCTGTAGTGGATTTCAGAGAGTTAAATAAACTCATCATTCCTGACCGACACCCTATTCCCCTGCTAAACGACCTCCTCCACTCTGTTGGTGAAAACAATGTAGTTTTCACCACCTTAGACCTTATGTCGGGATATTTCCAGATCCCCCTTGCTCCAGAGTCGAGGCCTCTGACAGCTTTTAGCACACCCACAGGACACTATCAATTTAAACGACTCGCCATGGGTCTCATTTCAGCCCCTTCAGTATTCACACGCCTCATGCATCAAGTACTTAATGGTCTCATTGGTGATTCTGTTTTCATGTATCTTGACGATGTCATAATAGCTTCCAAATCCATTGACGAACATCTACACACTCTACACAATGTGTTCTCGCGGCTAGAACAAGCAGGTCTCAAATTGAAGCTTAAGAAGTGTTCCTTCCTTCAGAAGGAAATACGTTTCTTAGGACACGTCCTAAATTCCAAAGGAATATTAACTTCACAGGACAAGGTCAAGGCAGTCACTGAATTCCCACGTCCTACTTCCGTAGATCACGTACGTTCATTCCTTGGTCTATCAGGATTTTACAGACGTTACATTCAAGGTTACGCTAGTGTAGCAGCACCTTTGACGTCACTCCTTAAGAAAGACATACCCTTCATTTGGACACCTGACCAAGAGAAAGCCTTTACTGACTTAAAGAAAGCCTTAACCACAGCTCCTGTCCTTGCATTTCCAGACCACAAGTTTCCCTTCACAATTTACACAGATGCCTCATATTCCGGTCTAGGCGCTGTTCTCATGCAAGAACACAACTCAAAACTCAGACCTATTGCTTATGCGAGCCGCACTCTTAACAAGCACGAACGTAATTACTCAGTCACAGAAATAGAAGCCTTAGCAGTGATATACGCCCTCAAGCATTTCAAAGACATTATCCTCGGGTACGAAATACACATATACACAGACCATCAACCAATCTTACATTTGTTTAAAGGGAAAAATCTATCAGGAAAACTTGCCCGATGGTTTCTCACCATCCAAGAATACATGCCTACCTTCCATTTTGTCCATGGAAAAGCAAATCAGGTGGCAGACGCTCTTAGTCGACACATTGCAACCGTCATTCCAGTCCCTATTTCAACTAATATTACACAAGCACGCATAGCAGCAGCTCAGCGATCAGACCCTCTTTGGAAACGTGTCATATATTTCCTCGAATCTGCAGACACAGGTGACACTGACAATTTCCCCCCAGACATTGACAACTACACACTAGTTGATGACATTCTCTATCATAAAACAACATTAACAAACAAACAGGAACCCAACAGATCGGTCCTCCAACTAGTAGTTCCTACAGAGCTCATTCCAGAAGTTTTAAAACTTATACACGATTCCCCGATTGCTGCACATCCTGGCAAAGACAAATGTGTTACTCAGGCTAGACTACATTATTTTTGGTTAACTATGCGTAAGGATATACACAACCACATCGACTCCTGTCATTCTTGTGCGAGTCACAAAGGTCACATTAGCGGTCATGTTCCAATTCTAAATTACCCTACACCTTCAAAACCCTTCGACACAGTAGCTGTCGATCTCCTTAAGTTACCTCTTACACCAAATGGTAACAAATACCTTTTTGTCTGTGTCGACCACTTTTCTAGATTCTGTATTCTTGCACCCTTACCAGACAAGACAGCACAGCACGTTGCAAAGACAATTATTGACAACCTCATATGCCCATATACGACACCCAAAACTCTAATCTCTGACAACGGAAGTGAGTTTAACAATGAGATTCTTTCGAACATTTGCGAGTATTTCCAAATCAATAAATGTAATACTACTGCTTATCATCCTAGTTCAAATGGCCTCGTTGAGCGCCAAAATAGAAAGATTCTCAATGTTATCAGACATCTTGCTTCTGACATTCAACCCTCCTGGGATGAACATGTTCCCATGATTCAAGCGTGTCTAAACTCTGCAATAAATAAATCAATATCAGAGTCACCTCATTTTGTTCTTTTTGGTTCAGACAAACAGCTCCCTTATGATCTTCTCCTTTCAGATCTACCTCCAATCTATAATTTCAATGACCTTGTGAAAGTTAAAGTAGCAAATTTTAATCACCTTTTCAAAAGAATACATAATTCTCTCCATCTAACGAAGGACGAAATGGTCCGTTTGCACAACAAATCAGCCAGAACTGACACCCTTGATATTGGAGACATTGTTTACACTCTTAACCACACACCTACCTCTAAGCTTTCAGCAAAATTCTCAGGTCCCTATCGTATCCTTGACCACGAATCCAACAATAAAGTAAAGGCACTCAGTTTGCAAAATAGGACAGAGACTCTGTTGCATAAAGATCACATAAAAAAGGTTCCTCGTGGCTTAGACATAGAAGATGTTAATTCCCCAACTACCTCAATTCAGGATAGAGACGACAGCTCACGAACCGTCTCGCAATCCCCGCCAGTACCATTTTTCCATTATAATCTACGTAACAGAGCCACGCCTTCATAAATGTATATTCCTTGTATAGGTGAACGGAAACAATATCTACTTTCCAATATTCTTAATTTTAAGCTCTCTTATTTTTCATATATTTTATTCTTGTATATAATCCTAATGCCAAGGCCGTGTTAAGGACCTTGCCTTGTGTTTTGCTCTTGTTTCTCTGT